>NC_018208.1:0-324858 GCF_000219625.1 Zymoseptoria tritici IPO323 | reverse complement strand
CAATCCAGCCTCGGAAATAATTTTACAGCTGATAGTTGATCATAACGTCTATCCTCGACTTGACTTATATTCGGTGCGCTTCTGCAGCTGAAATGCCGTCCATGTCGTCTACACGGGCTCACATACACAGGATCCCAGCCATGCAACCTTGAATCCAATCCAAGAACGCTGCACATTACGAACATTGAGCGCTACAATGGTCGAGAAACATTCGACTGTAGCATTGATTAACGCTGCCAGCTGGGCGTGAGGAACGAACGCAACGGATAGCACGACCTGCTCCGCAAGAAACATCGACTCCTACGCTGAAAAGTTCCACCTCCCACGAACGACACAGCAATGCTCCCCACCCCAACAACCTCCCACGTCTCTTTCGACCGCATCTACGAACCCTCTGAAGACTCCTACCTCCTCCTCGACACCCTCTCATCCCCTTCCGAGTCCACCTTCCTCTCAACCCACTTCCCAACCTCAACTCCACCTCCCCTCCTCCTTGAAGTCGGCACCGGTTCAGGCGTAGTCCTCGCGTTCGCACTCGCTCACGCCCAGAGAATCTTCGGACGAATCGACCTCGCCGCTCTAGGCACAGACGTCAACATCTTCGCCTGCAGCGCCACAGCTCAGACCGCCACGCTCGCACGGCAGGAGAATCTGAAGACAGCGGGTTCGTGGTTGGATGCTGCGCAAGCTGACTTAACCACGCCTTTACGGGCGGGATGTGTGGATGTGCTGATCTTCAATCCGCCTTACGTGCCTACAGATAGCCTGCCCAACGCTGAGTTCTCCGCCGCGGCTGGTGAAGGAGAGTTTGAGAGGGACTCGCATCTTCTGTCACTCTCTTACGCGGGCGGGAAGGATGGTATGGAAACGACGGACCGCTTGTTGGAGCAGATCCCGGAGGTGTTAAGTCGGCGCGGCGTGGCGTATGTTTTGCTCTGTGCGCAGAATCGGCCGGAGGTAGTGATGGAAAGGGTGAGGGCTTGGGAGGAGGGAAGGGGAGGGTGGAGGGCGGAGAAGGTGGGTGTTAGTGGGATGAAGGCGGGATGGGAGAAGTTGTGTGTTGTGAGGATTTGGAGGGACAAGTGAGACGCTTGGCTGCAGGAGATGGTGGTTGGCATCTGCTAGTGACGGATGCGTGGTTGTGAGGGCTGGAGCGGCGGTGATGTGGGCCAACCTGACCTGCTGCCATCATCTTGTTCAGCTGCACACTCGTACAGGACGCCGCAGCTGAGATCAGGAAGAAGTCGGTCTAGACTCGCAAAGACCGTAAGATGCAACATGCTCCTTGCTTCGAACACGAGTGATTTGTCTCTGGCAGCAGCGAGCTCAGTCCTGCCGAAATCCAACGCCGTCCAGCACGACGCTCCTTCTTCATCAGGTATTTCGATACACAAACTATTTGGTATCAATGCAGACGTTGACCGTGCTCATCCACGGACTCCGCTCCTCGAGATGTCGCCGCAATACGAGTCATTATTCGCGTCCATCGGGTCGTGCGCCGAGATTGATGGCCTCGTAAAACAAGGGACAACCCCGGATCGTGGCGCCTGTCAATCTTCGGCAGCATGGTCATGCCAGACACGTGAAGTTGGTGTGTCGAAACGTGGGGGCTGGGCTCCTCTCATTTGTGTTGTTACAATGGATGAAGGCTTTTGAGACACACGATGATGTTATTGATGATATATTGGGAGACGCGCGGATTTGAAGGAACATTTTGATGGAGATCGACCAACGTTCAGCCCCCGGACCTCCAATGCGAAAATCGCCCATGCAAGCAAGCAAGGCACACACAAACCCCGGCCAAGGAACGACCCGCCTTCGACAGTTGAGCCAATTGCGACCACGAGTCCCCCTGTTCCTGGAACACGACCAATCTCCAATCTCACCAGCATTTGCAATCAACCAAAGACTGAGCTTCTTCTTTCTTCTTCGTCTTCTTTTCTCCCTCCCTCCCTCACCGACGACGACGCTTCGATTCACCGGCCTCCACGCTCATTGTCGACATTGACGACCACCACGCTCATTCAGGATACACATCCACGACATTCCTTACCTCACCCGCCGGTCCAATCGTCGCCGACCTTGCTGCATTCCACCCTCCGGCCACCTCACCCGCCAAGCACAACATCTGATCTTGAGAAGCGAATGTACGTCGATGCATCACACTGTCCTCCATCCCCATCACATCCACCATTCACCAACACTGTCGCTTCATTGACCCATTCACACATGCTGTCATCGCCTCGAACAATGAGGACGAGCGCATGAAATTTCCCACTCCCTTGTCCTTCATTCAGCCGTTCAATCTCCGACGCCAACCCCACCCTTGCTCCTCAACTTCAACACGGAGAAAATCAATTCCTCAATCCCTCAATCATCCTCAATCATCCTCAATCATCCACTTCACCACGCTCTTTTCAACCAAATCAATTCACCCACTGACTCCGCGGGACGGCAGCACACACTTCCACTCCATCCCGCAACCCATCCATCCTTAACATCAACATGAAGGCCGGTCTCCTCACTATCGCCGCCCTCGCCGCGGGCGCTTCCGCCCACGCCGTTGGCCACCAGCATCAACACCAACATCAACATGCGCACAGGCGAGATGAAAACGTCGTCTACCAGTACGAGGTCGTGACCGTCGTCGCTCCTCCTCCTGGTTACCAAGCTGCCGCTCCCTCCGCTGCTCCAGGCTATCAGCCTCCACCAGCCCCAGCGAGCAACCCTCCTTCATACCAGCCACCCAAGCAGAACAAGCCTCCAGCTCACACCCCGCCCAAGGAGAACAAGCCTCCAGCTTACAACCCACCCAAGCCTGCGTCCACTTCCGCTGCTCCACCACCTCCAAAGCAAGACTCTCCCACCAACAACAATGGCAGCACCAACGGACTCGGCCTCACCTACACGCCATACACCTCCGCTGGTGGCTGCAAGTCCGCGGAACAGGTCATGGCCGACTTCGAGAAGTGGGACGGATACGGTCTGTACCGCATCTACGGCGTCGACTGTGACCAAGTCTGCAACGTCATTGCGGCCGTCAAGGCGAAGAACGCCAAGATCATGCTCGGTGTGTTCGACATCGCCAACGTCGAGACTGAAGTCCAGACCATCATCTCCGACGTCAACGGCGACTGGTCGATTGTGGACACCATCTCTATCGGCAATGAGCTCGTCAACAAGGGCACCGCTGTTGAGGCCGTCCTTGCTGCCCTCGATACCGCGCGCAGTCTCCTGACCGCCGCTGGATTCACCGGAGCCATCGTGACCGTCGACACCTTCAACGCTGTGATTGCCAACCCACAGCTCTGTGAGGCGTCCGACTACGCCGCCATCAACTGCCACGCCTACTTCGACGCCACCGGTACCGCTGGTGGCTCTGGCGATTTCGTCGCCATGCAAGTTCAACGCGTCAAGGAGGCCTGTGGAGGCAAGCGTGTCGTCGTCACGGAGACTGGCTGGCCATACCAGGGTGACGCCAACGGTAACGCCGTCGCAAGCATTGAGAACCAGGCAATCGCCCTCGCCTCGATCAAGAGCAAGTTCACCGAGGACTGCATCCTCTTCTCTTCCCTCAGTGATCACTGGAAGGTGAACACTCCTGCAACCTTCATGTGCGAGCAGTATTGGGGAATCTACGACCACGGCAACTAGATGGGTGGTTTTCCATCGATCCATGGGAAACGGCGTTATGAGACTTCCTACTCCACGTCAATGCTGGTTCTGTGCGATGTCCTCTGCGTGTACAAAATGCGCTCGACAGATGACGGCAGATGCAGGGAGAGAGGACTATGCATGGGTGGCGTTCTTCTTCCTTCCTTCTCTTTTAACCCATTTTGGTGCGTTTTCGGGTGGAGCATGAGGAGGACTGGCTTTTCTTCTCAACGGTCCGCTTCTTGGACATGAGGGAAGGAAACGACAGCAGATGGTGCGATCTGTTATGGAGATCGTGCACGCTGCGGGTCAGTGGTCCGCCAGGAATGGAGGAGTATGAGACTTTCGTCGAAATAGCTTCTTTACCTCTTCTGCTGTGAATGAACGAGTTGTCGCATCAGTTGATCTCCTCCGCGTGGAGGAGGTACTTATTTCCTGTGCCTAAGTACGTGTCGATAAGACCAAGCGGCAGGCCTCGTGCTTCCTGATACATGCCTCCGCGTCGCGAAGTGCCGTAGTAACGTGGAAGATACTTGAAAGATTTTTACGAAATAGAGTCAGTGGATAGGAGGTAGAGAAGAAATTGATCAATGCGATGTCTCTCCTAACCGTGATGTCACCATTTGAAAGTCTCCTCCTTCCACAAGTTGTCGGTCGCGTCTTCCCCACGGTCCGATCACGTCAGCCTCCACCACTTCACTTCACTTCGACCTTTCCCATCATCCATCCATCAACAACCTCGACAATAATCTTAATCCTCACGACTCAATCGCAGCCACGACACACCGTCAACATGCCGCCAACACAATCAAACACCACCCTCTTCCTGCAAACCTTCGCTCTCACCTCCACCCTCTCCCTCGCAACAGCAATGGGCACAACCTCCCTCCTCTACATCCCCTCCCTCCTCCGCCCTCTCACCACCCAACAAACCTCCACCTCACCGTCGGATGCCTCCTCACAACCCATCTCCCGCCGCTCCTCCGCCCTCGACATCCCCGCCCTGCACACCCCCTCCGCCGACGGCCGCCTAACACCCCAACCCACCACTCCCAACGGCCATCCCCAAACCTACTTCGGAGGCAACGGAAAAGGCGGAGAAGACAAATACCAAGCCGTGGCGCAACAGTTCGCCCTCTTCGACACGCTCGCTTTCCGCTTACAAGTGCCTCTCGAGGTGCTCTCCATCGCGGCATACAGTACGATCGCGATCCGCGCTCATCGTGCGGGGTTGGGGGTTTGGACGTCGTATGCTGCTGCGGCGGGACTCTTGGTGGGAGTGTTTCCGTTTACGGGGTTGTTGATGGCGCCGTTGAGTTTGAAGGTCAGGAGATTGGGTGGGGATGAGGAGAAGGTGGAGCCGTATGAGGATGCGCCGCTGGATCGGGAGGCGGAGAGAGGGAATACTGTTGGGTTTCTGAAAGACTGGGCGAAGTGGAATGTCGTGAGGATGGGAGGGGTGGTTTTGGCGGGGGTTGTGGGTGCGAGGGCGGTTGTTGTGGGGTGAGCTGCGAAGAGCACGTGGAGAAGGGAAAGGAGAGGTGGGATGGTCATGGACTGGTCGTGGGCTGAATAGATGGACGACTCGAGGTCACAGTGAGTCGATGATATGAGCGGCTGAGGCTCGAGCATGGGAGATGAGCGATTCAGCGGGAGCGATACTGCGTTCATTGCGAGCACAACCATCGGACATGGACGGGCTACGGCACGCACTCGGCGTTGCTACGATCATGGCACATCGTACACACTTCACTTCGTTGATGTACATTACTACACTTCATCAATCCCAAATTCCATGGATTTGACAACAAGCCACCTCATCTTCCAGCGTCACAACCTCTCTGGACTATTGGCCAGATCGATTGGAAAACGACACCTTGCGCCGGTCGATTATTGGCCTCACGCGGAAGAGGTACGGACGGCACAGCGGAGATTGCTGAGCGATGAAGCTAGCAAGAATTGCAAGTCTGCTATGCAGGGCACCGGCTCACAGAAGCAGACAATCTGCTGAGACATATCCACTCGTTCGCTGGCTAATGTTTGCTTGCTAGGGATGAATCTTTGTCTCGCTGCCTTGATTCAATCAAGGAAGCTGGATGAGGGGAAGCTGGCCAATTCAACGCTCTCATTCTCTATTTTCCTCCCATCGCAATTGGCCGCCGGCGTCATGCTGCCTTGATTTCGTGAAGCTCGCTGCTCTGTTCGTTTACTCCGTACTGCAGCCGCGTTCATGCAGGTTGCCGGAGCATACATGGCTTTTAGGAGGTGGCGTTGGGAGGCGGCGAGCCTGTACTTCTCTCTTTTTTTCTTTTCCTTCTCACCACTCTTCTCTCTTCACTACCCTCTCTCATCTCTCAACTGTGCTTCTCTCCTCCTCCCGCTTCCTGGTTCCTCCCGCCAAGTAAGACAACCACTCGTACAATGGCGAGCCATCACCACGATCACCACCCAAGCTTCCCACCTTCAAGTGGAAGGACAACTCTGATGACCTCCGAAACCCCGGCATCCGATGAGGATCTCACTGCCAGAGCTGAACGATTGGGATATTACGATGGTGACGATGGAAATGTGGATGGTTCGCGATCGCCCTCGTGGCATCCGGAGGAGATGGAGAAGGTGATGGAGAGAGAGACGCGGGAGAAGATGGAGGAGGAGATGGGGAAGCAAACGGAGAAGCAGATGGTGATGCAGACGGAGATGCAGATGATGACGCAGACGGAGATGCAGACAGAGAACACGACGGAGAAGCAAATGGGGTTGCAGACCGGAAAGCAGCCTGTTGCGCAGGCTGAAAGCGAACAGGTCGCATCTAGACGGGTCACGGTCGTGGACCTTACTGAATCAGTCTCCTCTGAGTCTGAGTCGCAGGATGACAAGATGCCGACCAACTGCACTGCTCAAGCCAACGTCAAGGTCGACGACGGGAATGGAGTCAAACTACAGCTCCCTTCTTGTGGGACCAAGCGGAAGCGTGAATCTCCAAGCGTGCAGCCCGCCTTCTCCTCCACCTCCAACCCCACATTCAAGCACACGAAGTCCAATTACATCGAAGTCATCAGCAACAACTGGACTGGAGACGCCTTCATCGACATGATGAATTCTTGGAATGCTTCAAACGGGGAAACTCGTCTATGGCGAGACAATGCCTCCCTGTTAGAGGACCTCGCGCGGCTTTCAAATATTGTGCCTTCGCTGCCGTCGGCTCGTAAACTTCTTGAGGAATTTCGGGCGAAGAGATTGAAGGACGGGAAACTGGCGGGGAGGCTAATTCGGGATGATGTAAGAGCTGTGATTCGTCAAGCTAAAGGATCGTTCGAAGTGAGGGATGCTGAGGTACGCCGTCCGGTCCTCCCGGGAGCTTCGTACTCGGATCTGGACGAAGATGCGGACGACGACGAGGATGAGGATGAGGAAACCCAAGATCGCAGAGTGGCAGGAATGGACGGTCAAGTCTGCTGCGTACGAGTGGTAAAGCCCTGACCTCCCACGGCCCCAACAAACGCACGATATCCTTCCACCTCGAAACTATCCGATCCAACTGGGAAGATGAACCCGCGTTCGCCGCTATGATGGATCTCTACAATTCTGCGGACGAGGATGAGACGAGCCCTTGGCGGCAGAATCTCACTCTACTGCAGAATCTGGCGCGGCTTTCCAGGGCGGTGCCGGATTTTCGTATCGCGAGGGGACTGGTCGAGCAATATCAGGCAAAGAGGAAGTCACGGGGTCGGGGTTCGAAGAGGCTGACTCGGGATGATGTACTGATCGTGATCAATGATGCCAGACCGGTGTATGAGAGAGGGCGTGGTGTTGGACGGAAGCTGTGGAGTCCGAGTCCAGCTGGTGAGCAAGCTGTTGGACCTAGCCGAGACACCCCAGGATCGCTCAAGGCCTTGATCAGCTCACGTCGAGGCGGAACTGGAGGGCCAAGTCTGCCGCCTGCAAGCGGTGGAGGCGCAACCGCCTCGAGTGGCGTCTCAGGACTGCCAATTCCTGCAAGGAGCGTCGAGCCCTCGAACATGGACCTACTCCAACGACTGGAGCGACTGGAACAGAGGAAAAAAGAAATCAAGCAGTGGCAAGAGAAGAAAGTGGCAACTGACCGAGACATCCAACAACGTGAGCAAAGCATCAAACAAGGGGAGGAGAGGATCAAGAAATGCGAGCAGCATATTTTGAAGGCCCAGAAAGCTATTGAGCAAGACTCGAGGGCGAATGCGAACTATGTGAAAGTGAATCGGGAGGGTCGAAGTGTCGGTAGGGAACTTGGTCGACAGATTGAGGAGGGCGAGGAGGAAGTGAGAAAGGAGGAGGAGGATCTGTTGGAGTCGAGGAGGAGACTCAATGAGCTTTTTGGGGATGGGTCCGGATAGGATGCGAACGGGTTCTGTCACCAACACTGGATCTTCCGTCGGCTACATAGGCTCGCTGGATTCATTGAGCAGAACCAGCATCTGCCCTCGTCTAGCCCTCGCTGCAGCAAAGGTTTCGCTCAGCCGACCGGAACACAACTGATCATTTCCAGACCTGGTTCGATCGGCTGCGGAACTTGCACAAGTCACCTCCGACGGCATTTGGTAGCCTGCATTTCCGAAAGGGATGCGGAAATGCCGGGGAAAAAGACGTCCTTCTCGCTAAAGACTTGATCTGCACAGGGAGGCATGTTGCCGGAAGAGGATCCCATTCGACGAGACAACCGACCGTCACGACACAGAAGATCAGTCTCTCGCGTGAAAGCTTCGGACAGCGGAATGCGACGAAGTCCGACTGTACCTGCCACTGAACGATTGGTACTGTGAGCCCGTGCCTGGCGAGCGTTGGATACTGCGACCATTAATTTGAGTGGCTCAGATTGGACGTCTTGCAACATATCTCGAGCTCGAAAGTCGCTGAAGAATGGTTTACGCTCATCATTCTCCGCGGCATTCTTCGCTTCAAGGAACGCTGGCCGTGCCCTTGTCTCGAATACAGTGCTTGGAATTGGAGCTGACAGTCGAATGATCATTTTACTGGCGACGGGAGGCGAGGCGAGGCCGGGACTGACGAACGTTTATGCACATCTCGAATGAGACGATCTTCTGGAGCAACAAGGATAGGAATCCTTGCCGACTGTGCGGACGCTATAACGCATGGCAGCATGGCAGCTGTAACACGCAGATCGCTCGTTCTCTTACTGACACGACGACATGGATCTCTGTAGCCTCGAGCCTCTCACCATCTCATGCGGCATGAAACACCGGCTTCGAATCCTTCAAAGCGGTGAGTCGCTCTGGCGAATGCCATGAGTGCATTGCAGAAGGCCCAGATGCAGCCGGCGCGCAGCTCGCGCATCGCTTTGATGAAGTACTTGGCGAAGTGCAGAACAGAACCATTCGGAATGTTTCTCCTCGAGTTCCCAATCAGGAATTATGCGGGCTCGAGCCTCTTCGCATCGATCGTTCACGTCTGCCAACCCCCACGCTTTGTTGCAGGCAGATGTGCATCGTTGACCCTCTGAATTTCCATCTTCTTAAAAAAGCTCATCTTTTGCACATCTTGTTCAGCTTGTTCAACCTCATGTCCCTTGTCAAGAAGCAACTCGTCATCAAGCTTGAACTTTCCCACTACCTTCTGAACACAGAGAAACGACGCATCATGGCAACACGTCCGGAATCACGGACTGGCAGGACATCTTTGGGTCGTGCGAAGACTCCAGTCGAGGATCGAGAAACGAGGAACTATCGACTAGGTGTAGACGACGGCGATAGCACTGCTGGTGACACGTTCGACGGTGACATCGTCGACAACGGCCCCATGGACGGCGACAACATTCACGTCGGGCAGTACGTCTCTCCATACGGACCCGCAAAGGGTACGATCAGTCAGGCAACGGGCTTGGCCAACAGCAAGCGCCCAGCCACCCAGAAATACAACGCCCCTGTATCGTTGCAAGCAGCTTCGTCCGGAACGACGTCCAAGCGCAATCGAAGCGAGAGTGAGAAAGAAGAGAGCACGCCAACCCAGAATGCGAAACGACTGTGCCGAACCATCGACTTTTCTCGCTTTCCCGAACCCAAGCGATCCGCGATGATGAAGGTTTACTCATGCATCATAAGCAACTGGGATAAGAAGGGCTTCCAAGACATGATGGACAGACTGCATCGCGGTCGGACAAGCATGTCCTGGGAGGACAACAAGGCCGTGATGGAAGATTTGGCGACATTGTCTCAGGATATGAAGAGGGTGGTCGCCCGAATCCCACCTCTCGTTGCTGCGGAGCGGTTCCTCGAGCGAGAGTTGAGGAGGAAGAAGGACGCTGCCGGCCGTACGCTGATTGCTGATCGAATTACATCTGAAATTGTGAAGACGGTCAGCCTGAACTTAAAGCAAGGCCTTTATGATGCTGAGATCAACGCTGATGTTCGTCACGGAGCTCAGATCGCTGCACTGGTGGACTGTCTTACTGAAGAACACGAATTTCCTGGGAACAAGGTCCAACAACCTACTACTCAAGCCGTCGAACGCCACCATGCACCACCAGCCAACCCATTGCCTGACGAAACGATGCCCAGTGCTTCTGGACTGGACTTGCCAAAACACGATTCGGTTGTCGGTGACGATACTGCCGAGGACACCACGTCTAAAGAGAAACAGCAGATCACCGCGACGCCAATCGCCGTGATGAGCCATGAGCTGCATGGTCACGGAACACGACCTCCAACCGCAACTCTCGCGGTTGCTGAAACGGTCCCTAGCATGGGTGATCCTATGATCTATGCCACAAATGCTGCAGCAAAGACCGCGGGTAGGGCAGTGTTTGGACCCTCGAGCCCACTCACAAAGCTCATGCTCGAGACCAGACGTGTGAAAGAACAGAGGGCGATGAGCGCACGAGAAGAAAAGGAGAACAGCCAGAGAGCCAGGGAATTTGCGCTGAAAGCCAAAGCCGATCAGCTCAAAGCAGAAGAGCACAATAAGAAGGCTAAAGAGCATGAACACCAGGCACTCTGTCACGCTCAATCCGTCAGAGACAATGAGCAAAAGGCTACAGAGTATGGCCAAAGGGCTGCAGAACACATGGCAAAGATTAAAGAGTACGAGCGGACGATGCAGGGAAAAGATGAAGAGGCACATCGAGTGTGCGAAGATGCTGGGAATGAATTGAAGAGGAACTTGCGCGAGCGTTATCAATTGGCATTGGACAAAGGACTTGGTTCATGCCAACCTGTCCCCTGGTTGTGAGGCACAGCTTCGGATTGGGTGGCCGCGGATCTACATGTTAATCTGCTTCTACGAAGAATCTCCACCCAGCGATAAATCCCTTTGCACGCCTCTACAGCATCGCTGCTGCGAATTGATATTTCCTATGAATGGACATGTCCTGAACGAGTGGCCACGGCTCGTCGACTCGTCAGTACCTCGTTTCGAAAGTACCCAAAGCTATATCGATGTCAGCGCAGTCACGCAGCACGATGCTTCAACAAACTCGACTTGCTCCTCGCGTCACTGAAAGTGACAACCTCGCAATATCTTTAGGTCATGAACCGCCGCGCGCTACAATGCATACTCATCCAACTTCAATTTCGTTCCTGCCTATCTCACGTCCAAGGATTGGTCAGATAGCTAAACACCGCTCACCTCGATCTCTTCACGCAATCCCAAACCACTTCAACGCCTCCTTCTCATTCGTCGGCACGACATGTCCAATCCCATGCCCAAGAATCCCCTGCAGACGATCACCGTAGATGGACTTTGTGAGATTCGGACCAGGATCGTTGCTCGTAGACCGGGTTGCCTTTCCAGAGTACCCATGCACGCCAGACCACTCCTTGACCGCCTCGTCCAAGTTGGCAATGTTCAACGTCGTGTCTGCATCGCCATGGTAGATTTGCATCCTCGGGTATTGGCCATTGAAGCCTGAGTACATTGCGTGGACTTGTGCAGCCCACTGAGCCGGCGTCTTGTTGATCTTTCCGCCAGCGCACTGGCTGTTCCATCCTCTCACACTGCCGGTGGAGAAGCATCCCGCTGGCACGCCGCTGAATGCCGATCCCGCAGCGAAGAGATCAGGGTACACCGCCGCCATGACTTGCTAGGGAGATGTCAGCGAGAAGTCTCAATATCACAGTGCCACACTCACCGTCATCATCGCCCCCGAAGACTCTCCCGTCACAAAGACCCTGCTAGCATCGCCATTGTACGTCTCTAACGCATACCTCACCATATTCGCCAAACCGATGCTATCGCTCCCACCATCATGCGTCAACGTCTGGCTGGAAGAGACGTCCCAACATGCGCCGTCCGTAGGCGTCCCTCCATAGACGAGGACATATCCATACTGATCGGCGAGCTGTCCATATTTCGTCGAGGCGAAGAAGTTGGGGGCATTCCATGCGCACGCGTGGAGGACTAGGATAACGGGTGGCTTTGCTTGTACATTCTGAGGGACATAGACGAACATCTTGACTCCAGATGGGTTGTTGCCAAAATTGGAGACCTGGGTAAGAGATGCTCGCTTGACGAGGTGATCGTCCGTGGAGATGGCAGCACCTTGCACGGTGGCAATGGCCAGCAGGCTTGCGAGGAGCTGAGAGAAGTGCATACTCAAGAATGTGGTCAATGTCGATAATGGTTGGGCGTGATTGTGAAAGCGGGAGGTCGAGGAAAGTCTGTGCCGCTTGTCTTCTGGCGCTTTAATGTACGTGTCCACCGGCAGACGCGCTAATGTTGTCGGCTGTGTAGTACTGCAGAAGCAATTAACCCGCGACAGAGGCCGTCTGCAAGATGCCAATTCTTCCACGAATCCGCTGCTTCGTCTATTCGGCGCTTTTCCGTTTCTCGCCTAAAGTTCGGTCCTTCCTGTTTGAGTCGTTCTCCGCGCGAAAGTGGACCTCAATGCTTAGCTCCAGATGTTGCTGTCATGTAAGAAGAATGCGACCACACGGTGGAGTCATAGCATTGCAGGTGTGCCTCGTAAAGCTTGATCTCGAAGCATCGGGCGCCTCACTTTGTCCTCTCCCCCGGGTAGACGCTCTCCCGCGACCAGACGCCTCTCGCCCTGATTCTTTTCCCAAACACATATAGAACAGGTATGGGATCGGAATCGTCACTACCGCAATAAACCCGAAAACGCTCACTCCCCATCCGATATCGAGATTGTGAAGCGTCGGGCCAATGAAGAGAGGAAAAGCCGCCGCGAACACCGATCTCAGTGCTGTGTTTCCTGTCACGGCCGATGCGGCGTACCGCTGGAAGGTGTCGATGAGATAATTCAAAGCGGCCTGGAAGATCGTGAAGCATCCAATCCCCTGCAGTGCAATCCCGATACAAGGCACAATCCAGTGCACATCAGCTCCACCAGTCCAGGCGGACATGAAAAGCCCACCCGCAAACAACACGGATCCCACCATCATCGGAGGGAGACGTGCTTCGGATACTGCTCGATAGTTGTTGGCTTTCCACTTTGCGATGTAGAACTTTTGATTGAGGTAGTTGCCGCATGCGCCGATGATGATGCCAATCAGCTGGACCAGGAATGGCAAGGACCCGACAAGAGAATTCCAACCGCGGACCTCCTTGAAAGCGAAGGGAAAGACTGCCAGGGAGGCGTACAGGATCCCGTAGCAAAAGGAAGCATACCTGTAGATCGTTAGCCGTGAAGCCCTTCAGTTTTGCACTCCCCAACTTACAGTGCAACCAAAAAGCAGATCGGCGTTGCAAGGAGCTGGAATGGCCGGACGAGCTAGTTGTAGCCCAGCTCCGAAAGTGTGACGGTCCACTCCTCGTGTAGTGCATGCAACGCCCAATTTTCCGACTCATATCTCATGGCACGAGCCTTCCTTACGAGCAGAACCGGAGCATAGCTCTCGTCGACCAAGAGAACATCCAATACCACCATGAACATGATCCCGATACCCGTCAGGTATTGAGTCCACCGCCATCCGGTACCTGTCACAATGATGGCGCCACCGATGATAGGACCCCAGTGTCGGTCCTCCCACAACCGCCGTTGCGTAGACGATTAACGCCACACCACGCACATCGGCAGTCCAGATGTCACCCAGCACTCCTCAAGTATTCGTCACAGGAGCGCTGTCGAATATGCCCTGCCAGAAGCGACATATCATCAGAGTTTGGATATCCTTGGCAGCTCCGGCTCCAAATGCGAACATTGCGGCGATGAAAGGAAGGCGTCAGAACGGCAATCTTCCGACCATAAACCTCACTCAATGGCGCCCACACAAGCGGTCCAATTCCAAAGCCAATCAGGAACAGAGATATCCCCAGAAGGGAGACCTGGGTGCCAACATTGAACTCTCGCGCAACCTCGTAGACTGCAGGAGAATACACAGCAGATGCAAAGGTGCCGAACATTGCAGTAAAGCCGTACAGCCTGGTGCATATGCACTTCTTCTTGCAGCTCCAGTTCATCGGTCTGTATGGATCGTCCGGGCCATCGAAATCGACGAGGACGTCGGGTGATGTCTTCTCGTGAATCAACGGATGCGCAAACGGCCCTCTCGGAGCTCGAGATCGTATAGTCGATAGCACCGTCGAAGCAGTAGTCTAAGCGCGCTGAAGTGTCCTAGATTGTGTTCGGGACAATGAGGGACTCGCTCTTGGGCCTTCCATGTGGCGACTTTCCGAAAAGACACTGGAGGAGCCATCGGAATCATCATGGAGGGAGGCGTCTCTTTCCTTGGCTTCATCCTCTGTGGAAGATGGTTCCTCCTCTGGTTCTGTGTATGCGGTGCTGTCGATCGGGATGGGTGCCATTTTCGTTGGCATTGACCGTGGTAGGAAGAAGTTACGTCGATCGACGTCTGTTGCAATTCCTCTTGCAAAGTCGCATTGTCGAGGGCACGGAATTGCAGTAAATATAGTCAGTTCAACATCATCTCTCTGATAATGCCGCACATCCGCCATCCGTCGTCCGCTCCTACAACGGAGCCTCTGAACCAATGACGTCGTGGTAGTCGGCATTTTGTGCCGAGTGGCATCGGTGTTATTATGCTACACGCCATCCTACTCTCCCGCCAAAGTCGGTGTCGTGAATCGCATGGTAGGCATCGTTACCTTTCCCAATACTGAACACCATCAGTCTCGGCCAAGGGGCGTGTTCTTGCAACCTTCAGACCCCCGGACTCGGCATGTCGGCGTTGTGAAGACGCGTGTACCGTGTTGCGAGGCCTCGATTGTACATTGTCGCAGCTGGACGCTTGCAGTAAGACGAGCGCGATCTGCTTCAGACCTCATTGTTCAAGGTGATTCGCGATATTCCTGAGGAGTGAACAACCTTGACCCTGGAAGAATTGATCGCCGCGGAGCTGTCTCCGCCTGCCGCCTCCCGTCCCGCTTACATCATCTCAAAAAGTTCACGATCACAAGCTCGACTTGAGACAACTCCAGCACACGAACTCACTTACATCAACTCTTCCCTTCCTCCCTTCACACACAATGGACGACTTCAACACCCTCGAAGGTGACATCAAGTCCGCACTCCTCTCCACCATCCGCGGCGCATCTGCTCTCGCCAGCGAAGACCTCTCTTTCCACCGATCCCTCGATGCGACCACGGGCCCTGCCCTCGACCGACAGAATGCTCGCCTACTAGCTCTCGCAGATCGTTTAGTCGGCGTCGCCACGACAAATACTGAGATTTCGCGACCACCGCGATTGAAGGACCTCGATTCAGTGGACACTAATTGGAGAGCGATCGTGGATGTGGTCGATGGCCTGCTGGAGCGAGCAGACACAGCATTGGACGAATTCACCGGCGCCGTGAAGAGATTGAGTCCTGCTGCTGATCAGGTAGGACATTTTGAACGAGATATCAACATGACACTCACACAAGACACAGCCTGCAAAGCCCTCCAGGTCCAAAACATTCGGCACTTCAACAACCAACCACCACATCGAGAAACCGCAGCTCCTCTTTGACCATCCTCCCACGAACACCGAGCAGAGCCCATTCAAACCCCTTCTTCAAAGCAAACCTCACGCGTCCTTTCCACTCGAGACTGAACCAATTGCTTCCGACGATGATACCAGACTAGCGTACGCCTCACATCTTTCTTCTTCTTCCTGCTTGGGGCCTCTGTCCCACAAGCACATCCCAACACGTCTCTTTCCCCGTTTGAAGCGTGAAAGACAACAATACCCAAATATAGACCCTAACAAGCCCAACAGATACCCGCATCCATACCAACTTGAGATTGAACAATACCGATACCCATCCTCCGTCTACACACACAGCGAACCGATCCCATACCACCCCTTCGAAACCACGACCGCAACCTTTGTCGATACGGAGGAGTCATTGGCAGAAATGCTAGAAGAGTTGAAACAGGCCAAGGAGATTGCCATCGATTTGGAGCACCATGACAATCGATCGTACATTGGAATCGTCAGCCTCATGCAGATCAGCACGAGGGACAAGGACTGGATTGTGGATACCTTGAAACCATGGCGACGAAAGCTGCAATGCCTGAATGAGGTTTTTGCAAATCCCACCATCGTCAAGGTCTTGCATGGAGCTTTCATGGATGCCATCTGGCTGCAGCGAGATCTCGGCCTTTATCTGGTAGGACTTTTCGACACACACTACGCCTGCAGAGCACTCGGATATGCCGGTGGAAGTCTTGCCTTCCTGCTAAAGAAGTTCGCCGACGTGGATGCACAAAAGCAGCACCAGATGGCGGATTGGCGAGTGCGCCCATTACCAAAGGAGCTGTTCGATTATGCCAGAAGCGACACCCATTATCTCCTCTACATCTTCGACTGTATGCGGAATGAGTTGATTGAGCGGTCCGATTTCTCCAAACCTGACCACGAGGGCGACAAATTGTGGGACGTCCTGCAGAAGAGCACCGAGGTCGCGCTGCAGCGATATGAACACCCCCAGTACGATGCAGAGCTTGGTCAGGGAGCTATGGGTTGGTACAAATTACTTTCAAGAACTCCGGCACTGTTTTCTCCGGAGCAGTTTGCCGTCTTCAAGGCGGTCCACCACTGGCGTGACAGGGTGGCCAGAGAGCAGGATGACAGCATTCACTTCGTCATGCCGAATCATCAGATTTTCAGCCTCGCCAAGGCCATGCCTCCGACGCGTCTCGCTCTGATGGGTATTGCGCAGCCTACCACGCAGACAGTCCGTCTGCGAGCAGATGAGCTTCTGAGCGTAATCGTCAGAGCGCAAGAAGCTGGAAAGAATGGCCCGGACATGATGGAGACCCTCGGCAGAGTTGAGCCTCAATTGCCAACAAGGACGATTGCAGCGCAGAAGGCTCTCGCGGCTCAAAGTTTGGCAACGCAGCAGAGCAGTGTGACCAAGATCACACCACCGACATCGACAGTGCCCATTCGCACGCCATCATCCTCTTTTTGGGGAGGCGCTTTCGAGAGCTCCGCTTGGGATCGCGGGTCGTTGACGACGCCTGGAAATGGCATATCTCTTTCTGTACCACTACCTCCACTGACCGCAGAGATCTTCGCCGATCAGTCAGAATTCCTTGCATCAGCAGCCGCGGAGGAGATTGTCACTGAACCAGATGACACCCAAATGGAACCAGAGGAGGAGGCCAGCGAGTCCACCTTTGTCCTCAAAGACCTTGCCCGAAAACGGAAGCGCGCGGATGCAAACGAGCCACAAGACAACATGGCCGCGCAATCAGATGAGGTGCCCATATCTCTCGACTTCAACGAGGAGGCCGAGCGAGCGCAGGAAAAGGCTGCACGAAAAGCTGCGAAAAAAGCTGCAAAACGCGCTGCTAAGCTATCTGGGACTTCAGAAGGTGATGGCGACATGGGTGAGACCCAAGACGCAGGCGAGGAAGATGAGGAGGCTTTCGACTACGCTTCCGCTCCGAGTTTGCTCAACCCACCGCGGGACAACCTGACCAAGAAGGAGAGAAAGAAAAAGGAGAAGCAGGTCAATCCGTATGCCAAGTCACTGGATGCGGCAAAGGGCCTGCCCAGGACGCAGAAGGAGAGAGCGGGGAAGAGCATGACTTTCCGGAAGTGAGGCTGTCTCAGAGGAACGGACAGCAATGTGCATATTTAGACCATCAGTTTAGCGAAGGCGTTGGGGTTGGAATGAAGTCGAGGCTTTCGACGGCAGGTACGCCTTGTGGGACACTCGAGATTTGCTCGAGCGATTGCATCTGTACGATACTCATCAAACGCGCACTGGCATGGTCGGGCCAACGTCGGGCAGACTGAGGCTTTCTACGCTTGCGGCGCCCACAGCGCTTTTCGCAACATCTCATACATCTCATGTCGCCGACTTAACAACGGTCGTCTCATCACATCATGTCTCCCGCTTTTTGCCACCATCTCCGCATCACACCAGTCTCACAACGCCGAGAGCGAACTGTCCAGTTTCCTCTCATCCCGCAAACGGCCCAACAACTCCACTGCCTTATCCAGCGGAATCAACTCGCCCATCTTCTGCGTAGCAGGATCATCTCTGTTCCGAATGTTCACGGACCTCGACTCCTTCTCCTGCGCGCCGACCACGAAGATGAAGTTGTACTGCTGCAATTGGCCCGTGCGAATCTTCTTTTGCATCGTGTTGCCAGTGATATCGACGTCAACGTGCATCTTCTGGGCGCGGAAGAGAGCCTGAATCTCAAGCACGTAGTCGTTGACGGAGGCCATAACGGGCACGATGAGGACCTGGCGAGGGGAAATCCAGAACGGCCACTTCCCGGCGAAGTGCTCGGTGAGAATGGCGATGAAGCGCTCGAAGGATCCGTAGATCGCACGGTGAATCATGACGGGCCGAGCACATCCAGGAGTGAGTTCGCGACGATATGTGGCCTCGGGCTTGAGGGCGGCAGCGTCAGTAGCGCCCGGTGCTGGGGCGCCTTCAGCTGGGCGAATGGGAAGAGATTCTGCGGCTTTTGTCTCTGACTTCGCGGGTTTGGGTGCTTCGGCAGGCTTGTCCTCAGCAGGCTTGCTGTCAACAGCCTTGGCAGACGTCTGCTCATCCGTGCGGAATTCGAGGTTGAATTGTTGCGGGAGCTGGAAGTCGAGTTGGATGGTAGCACACTGGAACTCGCGACGGAGAGCATCGCTGATGGTGACATCGATCTTGGGCCCGTAGAAAGCGCCATCACCTGGGTTGAGCTCCCACTTGGTGCCGGTCTGTTGCTGAAACTCGTCAAGAGCCTTGGTCAGCTGAGCTTCGGCGCGCTCCCACGTGGCAACGTCTCCCAAATGGTTGTCGGGCATGGTAGATAGCTTCATCTTGAAGGTGAAGCCAAACAAACCGTACACAGCGGTCATGAAGTCGAAAAGGCCCTTGATCTCCTGCTCGACTTGGCTCTCCATACAGAAGATGTGGGTGTCGTCTTGCTGGAAACGCCGCACTCGAGTCAGACCGGTCAAAGCACCTGATGCCTCGTTG
Organism: Zymoseptoria tritici IPO323; assembly: GCF_000219625.1. NCBI lineage: Eukaryota > Fungi > Ascomycota > Dothideomycetes > Mycosphaerellales > Mycosphaerellaceae > Zymoseptoria > Zymoseptoria tritici. The sequence continues at coordinate 305,816 of NC_018208.1, read as the reverse complement.
CGGTGGAGAATACCAAAGTCAGCAATGCGCATCGGCAGCTCTCGGTAACTCCTCTCGCGGTGACCAAAAAGCAGACAGTGACCTGGGCAATTCATCGGCTTCAGCGCCCACTGATCCTTCTCAACTTCAAAGGTGAACATGTCTTCGTGGTAATGCTGCCAGTGCCCGGATTGCTTCCACAATGCAGAGTTGTACATGTTGGGTGAAGCAACCTCTTGGTAGCCACGCTTCCAATACTCCTCCTTGATGAATGACAGAAGAGCGTTGTAGATGATCATGCCGTGCGGGAGGAAGAATGCCGATCCGGGTGACATTTGGTGGAAGAAGAAAAGCTCCTGCTCTTGACCGATTTTGCGATGGTCACGCTTCGCGGCCTCTTCAAGCATGTGCTTATGCTCTTCAAGGGCCTATAATACGAATTAGCGATGAACAGACAGTCACACCAGGACTACCCACCTTCTTGTCTGGAAACGAGACACCGTAGATACGCTGCAGACTGTCGTTCTTTGCGTCTCCCAAAAAGTAACTGGCCGAGTTCTTCATGATATCGAATGCCTTGATGCGACCAGTGTTTGGCACGTGGGGTCCTCGACACAGATCGATGAGTGGACCGCACCGATACACGGTGGTGCGAGTGCCGTCCGCGATTTTGTCGTTGATGATGTGCGTCTTGTACTTGTTGTAAGAGAACATTTCCAGCAAATCCTCCTTGCTCAGCTCGAGTCGTTCAAATGGCTGCTTCTCCTTGATGGCCTTTTCGGCAATCTGCTTCAGCGGCTTGTAGTCGGCAGCCGTGACGGCGCCATTTTCAGGCAGAGCCATCTCGTAGTAGAAACCATCGTCGACAGGTGGTCCAATGCAGAGTGAGCAGCCATAGCGACGCTCACAGGCTTCTCCCAAGATATGTGCACTGCTATGCCAGAAGACCTTCTTGCCCTCTGGGTGGTCAAAGTCTAGCAGCTCCAACGAACAGCTCTTCTCCAACGGGCGGTCCAAATCCCACAGCTCGCCGTCCACCCGCGCAATCACAGTACGCTCAAACAGACTCTTTGAAATGTCCCGTGCAATCTGTGAAGGTGTGGTTTCCCAGCTCTTACCGTCCTTGCTACTGCCATTGCCCAAGGTGACTTGAATATCCTCGCGTGGCTGCTTCGCTTTCCAAGCATCCTGCTCGGCCTTGAGACGATCGAAAATGGCGTTCCTCGTGGCAAAGTAGTCGGGTGGAGGGGTGAGTTCGAGTGGTCGCGCATCGCCCGCGTCTTTGTCTTTCTTCTCCTTCGGAGCCATGTTGTGCTGGTATCGGACGTGCCAGGCGATACGGTGAATGGGTGTGATGCTGATGCGAGAAAATGATCGCGCGAAGACGAATGCTCGGGGCAGAAGCATACAGCAGAGACGTTGTTTGTTGGGTTTGACTCACGATTGGGTTGCTCGAAGGAAGCTGTGGAACATTTTGGTAGCAAGCGCAGGGTCCGACACCCCCCAGCAATATCCAAAGTCAATTTGGAGATGTCCATCAACCTCACCCAGCTTCATCTTGGACATCCAACTTCGCCACCAGCATCAAGAATGTCGGCCTCGCTAGCATCAGAATGCAATGAAGTTAAAGAGTTTGTTGTTCCGGTGCACCCGATGACAATCCAGCATTCGCTGACAGATTCCTGCCAGGCGATACGACTCGTGCTTCCTGAAATGGTACTCCGAGAGTATGATCCTCTCCTTGGGATGAGATGTCCATGCCAGTTCTGACATGATTCATCAGAATACGTGCGAGGTGTAGCGACAACAGATGAATGCGAGCCTCTGTTCAAGCAATATCAAGTCTGTCTGAAGGCAAGTTCGGAGATGGTCCCTGAGGCTCGATTTTTCTCTGGCTAATGTATGCCCACAGAAAGCCTTGAAGGATCGAGGTATCGATACGATGCTGGAGGAGGCCAGAGAAGACAATAAAGACAACGACACTGAGTACATGAAACCGAGTCCGAAGAGTGGCTAGCGGTAAGACCGACCGCCATCCCTTCCCAATCGAGTCTGCACCTGCTGATCATGGCTTGTATAGCTAGCGCCTCGTCCGGAATGCATATTAACGGCGTTGGGAGAATCCGGTCAATACCCTGCTCAATCATAAGTTTCAGTTCTTTCGAGACGTCCTAGTGGCAACCATGCCTCTCCTATTGCCAGGGCGAATCTCACTTGTAGCAGTGCTTCAAAATGGGAAGCCAGATCCTAGGTTATTGGCCACGGAAGAAGACACAGATGTCGTTCCGAGCAAAGCTGCTCGGCGACATTCCACGAAGACGGCGACGCAGGTGTGGCCTGTTACAATCCTTCCCTACGGAATGAGACGGTCTGCCTGCTTGTCGAACGTCACGTCCGACAATCGCATTGTGCTTTGCGTGGAGCAAATGCCCCTATCTAAACTCAAGACGCGAGTCACCATCTGGCCTTCGAATCAGACATGATATGCACTACCCTTCGAGCAAGCTGGCGAAAGCCCAGTGACAGACCGGCGGCGCCGAGCTAGTGCTCCGGGACATTCACTTTGGACTCTTCCCCAGGACGGTCCGGGATGTGCATTTGACCGCTCTTCTCATGAAATGTCGAACCCAACGTTCCTTCTACTCAACATCGCTTCCATTCCTTCTCACGCGTCCAGCACACTTCGACTCAATTCCGATCGCTGTTGCTCAATACTCTTTGGTCTGAAGTTTGAAAGGCACGGCGCTTCTCTTCCATATATAGCCGTGGAAGCTTTCTCCTCAAGCGCTGGAGAAATTCCCGCCTCCTCTACACTCGTTCTGTGCCCCAAGTCCCGCGAAGTTCTCATTTACTCCGCCTCGTGCAACCTCAGAGTCACGGGTATGGCCGGACAGTTCGTCAACGACAGATTACTCAGCGCTGGAGCGTCGAGCTCGCCAGGCGCAGCTTCGATCTTGTCGTATTTCTGCAGCAATCGCACGATCACGTAGCTGGCCTCCGTCAGAGCAAACTGCTGGCCAATACAGATGCGCGGGCCCTGTAAGATCTGTCAGTAAGTGGCTGACGGAGAGTGAATGTCGGCGACACTGACAGCATTGAAAGGAATGAACGTCCAATTCGGCCTCAGTCCCTGAAATCGTTCCGGCCGGAAGACGCCCGCGTCCTCACCCCAGATGTCCTTCCTGCGATGCAAGACGTGAACAGAATAATCGATACCGGTCTCCGCAGGGATGAAGATAGGACTCTTCCCATCTGGCCCGCCACCACGGGGAAGGGTGGTGTCTTTGTTGGATCTCCGCCCATTCCCGGGTACGACGGGCCAGACTCTGAGCGTCTCGTTGATACAGTACTGGAGGTATTGGCAGCTCTTCAGGGTAGCAAAAGTGATATCTGTCGGCTCATCAAATGTACCAAAGGTTTCCGTGATGACGCCGCGGAGCTTTTCGAACACGGCAGGGTTGCGGAGCATCTCGTAGAAGAACCAGGACAGAAGCGAGGCGGTGGTGTCACGGCCGGCAAGGAGAATGTTGAGGAGCTGTGCGCGAATTTCGTCAGGATCCCGGGTCTGCTGGGCAAGGGCCTCGGAGAATATGTATTTGTCCGATTTCTCTTTCTCTGGGGCGGCGAGTGCGGCTTCAACGTATGTCTTGACAAATTCATTGACGACTTTAGCATTCTGATCAAGTTCTGAAGAGCGGTAGAGCCAGTAGTCTAGAGTGAAAAGTGGAAGGATCAGCGACGGAGAAACGAGACGTGCTATTGCAACTCACTGTCTGCGAAGCGGAACTGCCTGGCCATGTGGTACTGCGAGCGGTCGAAGTTTTGACTGAATATCGTCTCGTCACGCGCGTTCGGCTTGCCATCGGTCTTGCTTGCGGCAACTTGAGAAAGAACGCTCTCTCCGAAGAGGAACTCGGTCGAGGCATCAATGGTCAACCGGAAGAAGAGCGTTTGGATATTGACGAGATCAGTCCAGCCGGCTTCTTTTGCCGGCATCACCTGGAGCAGGTTCTTGACATGAATTTCTTCCATATCGAGATCGCTGACTTGGTCACGAACGAAGTTCGGTCGCAACATGGCCCGACTGTGTTCCCATTTCTTGCCGTCTTGGATGAACTGTAGATTCGTCGTCAGTCATTTTTCTGATTGGAGCGCATCAAGAAACTCACAATACCGTCGCCAAGCACCTTTCCCATGATGGCCCGCCTCACTGGGCCCAGATCAAAGTCCTGGAATTGCGTGGCGAGGATAGCCTTGATGTTTTCTGGGTCGCTCGTAAAGAAGACACTCTGGCCCATGAGGTCAGTCCTGAATGTCTCGCAGACACGTCCGGTCTGCTTGGACATCATTTCGTGTCTATCGAGCATGAAATCTGGGAATCGTTGCGCTTTGTCTGCCGCCATCATGTTCTTGAGATGCTTCAGACCGAGCACACCGCCGCCCGGGACGACTACAGGGTCTTGACATCCGAGTTGGCGAGCTTTCGCTGTGGAACTGTCAGAGGAGCGAGAAGTGCGAAGCTGGTGAGTTGAGTTGCGTACAGGCATGTTGCCACTTGAGGGCGATGGAGGCCACGATCTTGTAGAAGCCAAGTACCGCGAGTCCGAGCAGCGCCAACAGAGCGACGTTATGCATGGTGGTATACTTGGTGCTGTCTGTCGTTCAGCTGGTACACAAGTCGGGAAGATGGAGAAGCGGCTTGATGATACGCAGACGGCAATGATGGGTGTTTGTAGGCGAGAGGTCCTTTGCGAAGAAGAGGTTGCGATAGAGGGGCGTTGCGAAGGAAGACACACCTAGGCAGCTGTATTCCCGCTCTATACTCTGCGACGCTCACCGCAGGATCCTGAATGGATGCGAAGGATTGTAAAGGATGGTTTGTGGTCTATTCATTGCACGCGATACGACTGGCTCGTTCCACACAGCGTTCCCTTGTTTGGAGGATCGGCGCCCCTCACATCCTCGGCCGCTCAGAAAACTTGGCACGGGCATATGAGGTTGGAGTTGAGCTCGGAGTCGGACGAACACCTCACTCTGGAAATACGTGCAATACTGTTCCATCGATCCGGGCGGCAACGGGTCAATTCAGACAATCCTGGATGAAACATCTCATATTGCAGCCCGCGGCAGTAGTCGATCAGCAAGGATCAGAGGCGGAGTCGGGGTACTGAGACCTTCCGAGCTGACAGGAACAGCTCACCCTCAACATATGCATCATGAGACTATGCTCACCAAGCATACACCGACATGTTTCCACTGTTCCATCTTGAAGAGGTCTTGCGGCTCACTGTGTGCTGACAGGCGACCGGTCAAGCTGAGCGTGTCATGTCGAGGATCTTTCGCAGAAGTCATCAAGGGTACTGGTGGAGAAATGCTGATGAAGATGAAGATATGAAGATTGCCCTAAAGAAGGATGCAGTGATGCATTGGAAGAAGGACGCTTTTGATCCGCTTTTGTTGGCAATGTATGCAGCCGAAGTTACACCAACTCCCAGCCGGGAAGGTAAGGCCAACATGCTTCGTCTTGTTTTAGAAGGCTCTGTCGGTTTGACCCGGTCCCCTCCTGCCCGCCTTCGATCAAATTGCATCTAATAACGGATCGCCGAAAAGTCGGCAGTCAAGCTTGCGTCGAAGATAGCGACAAGACACAACAGTGTTAGCTCCCGAACGCCACGCCTCAGCCCTCTTATCGACAGAGCAGTCCGAGTCGAATCACTTCACTCCTGTTCAACATCCACCAACTTCACTCTCTCCCCCTCGAACTCCAGACCCGTCGTGAACATCGCGCTCACAGGCCCCAACTTCGCGTCCCACATCGTCGCATGGAAAGCCATCCTCCAATCCCCATCCCCGTCCTGAGCGATTCCAACCGATCCGGGCGCCATCAGTCCCCACGCCCCCGTCTTGAGCAGAGTCTCCTTCGCACGCACATACGGACCCGTGACGCTCTTCGAGGTGGCGTACTTGACGCTGTATGCGGGGGACTGCATGCACCCAGAGGAGAAGAAGAGGAAATAGGTTGCATCACTTCCATTTCGGCCACTGGTATTCTCGACGCGGATGATCTTCGGAGCTTCGACTAATGGACCGTCGGAGGCGATGCGGTCGAGGATTCGGATAGGACCGCCATCAGGCGTCATTCCGTCGGAGAGCATCCTCTGGAGCATGATGGGCGTCGGACGAAGGGGCGGGATGGCATTGCCGCCTGCGAGTGATGTCAGTAGTTGTCGCGAGGTTGTGCGAGAAAGTATTAGAGAAGACTTACACTCTCCTCCAGAGCCGATACTGTTACCATTGACCTTCCACATAGACCAGATCGTGCCATCAGCGTCTTTGATGACTTCGGCGTCGATGGTGCCGCCTTGCTCTGGAGCACATGCAAAAGAGGTGTTTGCTGGGACGTACGGGCCCGCCGGGTCGTTCGACTTGGACAACGCGGCTCCAACGCAGTGAGGATGTGGTTGTTGAGGAAATGGGTTTGTCGATGCTGGAGCGTTGTAGTACATGACATACCTGCCATCGTTTCGGCGGACAACGGCCGGTGCCCAGGTATTCGGAAGATTGTCGTGGTCTGAGCTGCCGTTCAGCTGGATGAGACCCGACCAAGCGCCAAGGGTGGGAAGAGGTTGTTGCGAGGGAGGAGCGATGGTCCAGTTCATGAAGTTGGTCGAGGTTGCCATTTGCACCTTGGTCTGTCCAAAGGTCTCGGAAGCAGTGGCGCCTCTGACAGGATCAATGCTAGCAGCATCGTTGGTCGCGAAGGCATACCATGTGCCATTGAGGTAGTGCAGCGAAGGGTCCGGGAAGTTGGAGAGGATCCCGGAGCGGATTGGCGAGCGCTGGCTCGTAGAGAGTGGACCACCACGCCCATAACGCGCATCAGCGGTAGCCGCAAGGGCCAAGGTAACTATACTGATGATAGTGATAAGCATGGCCACCGGTAGATATGTATGGGTAGAAATCTGCAAGATCGAAAGGAGAGCTGGCTGGAAGTGGATGTGTCTGTGTAAGTCGAATGAAGTGTGGTGCAATGGTTTTGGAAGATGGGGTTGGAAGTATACGTGCACGCTGACGGTCGCCTGAGCATATGCTTGTGTATATCATGCAGGATTCACCAACATTCGCTCCTGAAGAGCTGGAACAGCTTGTGCGGGTGGATTCACGCCCGTGGTTACAAGGGTATCTTGGCCGCGTTGACATGCAGCAGCGAATAGCAGACCAAGCATGAGCGTAGAGTGCTGCTCCAATATATTCTTTCCGACATGGCACAGCATTTGAATCGCGAGCCGACGATAATTTTCATGCAATGTGACGCAAACACGCTCTGTTGGTTATTTGTTCAGCTGACATGATCAAAGAGGTTTCTTTGTCTTCTCGGAACGTGATAGATGAGTCGAGTGCTGTCTGCGGCGTTGTGAGTACCATGACCAGCGTAGGAGATAGAGAGAGAGGCATGAAGGAACAAGAGGAAGGATCCAGGAGACGCGACGGGAAGAGTGGAACAATTTGGGCCGGACTCTAGATCCTCGATCAGACCATTATAGAATCTTGAGAGCTGTCCAATAGATGCGGTGCCGCCGATCAGAGTTATCGTCGTTCAGAAAGGGACATGTCGGTGGGATTGTTGCAGGAGAAGAGGAGAAGAGAAGGAGGTGGAGAAATAGCATCACCGGACTCGACTCCGACTGATCTTCCCGCCGATCTTCCCGCGTGGTCGATGCGTTGGTGTTTCATAGTTTCCCCACCAGCCTCCCTCCAGCCACGCGAAAGAGCTTCGGTGCGCGACGTCAGGACGGACTCGAATCAACTTCCAACTCTCCGATCTCATGTTCTTCCTCTGTTCGATTCCTGTCTCGCTCCTCGACGATCTTCCGCCAACACAACGGCTTTGTCTTTCCTTACAATCGTTGTTGTACATACCTTACTCTCGCTACCGGATCACCTTGAACGCCTAGCAATCAAAGCTGCCCGGCCCCACCAACAGCTGCAGACCGACGTCTCGAGTCGTGTCGTCCTCCGATCGGCATCATTTCTCGTCACCGCCTCCATCGAACACAACACAGAAGAGAAGGTCAGCGACATCTTCTGCTGAGGTCGAAAGAGCAGGACCTCGAACCGCGACCTGATCCGAGCATCCGGCGCATCGAGAACAGCCTCCCGGACAACCCGACAGCGGCAACGCAGCCAGACGAGCTACGCGTCAACCTCTTCCTCATACACACACAACATGGCTCGCAGCAGCGTGCTATCTCGCCGCGAGCGAGTGATTGTTCGACAATCATACTACTGGCCCGACTGGCAACTCAACGTCTGGATCATTATAATGCTCGCAACTGGCGGAGTCCTGGTCGGTGTATTCTCCAACTTTGTCGTAATACAGAACCAATTGGGAAAGCAAGGAATACCATGGTGAGCATCATACCTTCCGCAATCACACCAAAAGAACCAGTACTAACACCACGCTCAGGATCATGCCCTTCGGCATCACAGTCGGCGCCCTCCTCATCCTCTTCATCTTCCTCATGCTCACCCTCATCGTACAACAACGGCTCCTACCCGGCATTCTCATCCTCGGCTCCTTCATCCTGCTAGTGCTCTTCCTCACCGGCATGATAGAGACGGCGATACAACTCTTCGGACCGAACGGCGACATCGCGAACAAGTGCCAGACGTTCGTCACCAACAATCCGAGCAAAGACTTGAGTATAGCCACTCTGGCGTGGTTGCAGCAGAACTCGATTTGTCAGAGCTGGTATGCGGTGTTTGCATTTTGGCTCATTGGAGTGGTGTTCTTGATTTACTTGATTGTGTTGGCGTCGATGGTGGCGCGGACGGGGAATGGGGATTAAGAGAAGGAATAAATACGCATAATTCTGGACGTGTAAAATGATGGATGGGACTGGACAAAGGCGTTAAGGAGCACGATACCCGTTGTTTATACTTGCATAGCACCGAATTGGAACACTGCACAGGCAGGCCTTAATCTTGTTCGAAATCTTGAAGAGCGAGCGAGATCTCGTGTCTCATCTATGTTAGATGGCGAGTCTATGGTCACGCAGTGGATCGTTTAAAGCTGGATGCTGTCGAAGAGACTACTCCGGCGAGAGCACGCCCAACAGCACCTCTTTAATCAGCGCCAGATCCCGCGCTACATCAACCTGCCAATTTGACACCGCGAATCTCGCAGCAGGTTTCCCATCCCATTGCGTGCCACTGATATATATCCTACGAGTCGCATTCACCCGCTGGACAAGTCGCTCATTGACATTATCGTCCGCCGCCTTGAACAGAACCACAATGTAAATCCGACTGATCCCTTGTTCCTTGACTTTCGCAAACGAAGGCGGGTAGCGCGGCAGCAATTCAGGTCCAGGCGTGCTTTGGATGAATTCGGCTATACTCCTTGCGAGGCCGATTTGTCGCTCGAGGATTTCTCTGTACCCGTCACGACCGTACGCTGCCAAGCTGGCGTAGACGGGTAGTGCGCGGAATCGCCGGCTATTTTCGATGCCGATGTTAAGGGGTGAGGCGATCTCGCCCATAGATGAAGTGCTGAGGTACGCTGCGTTGGAGTTCCGAAAGACTCTTGTTGCGAGCTCGAGATGCCTCGAAAGGAAGATGCCACAGTCGTAGGGTACATTGAGCAATTTGTGGGCGTCACTGGTGATGGAGTCTGCCAATTCGATATCTCTGACTCCGCCGACGAGAGCGCGGTAGGATGGGTCGTCTCTAGGGAGGATCCGAGCGGATAGGCCAAATGCAGCGTCGATATGGATCCAGGCTCCGTAGGTGTCGCTAAGCCTGCGGATCTTTTGCATATCGGCTTCGGACGTGGCAAAGTAGCCTGTGTTTACTTCTCCGCATGATATCACGATGATGGAGGCGGTGCGAGGGCGTTTGAGTGCCTCTTCCAACGCAGCGAAGTCGAAGTTGTGTTTCGCCTGGAAGAGGCCTAGATCGATGATAGATGATCTGCCGAGTCCCACGATGGATGCGGCTTTTCCAAGAGATGAGTGAGGCGCAGTGGTGAGGATTTGGACATGGTCGATCTCGGCTTGCCTCATGGCTTCATACATGCCATCTACGGAGACACTCGCACCTCGCGCTGAGAGCACGTACTCTCTCGCGCAGGCAAGGCCGAGAATATTACTTGCAGTAGCTCCAGTCGTGAAGGTCCGATGTTGCCATTGCTCCGCTGGAAAATCGATCAGATCACAGAATTGTCTCAGAGCAGCATCCTCGACATCTGTGGCGATGGTCTCCTGAGAGAGGTGGACTTGAACGTTCTGGTCATATTGCGTTACCAGATTGTCGGCATAAGAGGCAATCTCGGTCGAGCCTCCAGTGACAAAGCCGTAGTAGTTCGCTGACTTGCTGCTGTTGCTCAATGCTGGTGTGAGGTCCTCCTGCAAGTGTTTCTGAACGTGTTCGATTCCCAAGCCCTGAGCTGGGAGTGTGCGAATGAGCTTCGATCTGGCTGATGAAATGGCTGCCTGTGATGGTATGACGGTCTGCGATTCGTCGCTCATACCGAAGTAAGTGAATGTTGACGATGTGTAGGAGACAAAGACTGAAGCACCACACTGATAGGGGTGAGATGGATACCAAATGGGGATTTCTTGAGTGCTTCTCGGTCGTTTTCCTTGAAAGGACTCCGAAAGAAAGCTCGTGCGCCTGAAGTTGACCGTGGAGCGTCGCCTCAGGAGTGTTTCAAGATGCTGAGGCTTTCGCCAGACTGCTCCTACCCCCGAGTATGCTGTCGCTGCTGATCTAGCGCAAGGCTGTTGTTGGACATTGACGGTGAAAGTGGTCTAAGGTGAGCAGATGGAGTCAACTGGACGATGTTCTCTCAATGGAAACTTCAATCAAATATTGACGCACAGTTTCATGCCCACGGCGCACGTGTTTTCGCACTCAGGGCGCGCTTTCCGAAACCGAAGTTCCGATCCCGACGACGCGCTTCGATGTCGATGCTTTTCAATCTCACGATTCCCCACCTCCATCACACCACATTGCCCGATGTTCACCCTATATTAGACAGACCCCATGCGTCCAGGCTTCGCCGATAGTCGCTCTCTCAGCGTCAGCAATGCTCGCCTCTCATGACGCGCAACAATCTGGACGAGCACCTCACCTGGCTGTTACGCGCGAGACCTTCGGTGCCTGCGGCCATCACCTCACTTCCGCAGGTGACTGCATCCTTTCCCACGATTACCGCGACACAACTGGAGGCGATTACGACCGAAGACGATAGCGTGGAAGAGGTTCAGTCCGGGAGAAGGTTGAATGAAAAGCTTGTAGCGAGGAATCAAGAAGAGATGGCAAGGACACGAATAGCGCCAGGATCGGCGTCACGTTCAGCATCCACGATGGGACGGGCGCCCGAGGCATCGCCCTCGAGAGATGGGCGCACGATGTCAGCACAATCATCAAGAGCTCCCTCAGTCTCAAGGCCGCCACAGGTGACAAGACCTGCATCAGTATCAAGAGTGCAGTCTTCGTCCAAAGCTCCCCTACTTCAACGAACTCCTCTACCGTCACGGCCAAGCCCAATGCCATCTCACATGGAGGTCGAGGTGCTCGACCTGTCCGAGAGTCTGGGTGCCTTGTGCAGTCCTCCGCTGCATCGCCATGTACCACCTGTGGCCGGCCGGAAGAGGTCCAGCGATGAGTTCGACTGTGATTTGGAAGCCTTGCGGGATGCGGAGACACAGAAGCGGCCGGCACTACAACATCGTCAAACCGTTAGGATATCTGACTCGTTTCCCACCATTGAAGAGTACATGGATGAGCCTTTGACCCCTAGTAAGGGTGATCTGTCTTCAGATATTCCGCCGCCGCCCTACTCAACAATCCCTCCGAAAGCAAACACTCCCGTCAAGCTGTCAAGGGTAAACACTGCCGTCGCACGCACACCCTCTAGATATGCGTCTGGCCGTGTGATGCCGGATTCCGAGGATGAGGAAGACCTTGTCAATGCTGCACGTCACAAGCCCAAAGAGGATCATAAGCGTCGCCCTGTGCCATCGCCACGAAAGCGTTCTGTGAAGCATGAAGTCGTCACTTCTGACGATGACAGTTTCGAGAGCCTCATAGAGGATGTCGGAGAACGGCCTACGCGGCTCAAAGTCGAAGAGCCTGCGGAGTCCAATCGACATGCCCCGACTAGAGCCTCGAAGACTCCTCAACCCGGACCAACACCGATCAACAAACATGTCACAATCGAGGCGCCAACGCCAACAGCAGGCAGTCAAGCAACGCTATCACCTGAGCAGGAAGAGCAGTCTGTTCTACTTGGTAAGCTGTTTTCTGCATCCGAACAAGTCTTCAAGAGAATTACGTCGGGCTTGTCCGGCCAACAGGAGGCACTCGCCGAAGAGATCATGGAAGTGATGGAAAATGGTCCTGCAGGTGCTGAAGTCGAGCTAGAGGCACAGTTAGAGGCAATTGCGCATCGGCTTGATGCACTTGAGCGACTACGTGATCATAGGGAGAGGTACAAGAGCTTGTCTGCTGAGAAGGACAAGATGAAGGATGCCTTGAAAAGAGCGATTTTGTCACGGCAGAAAGATGCAAAGGATGCAGCGCAGGCCGCGAACGTTGCTGTCAGGGAGCAATTGCGCGCTGTCGAGATTGAGTGTTTGGCCTCGCTCAAGATGTGCCAGGAGGACGTCTCAGCGGCCTTTGATCAGGACACGAACAGCTCCGATAGCACTGCTGGTCAACGGATCGCTGTCAAATCGACTCAAGCGCCGACAAAAGGGGTTTCGGAGCAGGCGCTGTTCGTGCCGAGTTCCAGCCGGATTGCTCAAACCCAGATGGCACAATCAATGCCACCGCCACCACTTCGACAGACAACAATCAGCACTATTCGCGCGACGACACAGCCTCCACAGCGAGCCTTGCAGGTGCAACGAGAACGGCCGAGCGCGGAAGACGATAGCCAGATGTTTGACGATGACAGCTTCGAGGATATCAACGATCATGGAACGTTCATCGGCAATGGAAACATGTACAGCCACCGAATGGGAACGCCGCCGGCACGATTCGATGACTTTGACGAAGAAGACTTCGGCATGGACGATGACGATGAAATGTTGGAAGCGGCTCAAGACTTCGAAAATCGCGGACAGCCATCTCGAAGCATATATCAGGAATCCACTCGCACAGTCTTTGCGGAGGCGTCCGGGAACCGACAATCACAGCCAGCGAGTGGAGCAAAGTCAAGGAAGACACCCAAAAAGCTCACCGCGCAGGAAGAAAGCGATCTCGAGAAGAGAAACTTCAGCTTCCCGTGGTCGACAGACGTCAAGGAAGCCTTGAAGGAGAAGTTCAGGCTCAAGGGCTTTCGAGAGAACCAGATCGACGCCATCAATGCGACGCTTGCGGGCAAGGATACCTTTGTGCTGATGCCCACTGGTGGCGGCAAGTCGTTGTGCTATCAACTCCCTGCTCTCGTGCGAAGCGGAAGGACTCGCGGCGTCACCGTTGTCATATCACCTCTCGTGAGCTTGATGGAGGACCAGGTGCAGCATCTGCAGAAGTTGAACATTCAGGCCTTTCTTGTCAACAGCGAAACCACGCAGGACCAACGCAGCGCCTTGATGGACAGCTTGTACTCTGCGGACGTGGAGAATCTGGTCCACTTGCTCTACGTCACGCCAGAGATGCTCGCCAAGAGTACAAAGATGGTCAGCACCTTCCAATGGCTGCACCGCAAGAACCGACTGGCGCGATTCGTGATTGACGAGGCGCATTGTGTCAGTCAATGGGGCCACGACTTTCGTCCCGACTACAAGCTTCTTGGAGAGTTTCGACGTCACTTCATGGGCGTCCCTGTCATGGCCTTGACAGCCACAGCGACTGAAAATGTCCGAGCAGACACTATCCATAACTTGAGCATCGAAGGATGTGAAGTGTTCACGAGCAGCTTCAACCGCAGAAACCTCTACTACGAGGTCAGGAAGAAGGCCAAAGGCAAGGGTGATATCGAAAGCATCGCCAACTTGATCAAGGAAGACCATCACAAGCAGACGGGTATCATATACTGCTTCTCAAGAAAAGACTGCGAAGGCATGGCAGAAGCACTTCGAAAGCAGCATAGCATCAAGGCGCACCACTATCACGCTGGTCTGAAAAGCGAAGAAAAATCTCAAGTCCAGAAGAAGTGGCAGGCTGGAACTTATCATGTCATCGTCGCAACAATCGCGTTTGGAATGGGCATCGACAAGGGTAATGTTCGGTTCGTCATTCATCATACCATACCAAAGTCACTGGAAGGGTACTACCAGGAAACTGGCAGAGCTGGCCGCGATGGACTGGACTCGGCTTGCTATCTCTTCTATGGCTATGGGGACGCGACCAAGGTCCGCAGGATGATCGATAAGGATGACGAGAACACCACCAGCTGGGAGCAAAAGCAACGCCAGCATCATATGTTTCGCTTGATGATCCAGTTCTGCGAGAACAAGAGCGACTGCCGGCGAGTGCAGGTCCTGCGATACTTCAATGAGCCCTTCAACAAGGTTGATTGCGAGGCCAAATGCGACAATTGCAACTCTACTTCGACTTTCGAGAGTGTCGATTTCACGCAGTATGCACGGCAAGCGATCGAGCTTGTGCGCGCCGTGAGAGGATCCAAGGTCACCGTTCTGCACTGCGTAGACGTCTTTCGCGGCGCGGAGAATGCAAAGATCAAGTCTCTGGGACATAACGCAATTCCGCAATTCGGCGTCGGAAGCGATCTGAGTCGAGAAGATATCGAGCGATTGTTCTATCGCCTCCTGAGCGAAGAAGCTATCCGAGAAGACACCGAAGTCAACAAGAAGGGATTCCCTCAGTCCCACGTGAATATCGGTCGGAAAGCCGGTGATTTTCGGCCTGGGAGAACGCAATTGCTCATGCAGATCAGCACGACGCCGCGCGTAGCAAAGGCAGCCAAAGCGGCAACGAAAAAGGGCAAGAAGGCTGCGGCAGGGCCGGCGCCACGAGAGCTGCCAATGTCTACCAACGTCTCATCTCCGATCCAGGCTGCTTCCAAGCGGAAACGAGCAGCGCTGCCACAACGAGGAGAGATGCACGCGAATGGTTACCGGCGAGATGACTTTGTCATTTCCGATCCCGAGGACGGCAACGTCGAGGAGAGTGATGAGTCCGACGGATTTGAGCCTATCCTTGATTCCAGACGACCGCGCGCCACGAAAGCGGCACGCTCAGCCGGCCCTGCAATAACCACCGATGAAGCGATCGAACGACTCGATGACATGCACAGAATAGTGCTGGAAGACTTCATGCAAAACGCGGAGAAAAAGGCCAAGGACATTATGAACAACAAGGGCCTATCAGTCGTTCCGTTCAGCAATACTCAGCTTCGGACCATGCTCATCAACTGGATTGACACCGAGGAGGGAATGTCGCAGATCAATGGCATGAAGCCCGAGATGATCAAACTCTACGGAAAGCCTTTCTTGAGGATGGTTGAACAGTTCCGCGAGTCGTACACAGAGATGACCGGTAAAGAAGCGACCAAGGAGAGCCAGCACGCGCACAACGTCATCAGTCTAGTGAGCGACGACGAAGTAGAGTCTGATTATGGCGAGATGGAAAGTGACTTTGAGGAGGATGAAGAGACTCAGGAAGCCGACCCGGGCGAGGAAAGCGCATACTTCAGACGGGAGGCGACCAGAACCCAGCTCAACGCCAAATTCGGATTCAAGCAATCTGAAGCGAGCGATGCGCCGAAAGCGACTGTTCCGAAGAAGGCGGCTGCAAAGAAGCCGAAGAACTATCGAGCAACTGGCAGTCGTACGGCGTCGGGGTCTGGACGGAATAGTGGTGGAGGTCGGTCACGACAAGCATCTGGTGGTGGGTTTGGTGGTCGCTCGACTTCGGGCGTGAAGAAGAGAGGCAAGTCGGGCGGCAGTAATCCTGGACCTTCGCGTGGTCCCGCTCGAGGTGCTCCAAAAGGAGGAGGAGGAGGCTTCGTCTCAATGATGCCGACATAACGACTAACGAATGAGCATACTTGCTGTGTATTGATTGGAAAGCATGGCATTTTGGCACGGGTGGCGCTGAAGTCTCGCAGCGAGCGGACAATTCCTTTGCACAGACTATAATCTGACGACCAATTAGTAGATACTGCATTTCTCCACGACATCTTCCTCGCGGATTTGCTCACACCTCCCACGGCGGCCTCTTCCCCTTCTCCTCATACCATTCGCCAACCCAATCCTTCATCTGCTTCACCGCTTCATCCACCACCTGTTTCACCCCTGCGTTCGCCCTGACATTATCTTGAATCATATCACTCGTATGCAATCCTCCGGGCACGACCTTGACGACCCACTTTGCCTGCTCATTGCTCTGCAGCGGCCCACCAGGACGAAAGTCCGACGAAACGCCCGCCTCCCGCCACGGATCAAACTCCCCGTTTACATACATGATGCGGGAATTCGGCGGTGGCTCCTTCCAACCCCCCGTGTAAGCGTTCCAGTCCTCCGCGTTTCTCCCCTGACCATACTCCACGCCGGGAAACAACATCCCGCACTGCTCCCGCTCATAAGCAACAGTGTGCAGCCGGGAAGCGAGACTCGGCCTTCCCTGTGGCGCGCCAGTCTGCCAGTAACCCCACGGCGTATTGCAGTCTAACCAGAAGTACTGCCGATTATAAGGATTACCCACCGAGATATCGGTGTAGGCCGGCGAGGAAGCATTATGGTTGTCGAAGCACATCTGGTCGGACATGTCCTCCGGGCAGCTGCTGTGTTGGCGAACATAGGCCTTGCCTCGGGCTTTCCACCACGCGACAAACCCGTCGAGGGCCGCAGTTACGCCAACGCCCTGCGCTCCTGGCAGGGGATGGCTGCTGTTGACGGCGTTTTCGATGTAGTCACACCACTGGAAGACTTCGGGGAATGTGGAGTGATCCGGAGCGATGAATTGGTGGCCTTGCCAGAGGGCGGCCACGACGCTTCCGAAAATGTACATGAAGTCGTCATTGCGGGAAACGTCTTCCAGACCGAAGCGAGATTTCAGCTGCGTGACGGCCTGGGGAGTGCCATGGAGCACCACGTCGTCCATGTAATCTATGACTTGGGAGAAGTCGGTGCTGCAGTTTCTAGGGAGGCCCTGTTGGGCGGGAACGAAGTATTGCCAGAAATCTTCAATCGCTTGCATGGCGGCACTGGAAGCCCAGTAGGCCCAAAAAACGCCAGGATTAAGGTTGGCGGTCCAGGACGTGAGAGACCCAGGATAAGAGGCTCCCATCAGCACCCAAGGGACGTCTCGGGCCGTGCTGCTGCTGTTGGTCCAGGGGAGCTTGACGTTGTTGGCGAAGTACGTGATGTCTTGCAAGACGTTGTCGAGGGTGAGATCTTTGAGATTCTCGACGCTCAAGTCTGCCACTGGGCTGCTATTGCCATAGAATCGATGCTCTAAGACCACACAACTGCACGGAAGAGTCAGCTATGGCTTCGACGTAACAGTGCACAAGGGCAGACCGAGACCTGCCCTTCGGCTTTCTTACGCTGCACCGAGTTCTTTGGCCAAGACGCCATGCGTGCCATATTGGGGCAGCATGAAGCCTACGTCTCTCGTCGCATTGTTCTCGCTTGGAGCGTAAAGAACGATTGGCGAGCCAGGACCCTTCCACGTCTTGAATTGGAACCAGTACCTTTGCTGAAAGGTACCGCGCGACGGATCGTTGTGGTCGATGAGCTGATCGAAAATCGAATAATAGATGTTTTTGGGGGTTATCTCGTCACCCGCGGCGCGACGATGCATCCACCTGTGGGCGAATCCATGCGTCGCCAACGCGATGATGAGAAACAGAGTGGACAGCATGGCGTAGAGGGGAACGAACAATCCTGTTGCGAGAAGGAGTGGGTGGGAGACGACGGTGCGGGATGGGGATGCATAGGCATCATATACAGCGTTTTGTCCGAGTCGTGCTGGCCTCGAAATAACAGCACAGCATACGAGTAATTACGCCAGAGATGCGACGCAGCGGTACCCATGCTGGATTGTAATTTGTAGGGCGGCAGATGTCTGAAACGAGGCTCCCGCTATCAATGTCGGTATTCATCTCTCGGCCCGATGGCCAATGGCCTGGTCAGACTTTCTCATGCCGGGAGTTGACGATGTTCAAAATACACGTCGGTCAAGTCGTCTCCTTGTACGATGCCTGATGAGGCGAGCAAGCGAGGTGAGGGCCAGTCCGGTAGACGAGTGGAGTGAAGATGAGTGAAGTGGACGCTTTGGCCTACGAAAATGCGCTATTGCCTCGCGTAAGTGAACTTTGAATCCTGCTCCGGAGCAGAAGTAAGATTTCGTGAGATCTTACTCGCTTTTTAAGCCCGCTTTACCCAAAACAGAGCGTTAAGCGAGACGGGAGCTAGATGAAACCTAAGTACTTAGCGCAACAGGCCTGTCAAATTTATAAAAAGTTATGCTGCTGTCCGTGCCCGTTACTGCCCGTACGCAGCGCAGAATAGAGACAACCTAGTAGGCCCAAGCGTTCACTTCACTTATCTTCACTCCACTCGTCTACCGGACTGGCCCTCAGTGAGGTTGTGATTCTGTGAATCGACTTTTGGCGAAGTGTCTATAAGGAGAACAAAATGAAAGAACATCCGGCTAACTGCTACTCCTACTAAAACTAGCCTTTGTAATGGAGCCTGCGGCGCCTAAATAGTTTTGCTAACCTTTTAAACGAGCCTATGCCTTACGCGCTCGGGTATCGTACGTACGACCTCGCTTTACGACCTCGCTTTAGGCTCGGTCTAGTACTTACTTCCCTCGTTGCTAACGCTCGTCGCCTCGCTGTGTCGCAACTTCGGCTCGCTTGTCCGGATATCTTTTCCGGGAGTCAATCTACGCGGAAGTGATTACTTTTACCCGTAGAAAATTAGCCGGATTGTTCTATCCTGTTGTTCTCCTTGGAGACACTTCGGACTTTTGGCCCCCAATTTCTCCCCACGCGACAACGCCCGCCAAGAGTGGACTGCATCTCTCAAAGTCAACACAGAGTTGACCGAGCAGACGACTACCAAGGCATCACGCTCACAAGAAAAGCTCGCGGAACGCACGCTAGGAGAACTATCTGGCAAGACCGCGCACGAAAGCTCTGCTCCTCACGGGACACACCATCGCGCGCCTCCTACGCTGCGAAGCGCAGCCTCCACCACCCCGCCATGTCCAACACCGACTTCCTAGGCCGTGCGATCGAAGCGGTCAAGAAGGCAATCGAGCAGGACACGGCCGGCGACTACGACAAAGCCTACCAACAATACTACCAAGCGCTGGAACTGTTCATGCTCGCGCTGAAATGGGAGAAGAATCCCAAGTCAAAGGACATGATCCGGCAGAAGGCCGGCGAGTACATGGAGCGGGCCGAGAAACTCAAGAATCACCTGGCAGAGAACGATGGGAAGCGGAAACCGGCGGCGATGGGGTCGAATGGAGCTGTCGGATCGAACGGTGGGGGGAAGGGCAAAGAGGATGAAGGCGAGGACCAAGATCCGGAGAGCAAGAAGTTAAGAGGAGCGTTGGCAGGTGCGATTTTGACGGATAAGCCGAATATCAAGTGGGAGGATGTGGCAGGTTTGGAGCAGGCAAAGGAAGCGCTGAAGGAGGCTGTCATTCTACCGATCAAATTCCCACATCTGTTCACAGGGAAGAGGCAGCCTTGGAAGGGTATTCTGTTATACGGACCGCCTGGAACGGGAAAGTCATTTTTGGCAAAAGCGGTGGCTACGGAAGCAAATAGCACGTTCTTCAGCGTGAGTTCGTCAGATTTGGTGTCCAAATGGATGGGTGAATCAGAGAGGTAAGGCAGATGTCTTCGTGCCTGAGCTGGGAGCATCATACTGACGCGGCCTACAGACTGGTCAAACAACTCTTCAACCTCGCCCGCGAAAACAAGCCCTCAATCATCTTCATCGACGAGATCGACGCCCTCTGCGGTCCTCGCGGCGAAGGCGAATCCGAAGCATCCCGACGCATCAAAACCGAACTCCTCGTACAAATGGACGGTGTAGGCCGCGACAGCAAAGGCGTCCTCATCCTCGGCGCAACAAACATCCCCTGGCAACTCGACGCGGCGATTCGAAGACGTTTCCAACGGAGAGTACACATTTCCCTACCCGATCAACCCGCGCGGATGAGAATGTTTGAGCTCGCGGTGGGAGATACGCCGTGTGAAATGTCGGCGGACGATTATCGGACGCTGGCGAGGTTGAGTGAGGGGTATTCGGGAAGTGATATCACGATTGCGGTGCAGGATGCGCTGATGCAACCTGTGCGGAAGATTCAGACGGCGACACATTACAAGAAGGTTTGTTGATGCCCCGCCACCGATGTGTTCGGCACGCCATGCTCACAAACTTCACAGGTCGACGTCGACGGCGTAGAGAAGCTCACACCCTGCTCACCCGGCGACGCGGGCGCTCTCGAGATGGACTGGACACAAATCGAAACGGATCAACTTCTAGAGCCGAGATTAATGGTCAAAGACTTTGTCAAGGCAATCAAGAGTGCACGTGCGTCTGTGAGTAGCGAGGATCTGGTGAGGAGCGCAGAGTGGACCAAGGAGTTTGGCAGTGAGGGTGCTTGATCGTGGGGGCTTTGAGGGGATAGAGGGTATTTCTGCAGAGTCAGGTTTACGATGGGGACCATGCGGCGTGGCAGAAAACGTGGAGATGCGACTGGGCGCAGAACGACCCAGGACCTGATGATGACATATATTGGAGTAGAAGAGAGCATGGAGCTTTATACTTACCATGAAACGAATGAAATGTATCAAATTACGACGGAGCACCTGTAATGCGTGCTGACTGGTAGTTGATCTTGAATACAGCTGACCTAGACCCGCAAAAGAGACGTGCGGTGTCTCTCTACGACTCGCCGGCTCAAAGAGAAGATGTCTCCTCCACTCACTCTCATAGTGAACAGGAAGCATTCTCATCTGCCACTACCGCCAATCCAGTCCGTGTATCATACAGCTCTAGCTTACGGAACTCCGACGCAATATGAGCATCTTCGTCCCATCCGGCCCATCCTACGCCGACGGCTGAGTGTCCACATCCATCTTCTCTCCCACACCCGCCTCGCCATCTCCAATGTCTTGCACCGTCACGTACTTGCTGATCTGCTCGCGCGTGATGATCTTCTCGTTCAGAATCGCCGTAGTACCACGCGGGAACTTGTAGTCCCGCATCTTCTTCTCACGTGTGTTGGGTGTGATGTAGTTCCTCAGCAGCTCCGTCTTCTCTGGTGTGATGACACACACGTCCACGTTGCTACCACTGCCCAGATCGTTCCAGATACCGGCCTGAATTGCCTCTGAGCACAGCTTCACGGCATCCTCCCGGCTGAGATCTTGCTTCCATGATGTTTCGAACACGGACATGGCAGCTAGAGATCCGGAACCCATGGTGACGTATGGGAGCTTGTCGGTGCTTCCGTGAGCATGTACGGTGAAGAGATGGGAGCCGGTGGGATCGCAGCCGGCGACGACGAGGTATGCGCCGATGTGACCTTGGTAGCGGAAGAGATGCTGCTTGAGGAGAGTCATGACTGTGACGACGCGTGGTTTGCGGCCGGTGGAGAGAGCGTGGAGTTCGAGGTTGGAGGAGATGATGGCGGTGGTGAATTCGGTATCAGCGGCGGTTCCTGCACCGGCACACCAGATCTGAGGTGAGATGTAATGGAGCTTCTCGCAGTTCTATTGAGGGAGCAGTGTCAGTAGGTGTTGTTGCTGTAGCATATCTCCATGGCTGCGTCGCACCTTGTCTGCTACGATGGGACCACTCGTCGCTCGCGTATCTGCGGCAATGACCACACCGCCATCATATAAGCATCCGACGATGGTCGTTCCGGTGGATGTGGCTTTGGGAAGAGGGACGCCCTGAGCGTGGAGCGCGAGGTTGCGGTTGTGGTTGCTGAAGTCGAAGCCCGGCATGGTGGCGGAGGCTGTGCTGGTAGTTGTGGTTCAATTGGATGAATGATGTTGACAGATGAGTCGTGATTTATCGAGAGGTATTTCGTGGTGGAAGAATCGTCGAAGGTGATGGAGATGGAAGTTGTGAAGGTGATGCGGCCGCAGTCTGCCTGCTGCATGTGCTTGCTCTGGAAGCTTGGAGCTGGAGAGCGGCCCCGTCCGTGCGCGATCGCCAACGCGTGAACTTCGCCAGCTTCTGGAAACAATTGTTCTGATAAAAGCAACCTCTGCGAATACCGGGAAGGCGATTTGGACATTTCAGCGCGCGAGAACGGATTCTCCATCAGCAGTTCACCATCAACGACGACGATCCCGTCACATAGCCACCACGAATATCGATAGGTTCAACCAAAAGAGCATCGCTGGTTGATGGAAACACCGCGGATATGAGTTGGGGATTCAGTCCTCCGCAGGCGCAGGGTGCGTCGGCGGGGCAGGCAGGGCCAGATCTGATTGAGGAAGAGACATCACAGTTGGCCATGCAAGACGTCGCGACAAATCCTGGAGACAGTCTGAAGCTCTTTGCGCAGCCGTGGCCAGCAGACAATCTGCCTGCTCCGACTGCTTCTCTCTTGGCCGTTGCTTCGAAGAGGAGATTACTGGCTGCAGCTGGACCGGACAAGCTCATCCTGACTGGAACGACCACGATCAGGTCGCAGTACATCCCTCGAAGAAAGACGAAAGATGCATCCAAAGGCATCATGCAAGACGAGTCCAAGCTCAAGGACTTCAAGGCCGAGGTGGAGATCACAGTACCACGTCTGTCGCATGTTGCCTTCAGCTCGGACGAGAGCTGTCTCATTATCGTCGCCGAGCAGGGAGGTGGTTTGGCATGCTACGATGTGAACGCTCTTACGAACGGAGGGAAAGAGCCGGCGTTCCAAATCGGAACCCTGGGCAGCAGCGTACGGCAGCTTCTCCCAAATCCGAATTCACAGGCAGAGTTCACACGCATGTGCGCAATCGTGCTGCAGGATGGGCGGCTACTGTTAGCAGATCTGCGGACGCAGTCCTTGGTCAAAGGCTCAGCCGGCAGTGAGGTCTTTCATCAGAATGTCAAGTCGGCATCCTGGTCGAAGCTTGGAAAACAGATCATTGCTGGTCTCGAGGACAGCAGTTGCGTGCAGATCGACAATCAGGGCAACATCAAGGACCAAATCCCACAGCCGCCGCACCTCGCCTCTATCAAGCAGAATGGCGAGGACAACCTATACGCTCCTGGTCTTCAGTTCCCGGTCACCTCAGTCTACTGGCTCGAAACCCACAAGTTTCTGCTCATCTACACGCCCCAAATTGAGCAGCCGGAGGATCCTATGCCCAATCACAATTCCCTCTACTTCATTGCACAGCGCGAGAAGGGCACCCCATTCACATTCCGCAAGTTCGATTCAGATCCTTGCCCGTCTGGCTTCGATGTCAAACGATTGTCGGCTAGTCACTACATTCAAAGACTCAACGAATGGCAACCAGGTCTGGTCGATATGCTGATTGTAGCATCGTCCATTTCCGCCGATGTGGGCGTTGTGGCACAGTTCCAGGATCGTGATCCCGTGTGCGCAATCTTGGACGAGAATCGAAAAGCGTCACTGCCGACCAGCTATGCGAGTGAGGGTGATGATACATCGCCCATCGGTATGGCTCTGGATTTTAGCGCCGTCGAACTCACCCCACGGCCTATCCCGGAGGAGAGCGACACCATCGAGAACTCACCGTTCCCGCTTCCGGCCTTGTGCATGTTGAATACTGACGGTGTGCTGCAAATGTGGTGGGTCATTTACACACAGTCCGTAAAGCAGACACCTGCGGGAGGACCATTTCCGTTCGGCAGCATGGTCCAGAAGCAGCCTCCGTATGCGAAGTATACGCACTACGCGCAGGCGATTGCCGTCGATTCCGAAAACCCATTCGATAACCAGGCGGACCCGGCTGAACAGTCCAACAAGGCCGAAATTGACAGGATGCTCGCTTCTCAATCGCCTTTCTCGGACGCCATCACTTCCGCATACAGGTCGAGCGGAGTAGCGAACGCGAGCGGTGGCGGAGGTCTTGGCGAGGCTGCTGCCACTAACGGAGGATCGGCCTTTGGGGCGTTGTCTCTTGGTCGTCCTTCTTCCGCGACTCCTTCTGCAACCCCGTCTGTATTCGGTGGCGGCTCTGGCGGTAGCGCTACTCCTGCTCCAGCAAGCAATTCTGCTTTTGGTGGCGCTTCTGCTCTTGGCTCGAAGGCGAGCCCATGGAGCGCATCCACTGGCGGTTCAGCAGCGTCGCCGTTCGGTCAGGCTTCAAAGCCAGCATTCGGACAGTCTTCATTTGGTCAACAACCTGCAAAGCCTGCTTTTGGACAGTCCTCAAATCTAGGGATCGGCCAAGCCCCTAGACCTGCATTTGGGCAGCCCTCGACACCCGCGTTCGGCCAGCCTTCCGCACCAGCAGCTTCGTCGTTCTCTCAACCTTCCAAACCCGCCACACCCGCGATCGAGCAATCAACGAGCCCTGCTTCGCCGTTCGGTCAGACGCCTGCATTCGGAAAGCCATCATTTGGTCAGCCTTCAGCCTTTGGTCAAGCCTCCCCGATGGCCGGCGGAAGTGGTTTCGGTCAAATCGGCCAAGTCGGCGCAGCGAAACCCAACCCGTCTATCTGGGGCTCAGGTGCGCCGAAAACGAGTGAAGCGTCACCATTTTCTGCGTTCGCAACGAAAGGCGATACAAAACAAGCGTCAGGATTTGCCAGCTTCGCCAATCAGAACAGCTCCTTTGCATCGGCAGGGAATTCATCAACGCCAGGCAATGCTTTTGCCGGCGCAGGAAAATCTATAGGCAGCTTTTCTGGTATCGGTCAGGGCCAGGGAGGTCAGCTCGGAGGTTTTGGAAAGCCTTCGATGCCGAAGGATCAGTCCATGGGATCTACGGCCACAATCGGCTCGACTTCTTCTGGCTGGACCATGACTGGAGGCTCGGGGTCGTCAGGTCTGTCACGTGAAGCGACGATGAAGGATGACGATGCAGCCAAAAGGGGTCTTTCGGGACTGAGCGATTTTACTCTTGGGTCTGGCTTCAAGGGAGACGGAACTGCCAAGGACGATCTTCCCAAACCAGCAAATCCAGGAGCGGGTATGTTTGGCAATAGTCTGGGAGATATCGAGGCCAAGAAATCTTCGGCGCCCACGATCAAGCCCGAGCCCGGCACTGAGCCCGAATTGCAGCTGAAAGATATTCCGGAAGCACCACCACGAAGCCAAACAAGCAAGATCGCCGAGGACGCGCCTCTACCGCCTGACCCTTCGACGTTCAAGGCTCCGCCTATTCCGGACGACCTTCCCTTACCTCCCGATCCCTCGACGTACAAAGCTCCTTCTGACGCCCCACTACCACCTGACTTCACGGCGCCGAAGTCGCAGAAACTAGCCGACGATGATGTTCCAATCGCTGGGAGCCCACCAGTGGACGTCACCAACAGCGAGACGTTTTCAGCTGGCGCAGGCCCTTCGGATGACGAGAGCGGTTTCTTGACTGAGGATGAAGACGGCGAAGATGGTGAAGAGGGTGGTGATGATGAAGATGATGAAGCTAGAGACGAGGACGACGAGGGCGACGATGACTCGAGCTCCGAGGATCCAGAATTTGACGACGACGACGACACACGAGAACCTTACAAGCCACAGGACCCAGGCGCACTTGCAAACTTCATGAATCGCATTACACCTCCGACAAAGAAGTCTTCGGCGGCAGACAAGCCGCAGACAAGTTACACTCCGTTTGGAATGCCAATGTCCAAAGGACCCGTCTTCCCACCTCCCGCCAACAGGCCCATCCTCAGCCCTCGCTCGCCCAGTCCTCAACGCGCGGTTACCAGCCCAGTCGCGAGGCAGGATCCACGGCACCAGCCGCTGCCACAGCAAATCAAGACGACTTCTGTGCCGCCTGCGAAGCCGATCGAGAAGAAGCCAGCAGAGCCCACAAAACCAGCCGAGCCAACAGCTGGCGAACTTGAAGATGCTGCCGCCGATAGAGTCAAGCAGACTTTGGAGGCTCCAATCGAGCCATCTAAAGATCTGCCAGTTTTCTACACTCATCAGGATTACGCCGGCACTGTCGACAAGCCAGGCATTGGCGGCCAGATTGAGATTGTCTACCGTGATATCAACTCCATGATTGACGTTGTCGGTCTGAATGCTCGCGCTTTGGCTACATTCATCGAGGGCCATACTAAGCTCCGCGAGTCTGGCTCACGATCGCGTGAAGATCTCGATGCAACAGACATTTGGTGTCTAGGGGATCTCTCGGACTTGGGCAATGTTGTTGACGGCATCGCTCAACAGTTGGAGCATGGCAAGCTGGAGCGCGTTGCATCTGTCTTGAACACCCTTTCAGAAGAACAACGATCTATGCTCCAGCTCAAGTCGAAGACTGTAGACATCCGCAAGCATGTGGTAACCCACACCGACCCAGAACGCATCGCCGCGCAAGAATCGGCAGCTCTATCTGCCGAGACTCAAGCACAACAATCCGAGCTCCGTCAAGGCGTGCAGCGAGTGCAGAAACTTCTCAGCGAACTGGAAGAGAAAATCTCACTCCTCCGTGCCGACCTTGCTTCAGCCCGGCGAAGCAACAACTCTTCGCAACAGGCTCCTGTTCCCACCGTTGAGGCTGTGACTAACACCATCCTCAAGATGACCGCCATGGTCGAGCAGAAGAGCGGCGACATCGACCTGCTCGAATCCCGCATCAAGAGTCTGCCAAACGGTATTGAGAGTCTGCGCCTTAGCGACGACTACGAAGACGATCTCGCTTCTCGACTGGGAGGCAGCAAGCTCCTCACCGGCAGTCCTTCGCGCACTCCACAACGTCCCCGCATGGCCGCAAACGGCGATGCTCTGGGGATGAGCGCCATGTTCGCCACGTCTGCGCTGCGGAACTCACGCTTCTCCACGCCGCCCGGTGCTGTGAATCGTCGCTCCGTGGCCTTCTCGCCTTCAGCTAGTGCGTTCGGGATCAGCACTGGATCTGCGAGCGGGAGTGCGAGGAAGAAGATGGCGGATGTCACGGTTGAGGAGGTCGAGGCGTTCCAAGCGAGGAAGGGTAGGAGGACGGATGTGTTGGGCAAGTTGAAGGGCAGGGTTGAGAGGAGTGGAGCTAGAGTAGTGCGGGTTGATGAGAGACCTTGAGGATAAAAGTGTCGATGCATTGGATTGTGGTATGATAGAGACGACTTGTAGTATTGAATCATGTACGATGTATAGTCCTCGATAGCTTCACTCGTCTGACCTCCAGAAACACGATTCGTTTGCAATCGTCGGCGTCTCGTTGAAGGAATCGCTGTATAGCATGGTTCAGCCAACGATATCAAAGCATTGCCAAGACTTTCACATGCCAGAACTTGGAGGTCAATGGTCTTGACGATACTTGATTTTGGGGACTGCGTGGGACGCATCTGTCAGGAACGCTAAAACAGAACCATGCGGATTGAGAGTACAATAGATAGAGTAGATCACGACTGACATGGTCCAGACATTTGCCAGCATTTGTCTCCGGAGGCTGGCTTGCGTCATGTGTATGGTTGCGATACCGTGAGAAGAGAGGCTGCTGCATGATAACCGAGTTCAAACTTTCGATCTACTTCCGTACGAAGTTCCACTCGACAAGATGCTATCAATCAATGCAGTCTCGAAGTCGCTTGACGGCATCATGTGTGTGAGGGCGAGGCCATGAGCAAAGACGGCATAGCAGCAGAGAAAGACGATAAGTAGCCTCTGAGAGGTGAGCGTGCAACACGCGGAAGAAAACAGAGCGCTGGCTGAGGCGTTGACAAAGTAACGAAGACTCACGACAAACCCCCTCCACTGCCCGGCCGCCAAGCCGAAGAAGTGATGGGAGCCCAACGCACAGCTCCGCCGCAAAAGCGACCTATGAACGAAAGACTATGTAAGCAAACGAAGGACTATGTAAAACAACGAAAGACTTGTCGCAACGAGAACAGCCAAAGCTGAACCTCTCCAGCATATTTTTTGCCTCCACTGATTTCTGGACTCGCAAGTCCGTGCCTGCTTTTTCCCGATTTTTTTGGTGTGTCATGCGATGCCCTTTGGACGTCTCCTCCGGGCTCCGCGATGACCGCTCTGGATTTTCTGGCTATTCCATGCTCCATGTGGTCTTGGATTTTTGAGCTGTTCCGTGCTCCTGGTGTCGGTCTGGATTATCTGGCTATTCCGTGCCCCTGGTGGATGTTCCAGCTGTCCCGTGCTCCTGGTGTCGGTCTTCGGATGTTTTAGCTGAGTCCCGTGCTTCTGAGAACGTGAGCTTCGTCTCTGCTTGATGATAAAGGCTTTCCATGCCCCTGATGTCGGTCTTTGGATGTTTGAGCTTTGTTCCCGTGCTTTCTGGGATCGTGAGCTTCGTCCCTGCTGGATTTTAAAGCTCTTCCTGCTGGATGATAATGCTGTCCCTGCGATGGATGTTCAAGGCTTTCCCGTGCCCCTGGTGTCGGTCTTGGATGTTTGAGCTTGGTCCCGTGCTTTCTGAGAACGTGAGCTTCGTCTCTGCTTGATGGTAAAGGCTGTCCATGCCCCTGGTGTCGGTCTGTGGATGTTTGAGCTTCGTTCCCGTGCTTTCTGAGATCGTGAGCTTCGTCTCTGCTGGATGATATCGCTTCCATGCGTTGGATGTTTGAGCTTTCCCGTGCCCGATCAACCCCTGATCGTCCCCTGACTCCTGCCACGCCGCCAACTGCCAGCGCTTCCAAGTCTCTACCCCCAGATCCAGATCGGCCAACCCATACCACAGTCCAACCCAAGGTCCACCGGCAGGATCCTCGATGAAGGCACTGTTCTGGGATTCTACCTTCTTGCAGGAAATGTTCTCCGATGAGATGATGGCCAGTTCTCCGGCGTCCAGGCCAAACCCGGAACGTACCAGAGATCGCCCCTCTCCTCCAACCCGGCATCAACCCCCTCCACAGAGAGATCCCAGTCTCTGCACCCTCCCGGCAACTGCATACCCCAGCCTCCCATCTCCTTGATGGCAGCACTGGTCTGCGCTGATGGTTCCAAACTTGGCGGCTCGAACACGAGAAAAGTATTCATGCGTGTCCCAGTAACATTGGCGAACATCTGGGTCATGCCTTCCGAATGAGGAACATAGTTCCTCGTCCGTTCAAGGCTTTTCACCCGGTCAATTCCCATGACTCCGAATGGGCGTCCATCTTCCCGGTCGAGCGGAGGCTCGTCGTGCTGTGGTGGATACTGTGAGGTGGTCAGGATGAGTTCAACACGATGGTGTGAGGCAAACTCACGTCGCTGCTGAGCAGTACGATCCCTTCATCGATCTCGTCGATCGCGTTGACGGGATTCTACCCCGTGGCGGCATCGTTCGAGATGACTGGTGAGAAAGAAGAACCAACCGCAGCCACCGCGTCCGGGGCCTTGGCTGGGTGGTGTCGGCACCTCCTTCCCATTTCCGGCGATGCCAGAGTGAGAACGGCTAACATGCGTTGTCAGCTTGTTGTCTCGAAGATGAAGTGCGATTTTGTTGGTATGTATCGGAGATACTTACTACGGACTACCGTGCGAAGTGTGGTGTGGGCCAGGCTCAGCGCCACTGCGTGGTGTTAGTGTATGTGTCTCACGGAAAGAGTGGAGCTTGAGGTGAGGGCGGTTTACCGATCGCGAGAGAGCGGAGGATGAATGGCATGATCTGAGAACATTGTCAGCATTGTTTCACAGTCGTCGGCTTGTTTCATGTGTATGGAGGCGAGACTGTGGGCAGAGAGGGGATTGGCAGAGGAGAAGCCTTCATCCTGCTGAAGTCACGTGTTTTGCAGATGGCGACCGCGAGAAGAGCCAATGTCACCACAGAGTGGCGACTGTGAGTATGGCATGCACACGCGGCAAGAGGGAGGGAGCGCGCGTGATCTTGTGTGGTGACTTCCCCGCGCGTGAAGACTGCAGTCGGGTTGTTTGTGGTAGAAGGGACAGGTGAGTGTAGAGCAGATTGCGACGGCGACGACAACATCGCGTGAAGCAAGTGAGATCGAGCAGTCGAGACTTACGAGATGTGAGGTGGTGGTGGAGGCGAGGGCTCTCGAAAATTTGGCGGGTTGAGAGCGGTATGGCCGGCGATGGGAATGCAGGGCGGTATGAGGGAGGAGAGAAGGAACGATGGAGAGTAAACAAAGAAGATAAACAACTCACACGAGAGAGTCTATCACGCAATGGGAAAGGCGTCGAATGGGTGGCAAGCTATGTTATATGTAGACGACCCTAACGCGAGTGGGAAAGGGGCAGAAGGGATGGGCCGACGCGACGACACCCGATTCAGCAGGTGAGCGTGCAACACACGCGGAAGGGACCCTCCGTCTTTGACTGAGCTCATTTCTCTCTCCGCTCCGCCCTTGAAGTACTCAGCTGTTGGGCTCGCAGTTGTATGCATCATGTATTCCGCTCGTTCCAAGCCTGACCGCTCCAAGTCTCAGTACAGTCGCAATCTGACATTGAACCCTCGCAGCAAGATCTCAAATGCCACCTCTATCACCTCCGATCACCACTCGTTGCGATAGTACGGCTCAAGTTCGTTCCTTGCTCGAGTTCACCTCCTGCCACAGACAATACCCCTTTTCTGAGCAGAGAGCAACCCGCGAAGTTTCCAGTCCCATCGTCAGCCACATTCCCAAACTGGGAATCGTATTCAATACCTCACACATCAAGAATCGTACAAGCACAAAATCATACATGTGCTCATGTTTAGACTGACGTGGAATCTGTAGCCTCGAGCGACAAGCAACATCCTTCCTTTTTGGGACAAGTTCAGACTCCTTAGCCAATGATCGGCGGGATTTCCAGCCACTCGATCCAATGGGTCGAGCCAGCGTTTGCGGAGGGACATTGGCCCCTTGGGACCATCGATTATATGTGCGTCACTTGACAAGCAATGCTGGCGGAGATATGGACGGTGTACTTTGGCACATGGAGACTGGTTTGATCGCTATTCATGTATTGGCTGCCGAAGTCATCTTTTCTATTAAAAAAAAAATTGTCTGGTAGTACGCATGTCTTGCATCGTCTCTGGATGATTCGCCCAAACGCTGAAAGTTGCAAAGACTCCATTCTACAGAGGCTTGTACCGCAACTCGCCGGGACTGCGGTTCCGAATACAAATTCCGGGTCGAACAAGCCACGCAATCTCGGATGTGAGGATTTGCAGGCTTTGAGTCGAGTTTCACTCCCGTCAAGAACATTCCCACCAACACTGAACATCCCGAGAAATGACACCGTCGTCCTCACTCCACTCACCAGTATCGCAACGAGGATACGTTCCTTTCGCTTGATTCTCATCGGCGTTCGTATTCCAGTAAATGACATCCGCCGAAGTCTCCTCGATCATCTCATGAAAAATCCAGCCATGTCTCAAGAAGGACGGGTTGGCCGATTGATCGTTTGACGAATAGATGGTGAGCATGTACGGGAAGCCCATTTCCTTGTTGGCGCGCACGGTCATGTAGTCCGGAGATAACAAATTGAGCACGGTGAAGTCGCTCATCACTATTCCCGCTGCGTCAAAGGTGCGCACATTGACTGTGATGGGCTGTACAATTGGCAAGGTCGCGATGCCGGCGTAGGGCTTTTCAAGGGTGCCACTTGTGTGCTCGTGCAGATTCAACCTGCAAACGCCCGTGGTGAAAGGTTGTGTTCCGGTGCGTGTGAAGCTTGCAGTGATGGGCGGTCCTTGTGCATTTTTCGGGTTGCACATGATCGTGGCGCCTCCCTGGTCCCCCGTCTCGGTATAAGCACCATGTACTTGGTAGTCATTGCAGGTACAGTATGTGAGGACCGAAGATGTCGCGGCCGTCGCCGAGGTGATCTGGCAAGTCAAGGGTCCCGTCATAGTGGCCATCGTCGTCAACCTGAGTCCTCTAGAGGTGGTAGACGTCGCTCGAGCGGTCGAAGTCGTTATGTCACCGAACCACACACAAGATCCTCCTGATGGTGTCGACTCAGCTCGAAAATTGAGCGCTGGCTTGTCAGAATCAGATCCATCCTCAGACCCCGACTCGGAATCCTCGTCGTCAGGTTCAAAGACGATTTGATTCGGCATAGCATCCCACTTGTCTTCAAACAGTGGAATCTTCTCGTCCGGATTGCCATATACCCAGAGTCTGAGGTGTGCTTGTTGCTTCTCACAGGCCGGAGCGGGGTTTGTGGAGCTTCCGGGCTGTCCTCCTGCCGGAGCGGGATCCGGAGGTTTGTTGGCGCGTGGAGTGTACTGAATGAAAGCTCTGCCCTTGCCGGCTGCCAGCTTTGCATCGCGGAGAGCAGGATCCGTTGCGCCGTGGCTATCGTCGTAGGTGGCCACTTTGACGTTATTGTAGGTCCCATCTAAGGCCGTCCACAGCCTTTGAATCTCAGCCGGGTACTTGACGCTCTCGAAGGGCGACTTTGGAGTTTCCAGCTTTGCGCCTGCCTTGGCTGGGGTGACGATGAATACAGTGACCTTGTTGGTGGTTTGTCCGTACTTCATGCTGTCAAAGAAGCTGGCATCCGGATCTCCAGCAGTGAACTGGTTGAGGCCAGGGAAATAATTAGTACCATCACCAGTGAAGATCTGGAAAAGAAGTGTCAGTGATAAACGCCGTCGTTGTAGTGATCACAGGGAGTCTGTGAGCGGCAATTCTTACCCCGATCTGAGCCTGTTCCATCCATGTTGTCAAATC
The DNA here is from genome assembly GCF_000219625.1 of Zymoseptoria tritici IPO323. NCBI lineage: Eukaryota > Fungi > Ascomycota > Dothideomycetes > Mycosphaerellales > Mycosphaerellaceae > Zymoseptoria > Zymoseptoria tritici. The sequence goes on along the minus strand of NC_018208.1, from coordinate 273,138 downwards.
AGCTTCGGTGCCTTTGTCACTGGAGAAAGTTGGAACCTCCCAGATGTGCGACATCCATGCTCCTCGCCGCGAGACTGCGATGACAGAAGTGCAGCCATAGAGACCTCTGACTCCCACATTGAACTGCTCGTCCTGGAAAGGGCGTGCAATGGACGTCGAACCAATGCGATGAGTGACGTCGTTATCGGGCAACGACTTATCGGACTCTTTGACCACGAAGTCGGGATAGTTGTCATAGTCGTCGACTTCATCGAGGGGACCAGAAATGACCTCCCTATCGTCTGGGGCCTTCACTTGCACGAGATCGCCCAAATCAACGGCCGAGTCCTTCCTCCCGAATCCAGGGTCGGCCGCGCCGGTCTCCATTGGCGAACAAGTCTCACAGATGGACTGTGCCATACGCTTTTCGTTCCCCTGACAAGCTGCGCCTCCGCATCCACCACTACTGTCGCAGTAAGCAGTGATGGTACTAGCCACAGTCGTCGAAGAAGTCACATCAACCACATCGCAGCCAGTGATCGTAGCCGTCGACCTCGCCCGACAGATCTGGCCGCTCGCTTTGCCTGCCATAGGCGTGCAAGTCGCAAGGACGCTCTCAGCTGTATGCGGAACACAGCTGGACGATGTGGCTGGCTCATCTTGACGGACGGCGAGACTTGGTGTGATTGCGGTTGTCGTGGAGATAGAGATGGACGTGTGTCTTGGATAAAACGTTGGCATGTGCTTCGATGGGAGCATCAGGCTTTCTTCTTCGATCTCGGAGTGCGCAGCGCGGCGGATGTGGGTGCGGATCCGGGAAGATGTTGCGAAGGTCGTGAAAAAGGACTCGTGGCCGGGCTCTGCAGTATTGAGAGTCTCGTTGACGGTGTGATGTTGGTCCGCCACTTCGGTCTGTGCAAGCCCGGTGTTCGCCGCATGACTGGCGACGGACAGCAGGGCTATGCAGAGGCGCCGGAGTGTCGCCATAGTGGTGTTGCTGAAGTTCGAAGTCTTCGATCGCTTGTTTAGTTGGTGATGGAAGGTCCTCCAAGATGTTGTTGTAGATGCTTGAATCGCCATGCTCAGAGCAACGGATGTGTGATCGAAGGCAGTAACTTGTCCTTGCTTCTGAAGATGTCGACATTCATGTCACAGCCTTCGAGCAAGTTGCTGCGATGTTCGAGCCAATCCACCTGTCCGCGCTTCTGACAGAAGGCAGTATGATCTTCACACTCCGCTTGACATGTGCAATCACATGTCAGCGGAAACTCGTGCCCTTTTCGAAATCTCAATTCCACCTCTTCACCCTCTCTCCCAAACCTCCCTCCTCGTCCTTCCTCGACCGAACTCTCCCCAGTCCTTCACCTTCGCCTCCGCCGCCGCTGGCGCCGCTGTACTCTCAACCTCCACATGTACCGTCTTCAGCACCCCGCCGAACCTCATCGCGGCCTCCAGATCCTGGCTGTCGACCGGACTAGACTGATGCGAACCCCGACCGCCTTGCACCGAGATTGAGATTAAGTCATCTTCGTCGTATTGACATCTTGGACGGGTGCGAAAGTCGTCCTTTTCTCTTGATCGCTCGCGGACTTTGAGTTTCGTGATGAGAGGAGGCAGAGCGAGGGTGGAGGCTCGCGGGCCGACTGTGGGGTGCAGACTGAGATTGGAGGAGTTGCGGTGAAGGTGCAGGACGCTGCCGCCGATCGTGTGCACCGAAGAGAGAGGGTCTTGGGTTTGGTCGTTGGGCGCACGGAAGAGACCACAGCAAGTGCGCAACTTTTGTGGGACGAGTGACAGGATCGATCGGAGGAAGGGGAGGCAGGAGGTCATGATCTGCGATTGTTTAGCATGAGACATCACATCAAGGCTGAGCATCGCTTCGAGCGGACAAAATATCGACGTACACCAATGTTGAGTTCCAAGGTCCCTCGTACAACGAAGTGGGTAGTGTTCCCATCGCCATACACTATGCGATTGATTTGCGTAGCACGCATGATTGTCAGAACGGTCGTTAGCAGGCCAAGGGAAAAGGTAACCGTGAGTCCGATTTTGACAGTCCGGTCCAGTTTCAAGCGCTGTATGAGAGGCACTGGAAGAAGAAATATGATGATATCGAGGGATATGACCGTGGCGCTAACAGTATAGTTAATCGCGGCATACGGTAGACAGGAGCCTTCAACGCTGGCGTCGAAAATGCGGGAAAGCTGTAAAGATGTCAGGCTCATGGCGGCCAAGCGGGAACAAATGGACGGCAACGTACCGGTCTGCACGGGAAAAGATATATGATGACGAAGATGGTGTGAATGAGCGAGGACAGCGTCGCAACGCCAACGATGAAGATCCGGTGCCAGGAGCCCAGACTGCCCTTCACGAGGCGAAGATAGCCGATGCAAAGGGCCAGCTTGAATCCTGCCAGACCCCAGAGGTAGAGTGGCCAAGCGACATAGTTGGCGACGAGATATGGTTTTTGGTGCTCCGAGTTCGTTGTGTGCTGCTCCAGACCAAGCCTCGCTTCTGTGCGGTGTCAGCATGCATTCTCGAAGTTGGGTAGAGCAGTACACCGATGAGACTCACGGATAATAGATGTTGTCACAAAGCCAAGACTCAGGATCTGCATCTTCCGTGGTCAGTCAAACATGCAAACAGCCAATCTTCGTCTTGCCAAAGCTGGTCTGAACGTCCTGCCGATTGACGACTGCGCCATACTCCGCTCCACCGCTACCACCAGCAACGTACCATCGTCCCCAAAGTCACCCAGTCCTCAATCATCAGCCCTTTCCTCCTCACCCAAAATCTCAAGCCAACCGCCAATAGCGCGACGCCCGTGAACGCGAGAATCGTAGCCACTACAGAGCGCCATTGGGCTTCACTTGTGATCTCCGGCGAGGAATGTGGAACCCATGGCATGGTTGACGCTGTCCTGGAATTGTCCTAGATGTGTTGCACTGGCAGGCCAGAGGTCGTCTGGTCATTCGGACTCTCTGCGAGCTGAAATTAATCTGAGGACATCGACCGCATGGCAATGCTCCCCAAACCCCACCAAAAAGCGCGCATCAAAACAGTGAAAAGGAAACACGAGACTTGGAAAAGTATCAGAAGCAAGAGAAGAAGAAGAGAAGAAAACGCACGACCATACTCGCAATGCCCCAAAAAAGAGAGAACTGCCTCATCTCATCCTGACAGAGAGGTTCACGAGTCGAACTACTCAGGATCCTGTCGTTCCTCTTCTGCCGCTGACGAAATCCGGGCGGAAGGGCTATAATACTGCCGTGCTAAGGCCATTTTTGGCGCAAAATATATGGTTTGGGGGCCGTGTCCCATATGGGCGCATGCAAGATCTTAAGTCATGTGATGGGGCGTAGAGATGAAACGGTTTCAGAAATGGAGCTTGCTGTGGTGGCTTGGTGATCTGTTGTTCGAAGGCTCCTTCTTGTGGTCCAGTTGTAGACGTGATTGCGTTCATGTTGACGTCAATGTATACTAGCGATGAAGCTGACGGCGGCGCCTGTGCTGTCAAGATGATGTTGATGATGTCGTGTTATTATTGTTGTTGAAAGATGAGAGGAACTCAAGGAAATTGCGCTATAACACGCGGGAAATCTTCGGTGGTGCTTTCGTAGCGTTGGCTCTTGACAAGAACATTCGAGGAGATCAACGTCCGATTTCAATTGCGTATTCCAAGATAGGTGAGAATGAGATCTCTGCGTGAACGATCCCTATGCCGCACGTACATGGTCACAATTCACTTGGTGGTTTGGTCCGTCACCGACAAAGACGGAACCAAACACAACAACTCCAGAGATGCCGAACACGCCAACAAGGCCGCGCAGCACGCCGATAAACTATCTGCTATGTATCCAGATATAATACCCAAATCCAATCGACCTCAACAGTGCTGTCGCCCACCATCTCACCGCTTGCTCTTCCACAAAAACCATCACATCCTCAACCTTAGGGTTAGGGTTTGAGTACCCACCAACCCTAACAGCCAACCCTAACAACCAACCCACCCATTAAACCACCACCTCAAACCCCCTCCACCCCTCCATCGCCCCTCTCACCTCCTTCTCATAATTATCAATCCCGCCAATATACGACATATTCTCCTTCTTCTTCCCCGGGATATTACTCCCATTCCACCAACTATCCGTAAACGGAAACAGCGTATGATCCAACATGCCATCCAAATGACTCTTCCACTCTTCCTCCGCGCTTCTCTTAGCCTCAATCTTCGTCGCACCTTCACTCTCCAGCTTCACAATCATGTCCACAATCGACTCGACCTGCGCTTCGATGATGGTCGGTCCGTTCGACAGCGCGGTGGGCGCTTGTGGGGAGTAGGCCATGAAGCAGTTGGGGAACCCGGCCATGGTGAGGCCGAGGTAGGTGCGTACGCCGGAGTTCCAGATGTCTTTCAGGTCGATGCCGTCGGAGTTTTTGAGGCCCATGCGGGTGAGGGAGCCGGAGAAGGAGTCGAAGCCTGTGGCGAGGACGACGGCGTCGAAGTCGTGGGATTGGCCGTCCGCGGTGCGGAGGCCGGTGGGGGTGAAGGTGTCGAGAGCGGCGACGGAGAGGTCGTGGAGGTGGACATTGGATTGGTTGAGGACTTCGTAGTAGTCTTGTTCGAGGGGGTTGCGTTTGGTGCCGAAGTAGTAGGGCGCCTGCGAGATGTTAGTTGGGGAGTGGAAGATGTCGGTGGAGAGCGCTGTACCTTCTCAGGAGCCATGATCTTTTGCTTCTCTGGATCGGTCAACCTCTCGCAGACTCGCTTCCGCCAGTAGTCGTAGATGATCTTGTTCGACTCCGGATTGACAGCGACGTCATTGTAGGTGCCCAGTTGAAATTGGAATCCACCAGCCTCCCAGGCGTCGTTGAACGACTGCTCTCTCTCCTTCGCCGACACATCCTGCACACCAACGTCGAACGGCGCATTCGGAAATCCTGCGCGCGACTCTCTACCAGCCTTGAAGAGTGCCTGCAAGAACGGCTTCAATTGCTTCTGCTCGGCCACGGTCATGTCACGCTGCTTCATGGCAAGACAGTAACTGGGACGACGGAGGAAGACCGTCAACTCGTCCGCTTCTTTGCCGATCTCTTGCGTGATCTGCACCGCTGTGGCACCCGCCCCGATCAAACCAACCTTCTTGCCCTTGGCACTCCAGTTCTCTGGCCATGCACCGGAGTGGTACACCTCACCCTTGTAGTCCTTCAAACCCGGGAAGTCAGGAGTGTACGTCTGATGCAGCAGACCAGTGGCAAGCACGAGGTACTTTGCCTTTGCGGTGTGGCCCTGCAGAGTCTTGACAGTCCATCTCTTGGACTCCTCGTCCCAAGCGCAGTCGTTCACACGAGCGTTGAAGTAGGTGTCCTTGCGGAGGTCGAGAGTCTTATCGATGTGAGCCATGTATCGGCGGAGTTCTCGGTGATCGGGGAATCGTTCGGAAAAGTTCCATGTCTTGACAACTTCAGGAATGTTGAGTTGGTAGAATGGGGCTGAGATGATGAGTTAGTTGAGCTTTACTTGTACTATCCAGCGAATGTACAACTTACCTTCAGAATCAACACGAGCTCCAGGATACCTGGAACACATCAGTTGAGCTCGCCCGCGACCCTCTCATCTGCCATACCTGTTCCAATACCACACTCCACCAAAGTCGTCACCCGACTCGATGCACTTGACCGTCATGCCCTTTCTACGGAAGCGATCAATAGCAGTGATGCCGCTGAACCCAGCTCCGACGACGAGAACATCCGACTCAATCAGCTCCGTGTTCTTCGCGGAGCCAGCAGGAGCCGTGAACTCCTGTACTTTAGGAGCTCCGCCATCAGGTTTGACATCGCCCGCCACGGGAACTGCTCCGTCGAGGAAGTCGGTTGTGCCGTTTGTTGCCATGATGGAGGAGGATGGAGATGAGAGAAAAGATGCAGGAAGAGAGATTAGGAGAGGAAGAGAATGAGAACCGAAAGATGTAATCAGCCTACCTGCAGGAGGATCCTCTTCATACCCGCCTTTGCCATCTCGGTGTACACGCGTGACATCTGTGTAGGAGATACCAACAAGACCCGGCTGGCGCAGTCGAGGCCTTGGTTACGGAACGCTATTGCCGAGAGAGGTGGGGTAGATTGTGGAAAAGTATGGAGGAACTCACCTTTGGATTGCCTCGTGGCCGACGACTCGCACACCGCTGGTCCGATGCGGCAGGTGAAGCGGTGTCTTCGGCGCAGAGTAGCCCGGATGGATACCGACGAGTTTGTCTGCCTTTTGATGGGGTGAGGTGGAGATGTTGGGAGATGTTGAGCGGAGACAGACGAGACGAGATGCTGGCTGGAAGGTCAAGCGAATGCATGAGTAAGCCGGGAAAAGGTTCTCCCGGACCGGCGACAAGCATGGAAGGATTACCTCAAGGATTCTCCTCCTTCCTCTCAATACAACGATGAACCTCAGGCATACATTGGATGCCTGCAAAGAAGGATGCTGATGCTTGACTCCATTTGAAGGCTACCTTACTGTCTCTCCGCATTCGCCGCTCAGTCTCTCAACCCTCCTCTCATTCTCACATCGCCGCAATGCATTCCATCACCGTCTTACACATCGCCGTCTTCACCCCTCTATTGCTCTTCTTCCTCCTCCTCCTCTATCTCAACTTTCACCGTGCATAGCTCGCAGAAAACCTCCTTGGCCATCACCTCCCACTCACCCCTCCTCTCCTTGCCAGCCATAGTGCCCACATGATCCGGATGCCACCAGTTTCGCATCTTCTTCATCCAAGCTTTGACGGCGTCTTTCCCTCCGTTCTGCTTCTCCCGCTCGTCTAGGTGGTCGAGAGGGGGAGGGAGGAGGGAGGGAGGAGTGAGGAGGGAGGAGGGATTTTTGTCGGGAGTCGGCCTTTTTCACTTCTGCGAGGGCGCGCTCGAGGTTGGCGTTCTTGAGGCGGAGGGAGTCGTTCACTCGGTCTTTCTGCGCGGCGAGGGTTTTGTAGTCGATTGTGGTGGAGACGGGCGGCGGAGTCGGCGAAGCGGAGGGAGGAGAGGACGGGAGGGGAGGAGAGAGGTATGGATCGAAATGCATTTTTGCTTTCCGGGAAATGGTTGGTGGATTGTGGTGGTGATGTGTTTGTTGTGTGTGTGAAAGGCTGTTCGAAGTGGGAGATCGAAAATGCGAAGAAAGGTGAGATGAGATGGTATGTTGCTGAAGAGAAGGGGAAGAAGGGAAGAGGATTGGGTCGTTGATATAAAGTGATGTTTGTGAATTTCTTTCCTATTCACTTGCGCTTTTTCTTCCTATTGTCGATCTTGAGCAGAATTCATGGACTTTGGACAATACGGATTGTGAAGCTCATGTTGTGCAATACGCTGTTGTCGTCCATCCTGTCTATTGTTGCCCAAATCATCCAAACAATACGAGGTATCTGTGCTCCCTTCATCCCTCCATCCCATCAACGCCAAGCAATCACATGCCAAAAGCAAACTAAACAGGGCCACCCAGTCCCACCACCCCTGCACCCGTCCGAGCGAAACCTCACACTAACCCACCCCTCCCCTGTCCGTCGCACCATCCCTTATCCGCACCTCACCTCACCTCACCTCCTCTCCTCTCTACTCCGTACTCCACAACCCCACCACATCCAGCAGTCCTTTATCCCTCAACCTCAACTCCTCATCCACCTTCCTCCACACCCTCAATCTCGCATCCCGATCCCTACAATGCGGCATACTCTCCGTCTCATACACCCGATTGAAATACCTGCCCCCCTTCCTCCAGCACTCTTCATTCGTCGCCGCGTGGGTGATGCACAGCGACCCTTGCTGGGTGTCGATGCCGATGTAGCTGGCGGCGACGTTGACGGCGAATTGCTTGATCGTGTGCACGAGGCCTTCGCCCGTGAGTTTCCAGATGCCCGAGTTGACGTAGCCCGGGTGCACGCCGTTGATGGTGATGTGGGCGTACTCCGGGTGGGTGTCCAGGCGGTGTTGGAGTTCGGTGAGCCAGATTTGGAAGTAGAGTTTGTTGTTTTGGTAGTATTGGCTGTGGAGGGAGGGGGGTGGTCAGTATTTGGTTTGTGTGGGTGGGAGTGGTGGGAAGGGCTTACACTCCGTCTAGACCGCCCATTCCTTTTCCTCCGTTGAAGTTGGCAATGTTGTACTTTCCCAAATAGTGGAAGCAGGAAGTCGTGCACACAATTCTCGGGTCCTTTGTCTTCGCCAGACTGGGGAGCAAGCTCAACGTTAACAACACATGCGCAAGAAAGTTGACCTGGTGGACAATCTCGAATCCGTCTTTGGTGAGGAACGCATCGCTTCCTCCGGGGCTGCCTCCCATGCCTGCGTTGTTGCAAAGGATGTCAAGTCCTCTCCCGGTGTCCAGCCATCTCTTCGCGAAGCTCTCCACACTCTTCAAATCAGCATTATCCAACTCCCACCACTCAATCTCCGAAACATGGCCCGCCTCCTTAGCGACTTTCAGACACTCCTCGACGACAGCAGTAGGATGCGTCTCATGCGGTGGTGGATCTCGGCACGCAAGGATCAAGTTCGCTCCCCACTTTGCGAAGGACAAGGCGGCGTCACGACCGATGCCGTTGTTGGAGCCGGAGATGATGATCCATTTGTTCGTCAGGTCACAGCCGGGAACGGTGGTTTCGGGGAGAGTGTTGCGGTATTCGGAGCGGAGACTGCCGCCGTGCGAGTTCAGCCATGCTTTTGTGGGTTCGGGGATGGAGAGAGGGGCGTCGTAGGGGATGAGGTCGATTTCGGCGGGTTGAGGACGGGTTTTGGTGGAGGCCATGATGGGTGTTCTTGAGAGCGGGCTTGAGGGAGGTATGCGGGAGGACGGAGGAGGAGAATGGAAGCAAGAATTGTATATCTGGGATCCAGCCAAGGACCAAGGAAACTGGGCAGTGATGATTCATATGATAACAATCCACTCAGCACAGCTCCGATAAATTGTTATGCCGGCAGCTCATCGTCCAGGCCGAGGGATGACGAAGCCGCCGGTGCGAGCCGACGATCCCTCGGCGCGGGTCAACGAAACGAACACCTGGAGTAAGGTAATCTGGAGGCCTGGGAACGAGCCAGCGAACGACAGCACGATGTCCATCGTCGAGATTGAGTATCTTGGTGTCGGAGTAGACTGCGATGCATCGAATTTTGAGGAGAAAATATTCGCCCATCTTGGAATCCTCTCCGCCAAAAGGCAGGTGGCATGTCTGCGTGCTGCTGTCTGTACAGTGAACCTGCAAAGAAGCGGTTCTTCGTATAATGTCAACCATGAGAACTATGAGGCCATCTTCGTGGCATTCAAAGGTCAGGGCAGGATCGCATTCATCACGGCAGCATTGATACCAAGCACAGTTCTCAGTGGGATGCCACCGTCCATCAGACGATCAGACCAACGTACGCCTTCACTGTGGTATTTGTTCGAATCTGCGGACTATTCGTCTTGTAGCATGTTCCAAGAATACCTTAGCTTCCTCTGATTCTCCCTTCCTCTCACGTGGGAGATCCTCCGCTGCAGGAGAAGCTAATAAGGTATTCTCTCTCCGCTTCCCAAAGCGGAAAGCAAAGCGCTCGTTGCCTGCTTCGTGTATATCGGCGCTCCAACTCATCCGACTTCGAGACGAAGAGACACGGGATATCACTGCAATGAAACTGTGCAAACCATGTACACTCTAAAGCTCGCCTGTACACAAGAAGACATCCAAGACATATCCCAACACAAATTCTATAATCCCCAAATCCCAACCCGCTAAATCGCAGCAACATCCCTTCCCTCCATCCCTCCCTCCTCATCCTCATCAATCCCAATTGACCTCCTTCGCCAACCCAATAATCGTCTCAATCACCTCATTCTCTCCATCATCAAACTGACTCACATTCTCCGCCGTCAAACAACACACGTTCGCGCCGTGAATCTTCCAGCTCTCCTTGCGATTCCGGGGTTCCTCCATGTACACCATAAACGCACTCGGGTCGACTGCCTCCTTCTTCAGTCCTTTGCTCTCGGAGATCCACCCGTTGAACCAGAGCGGTTTGCCCTCGAGCGTGAAGTGCAGGAGTTGCGCGGCGCAGACGGTGTGGTTCCGGGCGGGCGACATGTCGTAGGATTCGTCCGCGGGCTCGACGGAGGTTTCGTCTTCGGCGGATTCTTCTTTTTCTTCGGTGTTGTCGTCGTCTTCTTTCTTGTCCTCGCCGTCTGGCTTGTCGTCTTCGCCGTCTTTCTTCTCTTCGTCCTTCTTTTCGTCGTCCTTTTTCTTTTCGTCCTTCTTTTTGTCGTCCTTGCCCTGCAGCAGTTTGAGTTTCTCGTCTTCCGTCTTCTTGTCCTTGGTTGCGTGTTCGAGGGTCGTGGCACTGTCGAAGGCTCCCATGACTCCCGCGACGGAGTCGTGGAAGGTGTAGCCGCTGTCGCCGACCATCTCCCAGCTGAGCCAGAAGGTTTCCTTGTCGCCTGTAGTAGGGAAGATTCGTGGTCAGCAGATCGCATTGATGGGAATGCGACTTCAGCACACATACCATAAACCATGTCGTACACTCCTCTCCTGCCCTTATCCTTGTTGCCATCCCGGTCCGGACCGTTCAATCTCGTGCACAACACCATTGGCAAGAAATGCTTCCACTTGTCGACAACAACCACACCACTGTCCTGCATGTGTCCACTCTCACCCGTCCAAAGTCTGGAGCGCTTCACATTCGCAGAAACTGGACCAGGAATGACCTTCTTGATCCACGATCGCTTGCTCTCGGGGAAGATCTTGCGGTCTTTGAAGAACAGCGCGCCGGTGTCCTTGTATCCTTCATCTTCGAACAGCTCGGCGGGATTGACAAAGAAGATGGCATCGGCATCGACGAAGATGGCTTCGCGGAAGGAGGACATGAGTATGGCGAAAGGTTTGGCGGCCCAACCTGCGAAACTGAGTCAATCATTGACAATAAGCCAGAGGGCAGAGTGGTCTTACCTTTTAACTTCCAGCCTTCATCGTTGATCATCTTGCGCAAGTCTCTCGTCACAACGCCGGGAAGTGCTTCCAAATCTTCTCTCCGCTCTTCGCTAAGATCTTCCTCGCCCATATACATGATCTCGATCGGGTATTGGAAACCAAGCTTGCGGAATAGCGGAATGGAGGCGAGTAAGAACCCTGCCTGTCCGTCACCTGCGGTGAAAACCATTCCCCTGCCACCATTGTAGAAACTTGTGTGCAACGCCATGTGGTTTCCATGATACGGCAGTGTGCCGGAGAAGAGCCTCTTTTCGAATGTATTCATGAACGAGCGGAACTCATCGTATCCTTTGATCGCATCGCCGATGTTCAACGTCGTGTCGCGCAAGCTTCTCAGCCTCTCCAGCACATTCTGCTGCACCAGCGAGCCATACGAAGGCACCAGATGCACGGCCTCCCAAGCCTCAAAGAGCGACTTGAAAGCGCGCACACGGGTCGCGAGTTCGTGAAGCAGTTCTTCGCCAGTTTCGGTCAATTCGGCGAGGAGGGCACGGCGGACGTGAAGTTGCGAAGGGAGTAGGTCGATCATGCGCCGGATGGCTTTCTCGAAGACTTCATCATCGGTGTTCTCCGCGAAGTTGTACTCGGGTTTGGCGACGTAAGACGGTCTGCTGGTCGGGACTCCTGCGCCGCCTACTCTTCCCGTGCCTGCTCTTCCCATTCCAGCTCCGACTACGGCATCTTTGGCGGCTCCCGCTCCAGCTGAGACGGCATCTTTGGCAGCTCCAGCTCCAGCTGCGACGCCTGCCGCAGCGTCCTTCATCGGACTTTGAGGTCTGCGCAGGAGAGCATCCACGATCGGAGCTGCTCGAGCAGCAGGCTCAGCAGCGGCTGCGCGAGGACTTTGCGGTACCGTCCTCTCTGGGTATGCCTTTGCGATAGGCACAGGTTTTGAGTCTTGGTTCGGAAGTAACTCATCGACTTCTGGAAGCGCGGCGTCGGCGACAGATGGTCGGAGGAAGAGCATGTAGCAGAAAATCACCACGACCGCACCACCCAAGATGCGTGTCGCGAGAGTCCGTCGACGGTGGCGCGACCATGGCGATTTCTGGTGATGTGAGGATTTGTATTGGTGGTAGCCATTGTAGCCTTCGGATGGGAGGGTTGACATGATCAAAATTGTGCTGTTGAGGTAGGCATGTACCACCTCGAAAAATAGTGATGAACAAGAGAAGAAGAGAATGAGATAAGAGGGTCGGTGGAGGGAAGGAGAAAGAAGGAGCAGGACAGATAATAGACAGAGAGAAACGAGCGGGAATGATCAATGTCGCCGTTACCACGCCCAAACGTTCGCTCATGCCACCCGCGAAAAAGTTGCACCGTAACCATGTATGCAAAAGGGTAGTGCTGAGTCCAGACCAATTAATGTCAGGCGAGGGTTCAGCCAGTCTCAATTCTCAGCCTCAGCTCCGGGGAAAGCTACAAGCTTCCATCCCACCAACCCCGACGAGAACTGCAGCTGGACGCGAGCCAGCTGTGCCAGCGAAGGAAGCTCTTTGCCCGGTGCTAGCCTGGCCCAGATGAATCGTGATTGAATATGTCCGCTGCACATACATGATCGATGACCAAGTTCCAGTGCCTTGCCCATGCGGCGGACACGAGAAGCTTGCTGCACGAGGGCTTGGGTGGTGTGAGCTTCCTCCTGCATGACACCCGACCGGACCGTCCAATGGAAACAGGTCACGAATCTCGAGGGCGTGGAAGCGAGGCCAAGAGATGAAGGAGATTCGTGTACTTTGCCTGATCGGTAGAGTGGACAACCGGCTGAGTTGGAGCCACGGGCCGGTGGGGCAAGACAAAGGAGAACAAGGGGAAGGATGAACACGTGATTCAGAAGGAGTTCATCGAGCGGAGGTGGTTGAAGAGCAGAAACTTGGTTGAGGTGAGGGCCGGATTTTCTGCTTGCGATCAGTCAGCAGACGATGCAGCCTGAGGCAGACAAGACTATATTGAGCCTTAGGTACGCATCAGTGAGAGAGAGGACTCTTCGTGAATCTCTCAGCTCCAGCATCGAGACCATCTCAACATGCTCTTCGTTTCGCTACCAGTTCTATACCGAAACAACAGATGCCATGTCAAGACGATCTCGCAGTACGTCTGAACTCTGGTCAGGCGCCTTCTCGGATAAACAACCACGGTTTCATTGAGACATATCTTGTCAGCCCTGCCTGCCAAAGAGGTGCTTCCTACTCCTGCGAGTCACCAGCCGCTCACTGCTGCTCGAAGTGGGTCGTGGATCGTGCGCGCGGACGAACGCCGCTGGTGTGTTACAGAAAACAGAAGTGGGCGGCCCATCCCTTCCACTGGCTCACGCAACAATGTCTCACCCTATCCTATCTAGAGTCGATGGTACAGGGTCGCGCTGCGGTGTACTTTGTGTGGGGGGTTCGGATGGCGGAAACTGTGGCGCACAGAATCGTGGTCAGCATCTTGACCTCGCTCTCACGGCGGCATGTTTCAAAATCGTCGATGTGCCGTGTTCTAGCCCCAAACGGTAGCCAGAGAGCACGCATACGGCACTAGGCGTGGCTTTCTTGCATCGACGAAACGATAGCTTTGGGGCGGGGACGGCACGCGGAGTCGTGTTCTGCTGAGTTGAGTAGAGACTGAAGAGTCGCGGCACGAGTGCAATGGGACGAACGTGGAGAAAACAGGCATGAACCCGGGAAGCATCTGCTCAACATCGTAGAGTGTTAGAGGTACATGCGACCTTGCCTCTCAAATAGGAAATCTTGAGCACATTCGAGTTGGTCCACTGCTTAGGTTCGGTCGTGTCCTGCTTCTTTATTGAGCAGGGGCATAGAATAGCTTTGTGCATTGCTTTCAGCACTGGCATCTGTCAATTGCGTTGACCACAATGCAAATAATAGTGGACGACGTCATTTGTCGTAGTGCATACCACATGGCGGTGATATCGATGGGAATTATTATCACTGCATCCGACTCTTGCCTGAACCATCGGAAGTAGATAGAACCGTGCGTGTGTGGCCGTGGCCCGGGTTCTCCTCGGCTCAATTCAAATCGTCCTCAAACATCGTCCGCCAGTTCAGATAGCTTTCAGCTTCATGCTCTTCCATCAACATCAAGCATGGCCCTTATTCATGCCGGCGTCAAACACCCGTGGAGTGGCGAGACATTGAAGACCTCGACTCCTGCTCGATGGTACCTTGCAGTGACTGATACCACGCCTGTGGGTCGGGAGTCTCCGGCGCGGTATGCGGTGAGGCCTCCGTGGACAACATGCCTGCTCTGTGCCGTCCCATCGCCCTCTTATGCTTCTGCTGACACCGCGGGATACACAAGTTTTGACCCACTCATGCAGTTTTCATTCGTCCTGCGAGGAGTCTTTCTGCTGATTCATGACAGTGGAAAAAGGCCTCAGACACCGCCACCATACACTTACCGCACGGCTTGTTCTATACGCCATGAACCAATGCAGCCATCGGACCTGCATCTGGGTTTACGCCGCCGGAGAATGACGAAGATCTGCTCTTCAATTGAAGTTACGATGCCGCGCTCTGGATGCTCATGAATCCGTGCCTTGCGTTAGACTGAACTCAATATCAACCTACATGCCGCCTCCTCATTACTGCTTGTGGCTTGCACTCTCTCGGACTGGGCAGATGCCTATGACTTATTACACTAAATTTGCACAACGCAAGAACCCGTGCAGATCGTGGCGATGCTGGCCGGCGTGAAGAGATGGACTTCCAAGAGGCCTTTGGATAGGCAAATCTCTTGGGTCCATCGACAAGAAAGAGGATCTCACCGCCAGCTGTTGTGAAAGTCAAGCCACGACATGTCATGGTCTGGTCGATGTTCAACCACGACCGGCCAGGTATGTGCCTACTCAACACATGCTGGCACAGTCCTGCCTCCACCGCGGGAGAATCTGGCCACCGCGCTACCGACGCCTTGGTGGATACTTTCCGCACGGGTCTCTTATACGATCGCACTTATTGAGCACTTGCAGTGATTGGATTGGTCAATCCACAACGGCAGCACAGTCCGAAGATTGCCCAATCGAGAACTTGACCAGGATGGCTCTCGTCGAGGGCATGCTGACCATAAACCGCATCTCTTCTTTTTCTCTCTGTCCTTGTTTCACCTTTTACACTGTCGGCCTGTATTGACTCGTTCTTTTTTGCTTCTTGCTGTTGTTCATTCATCGTTTAAAGAGGTGTCGACCTCGCTCACAATCGTTTTTGAAGAACCATCTCTCTCGCCTTCGAGAGCAGTCCATTCGCTGCATTCTTTCGTTGATCCCCTTCCCCCTACTACATTCGTTTTACCTCCATCATGCACGCCAACGCCGTTGTCCTTGCTCTGGCTGCCGCCGTGCAATGGACTTCTGCCGCCCCTAACCTCCCATCTTTCGGCAACGACGACATCTGCCAGAGACAGCCCTACCGGGGATACGATAGTCTCAAGTCTTACGGCCCTGCGGTTCAGTACTGTCAGACATTCTACCCTCCGGGCAAGGTCACCGAATACCAGACCAAGACCGTCAAGACGACCGTTACCGTTGCAAAGACCAAGACGCTCGCTTGCCCGGCCAACAACCCCCCGCCATCCTACCGCGTGGATATCAGCGAGGAGGAGACGACCTCCAAGCCCTCTGAGAAGAGGGACGCGGAGGCCGACGCTGAGCCTGAGGCAACATTCAACAACAACTACCAGAACCAGATCAAGTGGAAGTACCTCAAGTTGCACAAGCAGCAGTTGCAGCAATGGTGCAAGTGCATTCAGCAGCCAAAGACCATCACAAGGACCCTGACCTACAGCAAAACCAAGAAGGTCAAGCAGACGTCGACGATCTGCACCACCCCCGCTAGCGTGAGTTATCTCTCCGACTGCTTGGTCGATTGAACAAAGGCACTGACAATCATCGACAGACTTCCGCATCCACAACTCAAGGATCGGCATCGAGCTCGACAACGTCTGCTCGTCCCGCTTCTTCCACAAATGTTCGCTCTTCCAGCTCCAGCCTGCAGAGCAGCTCCACTGGCTCGATGATTGCTTCGTCGCACACCGGCAGCAGCTCTTCACTGTCCGCGAGCTCATCCGGATCGTCGAGCTCCGAGGCCAGTGCTGTGACACCATCGTCCTCCACTGTCTCCAGCAGCACGCAGTCTGGATCTTCGCAGACCGGCTCTTCTTCTCAGACCGGCAGCAGCTCTTCGCAGTCCGCGAGCTCATCCGGGTCGTCGAGCTCTGAGGCTAGTGCTGTGACACCATCGTCCTCCACTGTCTCCAGCAGCACGCAGTCTGGATCTTCGCAGACCGGCCCTTCTTCCCAGACCGGTTCTTCGTCCCAGACTGAATCGTCTTCGCAGATTAGCTCTTCTCAGACTGGTTCTTCTTCGCAGATCAGCTCTTCTCAGACCGGCTCTTCTTCGCAGATCAGCTCTTCTCAGACTGGCTCGTCTTCGCAGATCGGCTCTTCTCAGACTGGCACTTCTTCGCAGATCGGCTCTTCTCAGACAGGCTCTTCTTCGCAGATCAGCTCTTCTCAGACTGGCTCTTCTTCGCAGATCAGCTCTTCTCAAACTGGCTCTTCTTCGCAGATCAGCTCCTCCTCGCAGACGGGGTCCTCTTCGCAATCCGCTCCGACGACACCTGCATCGGGATCTACTAGCAGCATACAGTCCGGATCTTCGCAGACCGGCTCTTCATCTCAGGCGGGTTCTTCTTCGACGGGTTCCTCTTCGCAGACGAGTTCTTCTTCGCAGACCGGATCGACCACTCTCCCGTCTGGAAGCACCCCTAGCACATCTTTGCCAGCATCCTCGAGCAGCACGCAGTCTGGCTCGGCCTCGCAGACGGGATCTTCTCAGACTGGCTCCTCTTCGCAGACTGGATTGTCTTCTCAGACTGGCTCTTCGCAGACGGTTTCGTCTTCTCAGACTGGCTCTTCTTCGCAAACTGGATTGTCTTCTCAAACTGGCTCGTCTTCGCAGACGGTTTCGTCTTCGCAGACGGGTTCGTCTTCGCAGACAGGTTTGTCTTCGCAGACCGGATCGACCACTCTCCAGTCTGAAAGCACCTCTAGCACATCTATGCCAGCATCCTCGAGCAGCACGCAGTCCGGCTCGGCCTCGCAGACAGCTTCTTCTTCTCAGACCGGCTCGGCCTCGCAGACAGCTTCTTCTTCTCAGACCGGATCTTCTTCGCAGACCGGCTCTTCTTCTTCTCAGACCGGATCTTCTTCGCAGATCAGCTCTACTTCGCAGACCGGCTCTTCTTCGTCGCAGACCAGCCCGTCTTCGCAGACCAGCTCTTCTTCTTCTCAGACCGGATCTTCTTCGCAGATCAGCTCTACTTCGCAGACCGGCTCTTCTTCTTCTCAGACCGAGTCCTCTTCGCAGATCAGCTCTTCTTCGCAGACGGGATCCTCTTTCCAGACCGGATCGACCACTCTCCAGTCTGGAAGCTCCTCCAGCACATCGATCGGAAGCTCGACGTCCACTCCAGTTTCATCTAGCAGCACGCAGTCTGGATCTTCCTCGCAGACTGGCAGCTCTTCCAGCACGTCGATCGCCTCGTCGCAGTCCGGTTCCTCTTCGCAGACTGGTAGCTCCACCACCGGCCTTTCGAATGCTTCATCTTCGCAGACCGGCACCAGCAGCCAGTCTTCGACCGAGGCCAGCGCTGTAACACCGACGTCTTCTACTTCCGCTTCTCAGGGAAGCTCGACATCTGCTCCGGTCTCCTCGAGCAGCACGCAGTCTGGTTCGTCCTCGCAGACTGGCAGCTCTTCGTCGCAGACCGACTCTACTTCGCAGACCGGCGGCTCCTCCAGCCTGACGGCTTCGTCCTCGCAGACGGGCACGAGCAGCCAGTCAACCACCGAAGCTAGCGCTGTGACACCGTCGTCATCCACTTCCTCTCAGGGAAGCTCGTCGTCTGCGCCGGTTTCCAGCAGCTCGCAGACCGGCTCTTCCTCTTCGCAGATTGGCTCTTCGTCTTCGCAGACTGGTAGCTCCTCCAGCACATCGATCGCTTCCTCGCAGTCCGGTTCTTCTACCAGCTCTATCGCTTCGTCTTCGCAGACGGGCACGAGCAGCCAATCTACCTCTGAGGCTAGCGCTGTCACACCGACGTCTTCCACCTCCTCCCAGGGAAGCTCGACGTCTGTGCCCACTTCCAGCAGCTCGCAGACCGGCTCTTCGTCTTCGCAGACTGGTTCTTCCTCTTCGCAGACCGGCTCTTCGTCTTCGCAGACCGGCTCTTCCTCTACGCAGACCGGCTCTTCGTCTTCGCAGACCGGATCCACTTCTTCGCAGACGGATAGCTCTTCCAGCCTTGCTTCCTCGCAGACTGGCACGAGCAGCCAGTCTACTTCCGAGGCCAGTGCTGTGACCCCATCGTCCTCGACTACCTTCGCGGTACCGACGTCTACGCAGCTTTCCTCCAGCACGCTGTTCGATTCCTCCTCGCAGACTATCTCGAGCACTTCTCAATCCAACATCCAGTCCACTTCGTCCGCGACTGGAACTTCCAGCTCCGGAACAGTTTCTTCAACCTCCGAGGCAAGCGCCGTGACGCCGACTACCTCTTTGTCCAGCGGTACTGCCTCGACGACAGGATCTTCCTCTCTGCAGAGCTCCTTGGGCTCGTCGTCTGCTTCATCGCAGACCGGCTCGAGCACATCTCAGACCGGCAGCTCGTCTATCTCTCAGTCCCAGTCGAGCAGTGTCGCCAGCACCTCGCTGTCGACTCAGACTAACTCTATCAGCACCCAGACTGTCTCCACCGACACCCAGACGGTCTCTACCAGCACCCAGACACCCGCGACTTCTCAGACTCAGTCTGGCAGCTCGTCTGCTTCGACCAACACTGCATCTACCCAGAGCGGCACTCAGAGCACCCAGTCTACCTCTCAGACCCAGTCTGGCCAGAGCGAGACTCAAAGCACGCAGTCTACTTCCCTCAGCACCTCGCTGTCGACTAAGACTGCCTCTAGCAGCGCTCAGACACCCACAACTTTCCAGACTCAGTCCAGCAGCTCGTCTGTTTCGACCAACTCCGCCTCTACCCAGAGCGGTACTCAAAGCCTCCAGTCTACCACCGAAACGCAGTCTTCTATCGGAACCCAAAGCACCCAGTCTACCTCTCAGACTCAGTCTACCCAGAGCGGAACCCAGACCACTGGCTCTGCTTCCCAGACTCAGTCTACCCAGAGCGGAACCCAGACCACTGGCTCTGCTTCTCAGACTCAGTCTACCCAGAGCGGAACTCAGACCACTGGCTCTACTTCTCAGACCCAGTCTTCCCAGAGCGGAACTCAGACCACTGGCTCTGCTTCCGAGACTCAGTCTACCCAGAGCGGAACTCAAACCACCGAGTCTACCTCCCAGACTCAGTCTACCTCCCAGACGCAATCTACACAGAGCGGGTCTCAAAGCACCGGATCTACCACCCTGGCGAGCGCCGTAACTCCATCCAGCACCACATCTGTGTCGGCCACCTCTTCCAACGTGCAGTCTACTTCGTCGTCTGTTACTACTGGTTCCTCTCAGTCTCAATCGACTCAATCGACCCAGTCTCAGTCTTCCCAGTCCCAGTCTAGCCAGTCTCAATCGACCGAGTCTCAATCGACCCAGTCTACCGTGACTGCACCTTCCAGCCAGACCGGAACAACGCAATCGCAATCTAGCACAAGCGGCACTGGATCGACATCCGCATCTGTTTCGACGGGCGTCTCTACCGCGACTCCATCCTCCTCCGCCTCGCAGTCCACTGCTACCCAGTCGGGATCAAGCACTGGCTCAACATCGTCGCAGTCCACTTCTGTCTCGCAGTCTTCGACCAGTGGGTCTGCCTCTTCCACTCAATCTACCGAGTCTATGAGCAGCACCGGCTCCGCGACTTCGTTCAGCCAGACCTCCTCATCAGCCACGCCTTTGTCTAGCAGCATCAGTTCATCATCAGTCGGATCTTCATCCAGCACTCAGAGCGGCACAACCCAGACCGGCTCCACATCTGGCACCGCTTCGGTTTCGACTTCGCAGTCTGCTTCGTCCACTGAGTCCACGAACTCCGTCTCTTCCTCGACTGGTTCCAGCCAGTCGCAGTCCGCCAGCTCCACTGGATCCACCACTGAAGCAAGCGCAGTGACCCCGACCACCAGCATGCAGAGCCCTACTTCTTCGCTTACTCAGTCTACGACTGAGTCTACACAGAGCACCGCTTCAGTGTCCTCCACCTCGGTCTCTACCCAGACTTCGAGCGTATCGACTCAAAGCACTGGCTCTTCCACAACCGCTACATCCGCCTCCACCGGGTCTACTGAGTCTCAATCTATCAGCTCGACCACTGAGGCCAGCGCCGTGACCCCGACTACTAGCATGCAATCCTCTACGTCTATGGTCACTGGAACTGAAAGCCTGTCTTCGCAGAGCACGTCGTCGGGCACTGGATCCTCCACCAGCGTCCCAGTGTCTTCCACGTCCCTCTCCTCCCAGTCTACTAGCGGATCGACGCAGAGCATGTCATCTGGCACTGGATCTTCTACCAGCGTCTCAGCGTCCTCCTCGTCTGTCTCCATCCAGTCTACCAGCGGATCTACGCAGAGCACGTCGTCGGGCACTGGATCTTCTACCAGCGTCTCCGTGTCCTCCACGTCTGTCTCCACTCAGTCCACTAGCACGCCAGTTTCTTCAACATCCGTGTCTACTCAGACTTCGAGCGGAACAATCGGGAGCACATCCTCAACGAGCCAAGGATCTTCCTCATCTGTCAGCCAGTCTTCCAGCCAATCCACGAACAGCATTCCGGTCTCCTCGACTTCTGTGTCCACTCAATCTACCAGCGAGTCTACGCAGTCGTCAGTCACCGGTTCCTCCACGAGCGCTTCGCAGTCTACTAACAGCGCGGGATCTTCTACCCGTACTACCAGCGCGACTGAATCAACCTCAGAGGCTAGCGCGGTGACCCCGACGTCCACCATGCAGGGTTCGATCTCGTCTTCTTCTCAGTCCTCTGAATCCACTTCGTCAGTTTCGGGCAGCTCTTCTACCAGTGCTCCGGTATCCTCAACCTCTACGATCAGCCAGTCTACATCTAGCGTGACCTTCACAGGCACTGCTAGCGGTACGACCTTGTCTGGATCTTCCACCGGAAGCCTTTCGAGCACTTCCACTGAGCAGACATTCACCCAGTCCTCCACCTCAGAGGCAAGTGCCGTGACCCCGTCCAGCACAACCCAGAGCATGAGTCAGTCGACTGAGAGCACTTCTCAAGGCTCTTCTTCCGCGAGCGGCTCTTCTTCCACTGGCAGCATCTCTAGCACCTCGGCTCAGTCGAGCGTATCTGGATCATCCACTGGCAGCGTCTCAAGCACTTCGGCTCAGTCGAGCGCTACGACCCTGTCCGGATCCTCCACCCAATCCACTGGCAGCGTCTCAAGCACTTCGGCTCAGTCGAGCGCTACGACCCTGTCCGGATCCTCCACCCAATCCACTGGCAGCATCTCTAGCACCTCGGCTCAGTCGAGCGTGTCTGGATCTTCCACCACTGGCAGCGTCTCAAGCACTTCGGCTCAGTCGAGCGCTACGACCCTGTCCGGATCCTCCACTCAATCCACTGGCAGCGTCTCAAGCACTTCGTCTCAGTCGAGCGCCACATCCCTTTCCGGATCCTCCACTGGAAGCGTGGCAAGCACTTCGTCTCAGTCGAGCGCTACTTTCCTCTCCGGATCCTCCAGCTCAGCCTCGCAGACGTCGGGCACTCAATCCTCCTCCTCCCAGGGCAGTGCCGTGACGCCATCTAGCACTACATCCTCGAATGTGGGATCTTCGACTTCTGCCGGTATCACCTCCTCGAGCGTGCAGAGCACATCTGCCTCGCAGGCCACATCCACCACCAAGGTTTGCAAGCTTGAACACGAGCAGTGTGGAAACAGGAAGACCTGCTGCCCAGGTCTTGTCTGCGAAACGTACACGTACACCTACGGTGGCTACAACTACCAGGCCAAGCAATGCGTTAAGCCTTCCTCGTCTACGACTTTCGCCACGTCGTTCAGCACAGCGACCGTTTCGACCACTTCTTCGGGACCATACTCCACCACATCCATGTCAAGCTCCTCCATGTCAAGCTCCTCCGGTGTCACCTCTTTGACATCGATCGAGAGCGGCTCAAGCACGGGCTCTTCTAGCTCAGCCTCGACCTCTGGATTGTCCTCTGTCCAATCGAGCAGTTCTACCGGTAATGCCGTGACTCCTTCATCCAGTTCTGTCTCGGCCACGGGATCCTCCACTTCTGTCTCCACTCAGCAGACGGCCTCCACTGTCAGCGGAAGTGTCACGGGTACCTCCTCTTCATTGAGCGAGACCACGCCTGCCAGCCAGACCTCGCAGACCGGCTCATCCCAGACCAGCTCCAGCGTTAGCTCAACTGTGTCCGGCTTCTCTTCTTCATTGAGCCAGACCACTTCCGCTAGCCAGACTTCACAGAGCAGCGCCTCTGGTACGATCTCCAGCGTCAGTTCGACTGTGTCAGGTACCTTCTCTTCACTGAGTGAGACCACGCCTGCTAGCCAGACGTCGCAGACCGGATCTTCTCAAATCAGCTCCAGCGCTAGCTCAACGGTGTCAGGATCTTCCTCTTCATTGAGCGCGTCCACGCCGGCTAGCCAGTCATCGCAGACTAGCGGTTCCCCGACGTCCTCCAGCATCAGCTCAAGTGTGACGGGCACCTCATCTCCAGGCAGCCAGAGCACTTCGGCAACTAGCCAGACAGGCTCGTCAGTCTCTTCCGCCACTCAGACTGGAAATAGCTCTACTGGCCAGTCATCCTCCTCTTCTACGGAGGCTAGCGCTGTGACGCCCACCAGCTCAACTTCCGCAGTGTCTTCCGGCATGTCTGCCTCCACGATCGGACAGTCCTCGACTGGAGCATCTAGCTCTTCCTCTGGTATTTTCAGCACTTCCGAGTCGACATCTCAGGTCACCGGCTCTACTTCATCGGTATCATTGACCTCTGGAGTGTCCAGCACTTCTGAGTCGACATCTCAGGTCACTGGCTCTGCTTCATCGGCATCATCCACGGGTTCCCTGACCAGCGGATCTCAGACGCAATCTACTTCCGCCGTCTCATCGACTGAGCGATCTTCGACCTCCGGCATCACATCTGCTTCCTCGAACACTGCTACTGATTCTGCGACTGTGAGCTCCACTTCCGGAGCATCGACTTCCTCCGATATCAGCAGCACGACCCCTGGTTCAAGCTTGAGCACTTCCAAGACTTCCCAGACTAGCCAGACTGGATTCAGCACTACTCAAGGCAACACCGCATCCAACACCAACAGCGTCACTAGCCAGAGCCAGAGCCTTCAGACAAACAGCCAGAGCACTCAGACCGCCACTCAGACCGGCAGCTCAAGCCAGAGCCAGACCACTCAGAGCAACACTCAGAGCACTCAGACCGCCACTCAGACCGGCAGCACAAGCCAGAGCCAGACCACTGGATCTCAGACGAACAGCCAGAGCACTCAGACCGGCAGCACATCGTCGGCGCAGGAGACTTCGGCTACTGAATCCAACACGGCTACATCTCAGACAAACACTCAGAGCTCTTCATCTGGCACCCAGACCGGCACCACATCTTCCGCGCAGCAGACCACAAGCCAGAGTGCTAGCTTCACCGAGGGCAGCGCTGTGACTCCAACAAGCACAACGCAACTTTCTAGCTCTGTATCGCAGACCTCGACCGGGATCACCAGCACATCGGGAAGCACATCTGCTACGCAATCTAGCGGAAGCATGACTGCCTCTTCTAGTGCATCCGTCTCTTCCATGACCTCAGGATCGCTGTCTTCCACTGGAACCCAGACTAGCCAGAGCCCGTTCTCGACCTCCATCAGCACGCCTGTTTCGTCTTCGATGTCCGCATCCAAATCCTCCACTGGAACCGCATCTGGCACACAGACTAGCCAGAGCACAATCTCGACCTCTCTCAGCATGACTGTTTCCTCTGCGACATCGGGATCTGTTTCCTCCACTGGAACCGTATCGAACACGCAGACTAGCCAGAGCACGATCTCAACCTCCATTAGCACGCCTGTGTCCTCCGCGACGTCTGGATCTCAATCTTCGACGCAATCGACTAGCCAAAGCGGATCTGTTTCGTCTACTGGCACCCAGGGCACTAGCAGTGTTACCCCTACCGGCACTTCCTCCAGCCAGAGTGTCACTAGCACTTCTTCCGTCAGCCAGTCCACAACCGGCAGTGCCTCCAGCTCAACGGGATCTGTACCAACTTCCTCCATCAGCCAGTCCACGACCGGCAGCGCTGTAAGCTCCTCTGCATCCGGGTCGATCTCTTCCGCTAGCCAGATCACTTCCTCTTCCGTGACCGGCACTGGCAGCGCAACCTCAACCCAGCAGTCGACCACCACTGTCGAGGCTAGCGGTGTTACACCGACCTCTACAACCGGCGCCGCTTCCACTAGCACCGCAAGCTTCCAGAGCTCATCCGCGCAATCAGGCAGCATGACCACTGTGACTGTTTCCACGACCATGATGACTTCCACAACCAGCTCCACTTCAGCGCCCACCCCTCCGTCATACTACCAGCCTCCGTCATACTACCAACCTCCGACATATGACCAATATGACAACCTGCCCGCTGGACCAGGCGGTCCGGGTGAGAACGCAGGCCCAGGACCCATCCCAAAGCTTCCGGGATTCCCAGGCGGTCCAGGCCCAAAGCCTCCAGGCGGCAAAGGCCCAAAGCCTCCAGCCGGTCCAGGCCCAAAGCCTCCAGGCGGCCAAGGACCAAAGCTACCAGGCCAAGGTCCTAAACAAGGTCCCGGCAACACTCAGCCATACCCATACTCGTACCGCCGCGTACGAAGGGCCGGCAACTAGAGAGTCTTTGTTGTCCATGAAAGACGGAGATGAGATGGTGGAGGAAGCGAAGTGGAAGGAAAAGCATTGAACGGCAGTCACTCATTGAACAAGCCCCGCGGGGCATCTCATATCATATTTGTAGCTATAACCCTCTCCTACTTTATATTCTTGCCGTACGCGGCCGACTTTGGGATGGATTAGCTCGATCAAAATAGAAGCATACATCTGTTTGTCCATACTACTTCACCTGACCTGCCTCACTCCCCAACACGAGCTTGATTGTATTACTTCGTCGGTGCTTCTCGACTTGATCATCACGTTTGTTCGACATGATAAGTATGTATCAAGTTTCGATCGGGATCGGTGAGGATCCACACGCAGGTCTA
This sequence comes from Zymoseptoria tritici IPO323, assembly GCF_000219625.1. Lineage (NCBI taxonomy): Eukaryota > Fungi > Ascomycota > Dothideomycetes > Mycosphaerellales > Mycosphaerellaceae > Zymoseptoria > Zymoseptoria tritici. The sequence continues at coordinate 247,926 of NC_018208.1, read as the reverse complement.
CCTTTTCGCTGGCCCATGTGAAGGAACAGTACGATACTATTGTACAAAACGTTGTACCTCGTGTGTGCCATTCGATCGCCTTTGAGTGAGGGGAGTGTATCGCTCAATCCGATTCCGCTGATTGTGCCTTTCATCAACACAATCCTCGACGATGCCAACCAAAGGCAAGGCATCGAGTATATCGCTAAAACAAAAGTCGCTGAGTGGGCACCTTGGCCTTTCCACTGTTCGCGATGTCTATTACGCCAATGTTCCAACACAAGACATCATCTCGTTGACGCTGCCTATCTGCTCAGGCTGAGGTCAATATCCATGGCCACATGTCCGGAGCCATGGACAATGATGCGATATGACCTGTCCTTGCGCAGTATCGTCTTGGCTCGTCATCTCGACACCGGTCGTCTATCCAGTTGCCCGAGCTCTTCTGCCGATCCCAGTCTGAGCTGCCATGGAGTCCATTTGCCGTGCTTCAAGTGCCCATGCTAGGTGTCTTCCCGTCTTCAGGCGGCTGCCCGTTCCCAGGCGTCTGCTTGCCGGGAGTGTGTCCATTGTCAAGTGACTGCAATTTCGCCCGCGCCAAATCCTGTGCTCTCTTCGCTGCCAAGAATACCTGCTGCTCGCCCAAGCTCTGTACCAGCGGCCTCATAGGATGCGCAATGCACTCGAGTCTTGAGCCAGTCAATTGAATGTTCATCGATTCGCCCTCACCGACGAGTCTGCGACTAGGGTTCCCGATCGTACAAGCAAGATGCGTCACTCCATCAAGCGCATGAAGCGGCACAGTGACCGCACCATGGCAACCTGCGCATACTCTCAAGACTTCGTAGGGCCACATTGGCCATTTCCCGCAGGCGCATAGAAGCATTGACTGTGTGGTGGGCTGCCCTCCTTTGATGTCCGGGACTGGGACTAGCCGCCGGTACGCCGCGAGGTAGTCCTTTCTGCGCTGCTGGAGGTCCGCCAATGCGCACCAAGCGCACGTCTTGTCGTCGAAGACAGTGGCCGCGCATGTACAGGTGTCGAATGGCCACACTGGATTTCCCATCTCTCGAAACCACCCCAAGGCGCAGGCCCAACATGTTGGCATCAAAGCGCGATGCTGCAGGATAGATGCCACATGATTCGAGTTGGTGAGCTCTTCGACACGGATCTTGTCAAGCCCTCGCTGGCGATGCTGCGCGCAGATGGGACTTGTAAGGGGCACTCCGTGCATGAGGGCGGATCGTGCGGCCGGTTCGAGTGCGAGCAGACGCCGAGCCTCGATTGCGAATTGCCTCGCCGGTGTATCGTCTCCGAGTGTAGGGCAGTAGAGTGAAGTGTGGTTGGGTTCGCAGCAGGTGCTGCACCGAAGTGCGTTCGGAGGGTTCATTTGAGGCAGATGTCGTAAGGAGACGCACGGGCTGTGTTGTATGGTCAAGTGTTCGAAGCATGGAGCAGAGACTGCGAGGTCGGCAAATGCGTTATCGATGTTTGTAGGTCCCGGTAGTGTCTTGAACGTATGATCTGCATCGCAAAGCGACGGACCGCGAGATAAGGTTTGCATGGATGTTGCGAGTGAATGAACGAAGCTGCCAGACTTGGCGCATCACATGCCAGAAAAGCGGAAAGAAGCAGATAAGAAGAATTCGCACTCACCTCAATAGCAACAACACGCCTGCGCCATAGAGGCCACTATGACTGCAAAGCCTACCTTCCATAATGAGACGCCGTTTTCTCCCTTCACTGCGTTTGCAGCACTTCCTGCCAATGCCTTTTCTTACGGACTGTCTCAACTGCTGATAAAAGTCTTCGCGCCGTCATCGAGACACATGTCATCCCATCCGTAAATCATTAGTACGTCACGCTGGTTTCCAGAACACAGCGCCCGCTCTCCAAACCAACTCTCTCCCATACACTTTCCTATGCTGCGCTCAGAACGCTCCACGGATCTTCGCATACAATTCAGTATCCAAGAAATTGTAATGCGGATCGAAAATGCAGAACGGAGCACGAAGCAACGTTTCCGCCGTAGGTCTCTCGCCCGGTTGACTACATCAAACATGTCAGCATCCAATCACGCAAAATCAGCAGGATTCCACTCACATCGTAAAGCAATCATACATAAAGCTCAACGCCGCCGGCCCCACAACAGTCGAAACATCATCCGGAATGGGCGGCGCCTGGTTCAGACTGCCCAACTTGTAAATCGCGCCGATGGCCTCTTCTTTGCTCCACGGTCGGCGTCCAGCAAACATCTCCAGCACGACACAGCCCAGCGACCAGATGTCGACTTTGGCACTGTAGCCCTGGCTCATGCGGACGTCCACACCATCGTTCGCACCGGAGGGTACGCTGAGTGCTTGGGACTGCGCGCGGATGACTTCGGGAGCCATCCAGAAGACGCTGCCTTGCATGCTATTGGTGATGTCGTTGTTATAAGGGTTCGCGCTACGTTTGGAAATGCCAAAGTCAGAGATTTTGCAGGTCCCATCGAGGTCGAGGAGGATGTTGTCGGCTTTCAAGTCGCGATGGAGGATGCCTTCGCTGTGAAGGTAAGCTAGACCACCGAGTGTCTGCCGAGTGAGCGAGCTGACGACAGGTTCCTCGAATTTGCCGTGCTTTCGGAGACAGGAGCCGACGCTGCCACCAGAGATGTACTCGAGGAAGATAGAAATGCTGTACTCTTTCTTCTCGCAACCAAGGTATTGCACGATGTTCACATGGTCCAAGTGCTGCATCGTGTCGATCTCCTGATCCAAGGCTTTCACCATCTCCCGGATCTTGTTCGGGTCTGCGCTCTGCCCTTTATGGTTGACCTCGACTTGCTTGACGGCGAGCAGCTCTCCCGTGGTGGTGTTCATGCCCAAATAGACGCGACCAAAAGTGCCTTTGCCGATAAGTTGACCACGCATCCATTTGAAGGTCGGCTGCCGCTCGGGTCTGACATGCTGAACACTCCCACTGGGAATGGTATCTTGCGGGATCGTCTCCAGATTATTGATGAGACGACTACCGCGCTGCGGCTTGACCTGCTCGATCTTGGCGCCGAACATCTTCGTACTCTTGCGCCGAACAATCGAGGACGTGACGTCGTTACGGAGGGTGCTAACCCTGTTGGTAAGAGCATTGTGGGTGGGTAGTCCAGTGATGCTGGGCTGGCGGCTCGAATTGCGTGAGGACACGGATGGATGCTGGGATGGACCGCCAAGGTGCGAGTAGTTGTTCTTCACCACATCGCGAATGCTCTTGGTCCTGCCCAAACCACCCGATTTGCGAACGCTGCGATGAGCGACTGATGAAATCGTCCCACCACGCAAGGTGGATTCGTCACTGCCCAGGGTCTCTCCCGCACCCTCGTCGCTGGGCTGAGGTGACACGCTTCGACTACTGCCCAAGTCGGAAATTGAGGCTTTAGGCCGCAGGGTAGACCGGTCATTTGTGTCAGGGCTAGCTTCACCACCCTCGGCATCTTCTCCCATAGGCTGATCGAGATCAACGTTCGGGAAGAAATTGTCCAGACGCTCGGCGATGTCTTCGACAGGAGGACGATTGGCCCAGATATCACTTGCGAAGCTTTCCCTTCTGTTGAACTTGGCGTAGTCGTCAGGCGAATCATTCGACCATGGTCCGCCAGAAGAGGTAGACTGTGGTCCCCAAATCATGGGATCGAACTCGTCGTCTTCGAAGCTAGTGATGCGCTCTTGCGGCATGAGCTTGGGCGAGTCGAAGCGGACGTTTGCTCGGGATGTCTTGAGCTTCAGCTCCGGTCTGTTAGGTGAGCGGCCTGGCGATCCTGTAGGCGCTGTCACATCTTGTTTGGAAGTTGACACTGGAGTCTCAGGGACGACTTTGTCTTTTTGCTGCCCTCGCAGTGGAATAGCAAACAGTCCATCGTCGGAATCCTCATCAGAATCGTTCTGACCAATATGCGGGGACGGCGCAAACTCGACCTGATGCTCGGGCACGTCAAAAGAAGGTCCGCGCTTGCTCGACATCCTATTCAAAGACGTCGCTGCACGGCCTGAATTCGGGCTCAGCTCCGGACTGTGTGATCGACCTTCAGACTGCAACTTAGCAATCATCGGATTCGACGGAGTCCTCAACGACAGATTCGGCCTCTGCGAAGCTTTCAGCGTATCTTCGTCATCCTCTTCCTCTTCGTCCTCTTCATAAGCAGGAACTCGGAAAGACTGACCTCCCTTGGACATCGTGAAAGGGCTTCTCGGAGCGTTCGGACTCGATCGACCGCCGGAGTTGCTCCGTTGCTGGAAGTCGACGGACGCCAACGCACCTCGTGGACGATCACCCGCACTACGGAGATCGCCAACGGTGCTGAACTTCTGCAGGCCAGAGGATGTGACTGGAGCGCTATTTGGATGACCGAGAGCTCCAGCCGCCTTTCCGGCTCCGGCGAGTGCAGCGCCAATTCCTCCGATGCCTTTGCTCGCGGGTCTCTTGCTATTCTCCTCTCGGATCGAGCCGCCCGATATACGCTTCCATGGATCTTCCGTTCTCGGCCAGCTTGTACGAGTGGTACCAACGGGCTTCCGATTAAGACTGTTGACTTTGACCAATGTGTTCGTGGGTTCGGGCACAGGAGGTGCTCTCCGCATTGGCTGGAAGCTGTCGGTCTTTCTGTCAAACTCAGCGGAGCCCGAAGAGGCTGGACGATGCTGCACAGAAGGCCTGTCCTGTTCATGGGCGGCGGTAGAGCGCGAACTGTCAAAGTCGTAAATCTTGCCGCCTTTGCCGTTATCAACAAGCTGGGACTTGCGATGAGCCTGGTAGTCCAGTCTTTTGCGCTCCGTATCTTTTCTATGCTGCTCCGCGCGAGCCTCCAGGAGTTCTTTCTGCTGATCGTGAGGCAAATTCTGAAAGTCATTCTGAAGCATATTCTCCTGCATCTTCGTACCGCTGTCCAGCGGAACACCATTCGTACTTTCACTCGAGACCGAAGTCTTGTGCATCTGCGATTGCGCAAAGTTGACATCCGCACTCTCAATCGGATCCAGTAGGGCATTCGGCGCGCGCACGTACAGCTTGAGGCTGCCCAGCGGATCAGCCATGCGAACTCGCGCAGACATGAGCATTTGATCTGTCAGCTCCTCCTCGTGCTCATCTTTCCCAGGCGTGGTCATGAAGATGGAAATTCCCGTTGCCTCAATTGGGATGCCCAGATTGTAGCAGATGACAGTGCGCAATTGGTCTGCAGACTCGACGTCGCTAATATCCATCAAGCGATAGTTCCAACCGTCCGGCGTGACGAAGATGTACTTCTTGTCGCCGTCGCGGGCTGTCTGCCTGCCTCTTGTATCGGAGGGGACGTTCTCCGAAGACTCTCTCCTCAGAGCCTTTCGCATTTCATTAACGGATAAATCCGAAGATGCGGCACCAGGCTTGTTGTACGGATTGCGAAAAGCTTGCGGACTGGTCGGGAACTCGTCTTCAGGCGAAGGCTGAGCCTCGTCCCTCTTCCCACGTCTGAACTTCGCCCATATCCCTTTGTGCTCCTTTGCGCTGGTGGGAAGCGGGTCTCGACTTGGCCTACGTGCGCTACTATCTGACGGTGGAGGTCGGGCACCATCGTGTGCTGGACGTCCAGTGTAGAAATCCTCCGCAATAGGTTTGTTGTACGGACTATCGGGGCCTGAAGCCAAGCCAGCGCTAGATCGGCCTGTATGTGTTGATGAGCCTACCGTGTCAGTGCTAGGTCCACGGAAGTGTCCACTGCTTGGGTTACGACGGTGGCCGTTCGTACTTGGCTTAGACTTGATCAGAGCTGGGCTCTGTGATGGACTGCTTGCGTACTTGGTACTGCTCGCAGGATCTCCACTCTTGCCACTTGGGGAAGGTTGCCGCTTCGGATCACCAATCGCCGCAAGTTGATTGCGATGATCGTACGAGTCCATTGTGATGGACCTGTAGCCGCCAGTTGCCCTGCCCGACACAGTCAACGGAGGCATACCTCTGCCAGGAGAGTCGTCACCGCCACCAGCAGTCGTGGGAGTCGAGCCGAACACCGTCATGTCTCGTGCATAGTTCGGCGATGTCTCCACCGTACCGTCAGTACCTGCGCTCCCAGCTGCACGTGGTGCCAAATTCGAGTTGCTACCCGCCACGGCCGACTGAGGAGTTCCAGCATTTCCAGTCTTGACCACATCTCTGACAAGCCGCCGCAGTCGTCTTCCTTCCTCTCGCTCCTTTGTGTAATCCCACACAGCACCATTGGCAGTGCACTCCCTCGCGACCTGCGGCAAAAGAGTGTGCGGTAAAAATGCAATGTTGCGCTGACCTCCACTTCTTCCAATATCCAAAAATTGAGCACCAGAGACATTCAAATGTTGAAACGCAATCAGCCACTCTTTCGAAAACGAGTGCAGAGTAAGAAATTCCTGAATACGCTCTGCCGGCCAATGCTGCTCGTGGGGAGATGCTGGGACGTCACTCGACGATGAGTGTTCTCGGTTGGGGTCGCTCTTTGCCGCAGAAGCTGTCGTGAGATAGGGCAGCCGCTCACCGGCAAGAGAGGAATGCTGCTCCGTCTCCTTCGCCGGCAGAATGAGATTCTTATTCCTATTCGTAGGCGTTGGAGGCGGAAAGCTCGCCTGTCCAGAAGGCGGTGCCGATTGAGCCGGCTGCGGATGGTTAGGATACCAGTTCATAGCTGGGTCCTGATTGTTGTATGTGCCCTCATATCTCTGATGCATAGGATCGTGCGAGAAATCCTCCGAAGCACCTCTGTAGTAGCTAGGCTGTGGCATATGGCCAGGCCTGCCAGAGGGAGCATTTTGATGCAGGCCTGGTATCCCCACACCCGGTCCAAAGCTCAAACCATCGGGTATGTATGTCGCCGAAGTCAACGGCGCATTGTCGTTCAGAGGAGGCAATGTGCTGTACTCGAAGTATACACTCGGATCGTAGGCTCGTGGCTCGCGCGACTGACTTTGTGATTGTGGCGGAGGCGGAGGATAGTTCGGCTGGCGATTCCAGTACGTATTGGGCTGCCCTGGAGGCGGTGGTACGAATGGCGCATGTGGTTGGGTCGCGCTCAATGGTGGTCGTGGAGGAGGCGGCGGAAAGTGATGGTTCTGAGGCTGCACCGACTGGAGCGGAGGCGGAGGAGGTATGTAGCCTCCGACGGCACGCTGCGACTCGGAGACGTGTCGCGGCGCTGGCCACTGTCCTCCGCCAGGCGTGGCATTCCCAGGAGTTCCGCGACGGTAGCCGTCCGGTGGATTCATGCTGCCAGCATGGGGAGAGGCGGAGGCGGCGGAGGCGCGCTCGGTGTATCGAGGCGGAGACGTTCCGAGGTCGTATGTGTATGCGCAATATAGATGTCGTTCTCTGGCCTCGTGCTCTCGTCCAATCTAACCCAGCATCCTCCAAATGTATGTCGCCCAGCTCTTTGCGATCGCTTCTTCTTCAAGCCGATCTGTGGATATAACGCTGTCCCTGTTCGCTCGACTATTCGCTGCCCGTAGTCCAAGTCCGTAAAGCTGCAGATGAATAGCAAACAACTCGAAACGTAGCGGCGAAGCTACAAGAGAAGATAAATCGAATGTACAGTCGCTGTTTAGCCGCCCGAGCGACCACGAGCTGAGATGCGATACGAGGCGATACGGCGCCTGGTACAACCTTGAGACTCCGGGGTAAGCTATCGTCCGGCTGAGACATGAATATTTGAAGGGGTTCTCAATCAATTTGGTTTCACACAATTTATCTGAACGAACAACTACGTGAATCATACAGCATTATTCCAAACGTTCCGTCCCTCGTATGCTCATCAATCCCGTTCCGACTAAGCGGTCGCTACACAAGTGCTCGCCACTGAGTCACAAGTTATCTTCAGACCGGGAGTGATTCTCGCCTGTGCAAGAGAGTACGTGACGCCGAGATTCCCACCACCTTCTTCGACTATTGTCTTGTTAGCAGAATTCTAGGACCGGAACACCGGACGGAAAAGACTCACCACCTTGCATGCCCACGCCTGCCGAGATACCATTGTCGGCTGCGTTGCCCAGCTGATAGTAAGTATACACCGCGACTCCAGGCGTGGCGAACGTATACGCGACAGTCCAGTGGAAGCTATTGTCCGGTTCACCAGAACGCGAAAGATCGTACTCGAAAGTCACCCCGGTGGCAGTCTCCTGATACCAGATACCATTGTTCGTAGGGCCATACGATCCATCTTCCTGCGGCGCTCCGCCCTCGACTCCAAGGTCATCCCAGAATGGCGCGAAGAATGAGTTCATAGTGCCATCGTTGCGTACGACTCTCTCATCGGGCATGTCGAGGGGCTCGAATGCTTTTGTGCCTTCGCCGATGGAGAGCAAGCCGTTACAAGATGGGAATACTTGGACTGATTCGACGGCGTAAATTCTCATGGCCTGGGTGAGGTTCACGGTGCAGTAGTCGTCGTCTTGGCCGTAACCTGGCACATCGCCAAAATCGCACGGCGTAGGCGAGGCAAGGATGAACGACCGAGTGCCCGAGGGCGCAGCCGATGAGGACGATGCTGGTGATGAAGTGATTGTAGGCTCAACGTACGATGGTACAATGGCGGCACTGCTGGTCGAAGCCAAGCTCGTTGTTGGATCAACAGAGGTAGGCGCAACGGCACTGCTGGTTGAGGCAGAGCTCGTCGCCGGGTCCTGGTACGAAGGAACAACGACGCTGCTGCTGGACGAGCTAGTCACCGCAGTGCTTGTGGTCTGAGGCTCCGAGAAGATCGGAGGAAGTTCAATGCTCGATATCGTAGACAGTGGTGCTGCCGAAGAGGATGACATTGATTGAGGAACGGTGGCCGAGTACGATGGAGGGCCTACTGGCACCGGGTCACAAATTCCGTACTGCGATTGGCATCCGGGTCCGCAGTACTCGTTGTCATTACCGCAGGCATCGTACCGACTGCAGCAACCTCCAAATGGAGAAGCGCAGAAAGTGCCATTGCCAGTCGCACCACAGTATCCATTTGGCGTCACTCCTCCAGTGGCGGAAGGGTACGAAGTTGTGCTGGTCGAAGAGCTTGACAATGAGCTTGACGCTGAGCTTGCCAAGGTTGTCATCGTCTGCGGAGCGGTGGCAGAGTACGATGGAGGGAGAATTGGTAGAGGGTCGCAGTTTCCGTACTGCGTCTGGCATCCAATCCCGCAGTATTCATTGTCGTTACCACAAGCATCGTACTGACTGCAGCAGCCGCCGAACGGGAGAGCGCAGAACGTGCCGTTGCCGGTAGCGCCGCAGTAGCCATTGGGTGTTGGTCCTCCAGTGGCCAGCGGATAGGAAGTTGTGCTGGTTGATGAGCTCGATTGTACACTCGAAGACATGACTGACATCATGCTTGACATCATGCTTGGAGGAATGCTGGAAGCAGTGATCGCGGAGGCGGCTGACGACACCCTCGATGATAGAACCGACGAAACACTTGAAGCTGCGCTCGCTCCACTGGATCGAGCACTCGAAATGCTTGACGCGACAGATGACGGTGATCCTGATGAAGGGATCGAGGCCGAACTGACCGGCACTGATGCTTCGCTGTAGATGGGAGGCGACAAGGTCGAAATCGGTGGCTCGCTGTAGATCGGAGGAGATCGAGCTGACGACGGCTCACTGTAGACCGGAGGAGACTGCACAGGACTGAAGACCGAGGTCATTGTGCGCGTTTCGCTGCCAGAGATGGTCAGGAAGAAACTGGTCTGAGGCTCGGAGTACGCTGGCGGTCCGGGAACTGAAGATTGTGGGGTTCCAGCAGCCGACGAGAGAACCATGCTGCCCTCTGATGCGACAGGCGAAATCGTGCTGGAGCTGGCGACTCCGCTCGATGACTCGATAGACAGTGAGCCGGTCGGCTTGATGACAAGCGAGACGGGTGACCAGCTAGGCTCCACGACTCCCCTGAAGTGCGCGATGAGTCGTAGTGCTCCATCGCCGCGGGCTTGTGTGTAGAATTTCGTCGTGCCATTGTCGAAGGCTTCGTTGTCCCAATTGATGATCAAGTTCTCCGAGTAGAATGTTTCAATGATCGATCCTGGCGTTGTGGAGATGGAAAACTCTTTGAAGTCGTCGGTAGGATCGCAAGATACGTATCCGCCGGCGACGCTTTGCAAAGTGCCATTGAGGATTCTGTAGCGGACTGCCTGGTTCAGGTCCGTGTTGGTGGTACCTGTCGAATCAAGGTACATCGGAGCAGATTCCTGTCTCCGCCTATCGGCAGTGGCAGGCTGAAGCTCGATCACGAATGAGTCTCCTCCATTGATGCTGGCATCCGAGACGGGTTGAGGAGTGACGATCACTGTTGATTGCACGATGGTGGTCGTGCTGGTCCCAGTTGTGTAGATGGCGCTGCACGCACTCCCACTCGTGTATTCTGTGATTGTGACGACTTGCGCGGAAGCGACGAGAGGCAAGATCGCGAAGACGAGGCCGAGGGTGGCACGCATGTTCGCTGAATCTGCCTTTCGGAGGATTGTGTGATGAGAGTGTGGATTGATCTGAGACTCGAACGAGGCATAGGAGAAGAGCAAAGGAGATGGCTACCGCGAATTGGGTACATGCCAAGATGGTCGGAATGGAAACAAACATACCATGTGTCCGGCCGTGGAATGTGTCAAGTTATCAACCAGCGCGTTGAGCGACAACTTCGTGCTGCTAGCGCCATACATAAAGCTGTGTCTGTGGTCCTATAGATGATTCTGTTCTTGTTGATCCCCATCCGCGGAGCCGACTTCTCGAAGCCGTTGTGATGAGTTCTTCTGCACAATGCAAGGGATCACAGCATCTCCCCCGATGGACTCGTCGGGCGGGACTACTGAAAACACGGCCCTTTAGAGCATCGAGAAGGTGTCTTCGGTCCATGATGAACATCGTGTTCGTTGTCGATTTGAGGTCAAGGTTCTGATGATAGAAGTGCGTGAAGTCGAGTGAGGTGGTCGGATCAATCGTCGGAGTCGCCGGTGGCTTAGTAAGCATTAGTTCTAACCAGCGCTCGGGGCTTTCCGTCAGCAGGGGCCACCGCATTTCCAACAACCATCTTCGCAGTAGCAACATCATCGAACTTGTGAGAGGCTTTCGCCGCAATAAAGACAAACTGTCATCAGGTTAAACCCAGCCAAGGGATCTAAGTCCCGTCCATGCCTCCTATCGCGGTGACACTGAAGAATCCAGTGCCACCGCCCGTTCTTTCGATGCCACTTCCCCACCGACTCCGATTGTCTGCGAGCTGTACTCGGCGAGCCCGTGACTTGACCTCTGCTGCATCAACAACAGTTCGAAGGCAGGCGCGATCAACTTCATGCACAACTCACCAGAAAGAAGTCACCAATCCCATAACGCACTCCCTCGTCCACACCCGCCTTGACATCGACCACTTCAACATGACAACCCGGATCTCTTTGCATCAATCTTCGGTAGTGTTCCAAATTCGTATTGTCCTCTCATGAGAGTCGATATACTTGAGACATTAGCGTGTCAATCTTCATCGCAGAATATATTAACAATACAGCTTCGTCGAAAAGTATCCCATTTACCACGCAGCAGACATGTCCAAGCAGATTCCCGACTTACAAAGAGCGCCGCTGTAAATGCCCAAACCACCCAACAATCCACATCATGCTCCACTCTCCCCTCTACTGCCCCGGCATCCCCTCCCTCAAATTCCGATACTTGCTCTGCGGGTAATCCAACACATTCATACTCGTCTCCATCCCTCCAAAGTTGCCCAACTCCGTCGTCACCGTCCTGATCAAACTCCTCTGATCATCGACCTTGAAATCTCCCGACGTCTCCCACCACATGGCTCCACCCAACCCCTTGCCGACGATGTAGTGCGTCTTCTGCACCGCAATCTCGGGCGTGTCGTAGGACACCATGTAGCGGGTGTCCTTGTTGTAGCACCAGGATGCGACGATGGTGTTGTCGGTGTAGACTTGGGAGCCGTTTTGAGGCATAGCCTGAAAGAATGTTAGTGGACGGGGGTAAGAAGATGATGATGAGGGTGTTGTGACTGACCTTGTAATCCCACACAGCCGGCTCCCACGACCCATCGGTGGCGTTGGTGTAAGTCATGCCAGGTCCGGAGGTGTTCGCAAACGAGCGTCCATACAATGGCATACCCATCGTGATGCCCTCCGCCGGCATACCCGCGTTCAAATAATACATGAGCGGGTCCTCGGTTTCAAAGTCCGTGCTGCGCGGGTTGTCTATCGACTTGAACACGTTCGCGTCGTGGCCGGAGTAATTGGAGAACACGGAGCCTTGGTAGTCGTAAGCCATCAGGTTAATGAAGTCGACGTAGGGTTTGAAGCCGGGCACGTCGAAGTGGACGTAGTTGATGGGACCGGCGGGGACGGAGAGTGCGAGGAGGAAGTGCGGGTTGCCGTTGAGGCTGCGGGAGTAGGAGTCCAGTTCTTCGCGGATGACTTGGCAGGCGGAGACGAGGTCGGCGGCTTCCTGGGCGGAGGATGGGTACTCGTAGTCGAGCTCGACACCATCGAAGCCCTGGGAAAGAGTCAGCGGGAAGTGGACGAACGATGGAATGGGTGCCAACGAACCAAGTCTTTGATCAGCTGCACGGTTGTCTTCGCAAAGTTCTTCCGTCCGCTGTCCGTAGCCAAGGCCGGAGCAAAGGCCTTGCGCAGACTCCAACCTCCAATGACCATCATGGTCTTGAGGTGGCGGTTGTGCTTCTTGTGCAGGTACAGCTGCTTCAAGCTGCCGAACATCTCCAACTCATTGCTGGTGCCATTGGTCGTGTCATGGGTCATGGCGTCGTGCGAGCTTGTGGTGTTGGTATAGTCGGTGGCGACATCGCCGGGCCACATCTTCTGCACGTCGGCGAATTCATCGGTCAAGATGACCTCGCTGGTGATGTTGTTGATACCCATAAAGGCATAGTTGACGTGTGTCAGCCTTGAGGCTGGGATGTCCTGTGGAGGATGGTTGCGAGCGTAGATCGCCCAACTGTAGACTGTCATCAGCCGCTGAGTCTCCCGAAGAACAAGCTTCGCGAAAAGTCTTACTTGACGTAGTACGCCACAGATCTGTAGCCTCGCTGAAGTCCGCTCATGCCTCCATATGGCTGAGGCTGTCGAGCAATATCGTTGGCTTCATGGTGGAACTTGGCATGAGGGTGTCGAGCATCCAGACCGGCCACAAGACCGGTGAACACTGCCGTGTGCAACAGCAGGGAGAAGAGCTGCATGATTAGGAGTGTACTTCTGACCGCAAAGGAGTGTTGGAAAGAAGAACGAGAAAGAGAGAGAAGGCAATGCCGGGGCGGTGAGACGTGAATGAGAGTCCTCGGTCGTTATGTGCTGCAAGAGAGAGATGCTGTCTGTAAAGAACCTGTCGATGAAGAAGGTGCGATGCAAAGACTTATACTCCTTCCCTATTTCCATCACCGCCAGGATACAGTCGCAGTCAGTACCCCAGTCGGTGCCCATCTATTCGACCTGTCACCAAAATCGGCATCTGTAGGCATTTCCACAACGTGGTACGTCCAGGTTCGCAATGGATCGAGAATTGAAATACCGAAACACTGGCGTCAATGTGCCAGAGCTGCCCCGGTCCGTGCGGGACTGATTCGTGGGCTGCAATGTATTAGCAGCACTCCGGGGGAGCAGGGATCCTGGTCGATTTCCTCTGTCGCCAGTTTCAAGATCTTCCAAGTTCGACCAAGCTCATCAGGAACGTCGGCCAACACGGCGGGCAGCCTGGTAGAACCGAAACATCGCGTGCACTGTCGTTCAAGAATCCACGATGCCGCTGTTCCTCCGGTTTTGGCTTTGTCGCAGGTTCGCTAGCAACATCCTTCCGGAGCTGGAATTGTTCACTTGCTCTGGAAAGCTTTCATTTCAGTGGAAGATGCTGAAATACAAAAGACGCTTGGCATCAGATGAGGTTGATGTCGAAGCTTGGGCTTTTGCCTGGTTGTATGATTGTCAGCTGGGATGATTGCGCACAAACGCACGGTTGATCGCAATAGCCAAAACAGTCAAAACATGCTCATCGGCGGTCCATGCAGAATCTCTTCACAGACAGCTCGGACACCGCCATCAAACAGCCACCAAGCTGCAAAGGTCGTGAATTTGTTGAAATGGTGCTTTTGGGGCCACATCAAATGTAAATCGGGCTTTTCCTGTCGAGTACCAGGTCGTGTAAATGTGTTGCCTTCCAAATAGACCACTTCGAAAGTCGTGAGTTTGTTGAAACAGTGCTTTGGGGGCCACATCGAGTATAAATCGGTCGTGTCCTGTAGATGTACCAGATCGTGTAAATGTGTCGACATCCCTCCAAATCAACCAACTCAAGGAAAGTCCAAAAACGGGGTATCATCGCAAATCTTCCGTCCACCCAAAATGCTGTCTTCATGCCATGGTGCTCTGATTACACCTTCTGTCTGTCTAGAGCGTGAGCTCATGCTGGGTCCTGTCGCGCCTCTATATTTCTTTCAAGTTCTGCTTGATCATTTCCAACACAAGAATTTATGCCACCATTTTCTCGTCCTCAATGATTCCGGGTAATCCCACTGCGGACTCGGCGATGCCGCCTTCTCGTCGCCATTCGTGTCGACCGGCTCCAGCGGTCGTGTGCGTGCTGTGGAAGAGGGGAGATTCGGAATTATGCCCTCGAGATGTTGGCGTCGGGCGCCGACGACTCTTCTTACGAGCACTAAATGTCACGGTCAGCATTTGACGGTCTCTCGCGGTTGCAATTAACGTGTGGCAGAACATACGCGCGAATGTCTCCTCAATGTTGACCATTTCCCTCGCACTGGTCTCCATGAACCCATATCCTCTACGTCTCGCCCAATCCAGACCATCTCTTGCGCCAACTTGTCTCATCCCTTGTAGATCGCACTTATTGCCAGCCACAATGCACACCGGCAGTGATGCTCCTCTTTCGATACGATTCTCGCGCTCCATTTCGATGAGCTGATTGAAATATTCCAGCGAGTCGAGCGTCGGCTGTTGCGTGATATCATACACGAGGAGGAAGGCATCAGAATTGAGATTTGAAGACGACCATAGGCCGCGGTACTCTTCTTGTCCGGCCGTGTCGGTCAGAGCGAGGGAGTAGGTTGTGCCATCGATTGTGCGGGTTACGGAGTAGGAGTCCTCGATTGTGGGGTCGTATCTGAAAAGGACTGGTATTAGGACTCGTCCAAGCGCATTCCCGGGTGCATGCATACTCATGTGTCCATTGGCTGCGCACAAGTCGCAGTGTGATAGAGGACTTGCCGCAGCCTCCGTCGCCGCAGACGGTGATTGAGATCTTGTGCGCGTCGTCCATGCTGGCGAGAAGAGACGCGCGATCTGGCGAGCGGTCGCGAAGTGGTCTAAATCAGAGAAGCTCGGAGGGTGAAGCTCTCGGAGGTGGTCAAGACGAAACGCGATGGTCGAGGGAAAGCTTCGGACGCCGAGTGTGGCTGGCGCTGCTGTGCGACTCTGCCAATGCTCCGGGATGCGCGGCCTGACGTGTGTGTAGTGTAACGAAGCAGTGCTGTATGCCTGAGGTAGATGCGTAGAAGCTGGGCACGCTGGGATACTCGAGATGTGCAGGTCGATGGGTAGAGCTCCTTCAAAGCGATCTGTAGAAGAACAGCTCTTATCCCATGGATCCGCGCGACGAGATGCAAGTCATCTCTTTAAAGGGTCTCGAGTCAGGGCGTCCGGTAGTCGTCCGGTTCGGCACCAAGGGAGCACCGCCGTCTTGCTGGGACGACACCATCGTGCAGGACCCAAGGGGGGAATCGGGATCTGCAGGTGCTTTGCTTTGGTGGAGATCGGGACAAGCTTGTGGGAAAAGCCAAAGGTGGAAGCTCGAAGCTGCTGTTCCGGCGGCGGGTTGGGTAGCTGGGAGCTGAGCTGCTTGGGCATGAACATTTCGAAGGATAGTTTGCTGTAGCGCCGTCGAGTCTGCAGTAGTCTGCGCATTTTACCACGGAGTACAAGGACAGATCTCGTTCTGTGCAGGGGTGAAAAGACGTGCCGTTGGTTGGGGCGGTGACATTGCCGGATAGAACTATCAGCCAGGCAAGGGCGTTCGCTTCATCCTCGCGTTCTCCTTTCTCACGACATCAACGAGGTCGATCTCACTTTGGGATACTAACAATCTTTTACACAAGGAGTTCCAAGTGGCAGTTCTCAGGATCCTGCCTCCTGCCTGTAATAAAAGAAGTTGCACCAATATACACGGTCATGCACATCTGCCCGCGGAAGACCAGCCCATACCTCCGCACCGTGCAACGCTGGACCGCTACCATGATCACCCTGGAAGCTCCATCGCCCTGTCCTGATCGATAGACATTCTGAGAGGCCTTTCCTTGCTGCGGAGAACAGGAAATACTCCAGTGCGAAGTCAGACCGCCGTCAACATCCTGATGGTGTTCACGTGGTGCTGTAAGCTTTGGCATCTGTCTGGATATCCGGCTGATAGGCATACTACTCGGCATATAGCATTGTGCGAATCGCTCGCAAGATCCAGCAACCAGGTCGGAACAGTAGTCATCAAAGTGCTGGATGACAGTCATCTCGAGTCAAGCAGACCATCCCGCAGATCCGCTGTCGCCTTGTGCAAGTACTGGCTCGCCAAAGGCTATGAAATGCCAGCCTGCCGGGCAATACCTCAAGTCGAGTAGGCTGACCTGCACTCGAAGCAGGCAGGAATTACTTCCTCACCACTGCAAGCACAGCACTCTCAAAGCATGCATTCAGTTAACAGGCCTCGAATCGACCATACTACTGACATCCACTCCCACTCACAGCCTGCTCTTCTCCGGTATCAGCGATCCACCCTTCGGCTGACTATCCAACCAGTCTCGATCAATCTGATCGACACTCTGACAACCCGCAACATTCATCATGATATCCAGATCCGCCAGCAAACCCTTCATCACATGCCTCACTCCATGCTCACCCATAATCGACAATCCCCAGACCCAAAGCCGTCCAACAAAGACAAACTTGGCTCCCAGGGCCAGAGCTTTGAACACATCCGACGCTCCTCTCACCCCAGAATCATACATGATGTAGATCTTGTCGCCCACAGCATCGACAATCTTCTCCAATGCGTCCAAGCTGGCAATTGCGCCGTCGACTTGGCGTCCAGCGTGATTCGACACGACGATGCCATCAATGCCAAGTTCGACGCACTTCTTCGCATCCCTCACATCTTGAATGCCCTTCAACGCGAACGGTTTGCCACCAGACAACTCCTTCCACGTCCGCATCAACCACGGAATCTTCTCCCAGCTATGCGCTCTCCCATGCCAAACATTATCAATCCACTTCGCACCAGCTTCATTCGGATGGGTCCTCGGATCAATCCCCGCCTCCTTCAATCTCTTCTGAAAGACCGGATCACTCAACCCCAAATCCGCCCCAATACCATGATAGAATGCATAATTCGACGCCGCAACATCATCATGTCGCCACCCCAACTGCCACGTATCCACCGTCAAGATACACGCCGAAAATCCCGACTCCACCGCCCTCTTCAACAGCGACACCGTCAGTTCATCATCGTGCGGCATGTACAACTGGAAGAACTTCGGTCCCTCTCCATTCGCTTTGCCCACATCCTCAATCGGTTGACTCCCCGCCGTGCTCAAACAATACGGCAGGTTTAACTCCTTGGCCACCTTCGCGACCGGCAACTCCCCATCCGGGTGATAGATCTTATTGATCCCAATCGGCGCGAACCCAATCGGAGCGGCGACTTTGTGGCCCCAGATGGTGGTCGCGGTGTCCCGCTTGTTGGTGTCGACGAGCATGCGCGGGATGATTTTGTGGCGGTAGAAGGCTTGACGGTTCGCGAGGTGGGTGGTGGAGAGGCCGGCGTTGGAGGAGGCGTAGTACCAGCCGCCTTCGGAGAGCTTTTCGCGGGCGCGGGCTTCGAGTTTGTCAGGGTGGGTGTTGAAGGGCGGAACGAGGCCGTTGTTGGATTTCCAGAAGTTGTTGGCTTGGTATTCGCCGAATTCAGGCGTGGTCCGATACTCTTTGTTGGGGTTCTTGAAGTCCATGTTTGCGATTTTTGAGGTGAGGTGTGATGGATTGAGGAAAAAGAGGAACGTCTGAAGGTAAGAGAGTATTGTACTTACTGCTGGACGAGGTTACAAAGGCCCTGCATCATAACGCACGACATGTACGGCTTGCGCGGCACGTCTACATGGCTACGAGTGAGGTGAGGTCACAAATTCATCAGCGATGGCGGATGTGAAACGGAAGGAGGAAGAAGAATGTTCGAAGCTTGAAGATCGAATGTGGAGAAGAGAGCTGGAGCTTGTTCGATCTTCCCACACCTTGACTTCGAGGGTTCGCTTCAACTGCACCTCACTTCGACCGCTGTTGACTCGGGCCCGCGGCAGAGCAAGCAGCTCGTACATTGTTGGCATTTGGCTGTATTGTCAAGAAGCTTGGATGGCGGAGCTCACGGTCTCCCGATATGAAGCAAAGCAGCCAGGCGGGATTCTTTCGAATTTGGAAACCAAGGTGAGGATACGATGACATGAGACCGACGTCGTTCAGACCGCATTGAGAGCCGGAAAACATTTGGTATACAACCCTCCTCAAGGTAAAGTGTTCCAGAACCCTCCAATGATACCGAATGTCGAAAGCAGCAGAAGCACACCAAACTGCGATCTCCGCTCTCCTGCACACCACCTCATCCTTTCCGGCGTCATCCACCACTTCCCATCCCACACCTCCTTCACTCCCTGACCATCTCCCATCGCAAGCAATCGCGGGCCCACCATCGGCGACTTTCAAAACCCACACCCAGCATCACCCGGGCACTACACCACACAGTCAGCAAGCCCACCGGACTCAATGCGCCAGACAAGAAGGAATGGAGATTCATACGCAAGTGCATTCTCTTCCTTGATCATCACAGGTTGCGTGGCACTGGCGCCTCCACAATTCTAGCGCGGGTCCGTCCGCGGGTCGGGAGGCGAGGAAGCGCTTCCACAGGTGGTCTTCTCCTTTGGCGACCGCTTCGGGCTGGGGAGCCGCGGAGGCGCGGAGCGCGAGCATAAGGGTGGAGGCGAGGAGGAGGATGTTCATGTTGTTTGGCTTGGGGTTCGTTGTTGGATGTTTGGTGATGGTGGGCGGATTTTTGCGAGGACCTGGCTGTTCTCTTGGTTTGCGGGAAGAAGAAGAGGGTGTGATTTTGGAGCGGATGGGAGCAGGACTTTTATGCGCAGAGCAAGGTGTCGGTGAAGGCTGTGCGGCGGATGATCGTGCAAGGATGACGCGGTGGTTTATCCGTTTGAGCCCTTGTCTCCGGCATGGAGTATGTATATAGCTGGCAAGGATTCCCCTCTTGGAGTCAGTCATGACACTGCGGACGCGCGGAGATATAGTAGATTGAGAAGCAGGATTGGCCGGTTAGTCGTGGAGATCTTCATATTCCTCTGTTGACAAGAACCAACTTGGCCGAAGCACGCTGTTTGCTTGTGGTCAAGAAAGATCCACGTCGTTGCCTTCGACGCATGTCGTCTCCAAGAACAACCTCGAGACTTGAGCCGCCTGCTCCTGGACGAATGCCTGCCAGGCGGTCCTCCAACAGGCCAACGTGGACAGCTCTGCGACAGCTATGTTCCGGGGACCCCATGGATGGTATGCCGCGATTTCCGAGCGCACCGCGCTTGGCGTCGGTCGGATTGTCGATGCTCGTTTCTGTAGGATGCGAGGAACCTGCCAAGCTCGAGGTAGGACTGTTTCCGCAGCGAGGGTTGTTGTCCGTATCTTGCTGCCGGGAGCTGATTGATGGGATCGAACGATTGTGGTCGCCGGGTGCGATTTAGGATACATCGTTCGATGACGGGAATAGCCCGACTTTCTCAGACAATTGCTGATTCTACTACAGAGGAGGATGTCGATTTTTGGGGTCTCGGAGATGTATGTGCTTGGGTTGACGACAGAAGGTGGAGAAGAGTGGAGAGCTCCCATGCTGTCGAGCTTTAGGTTGTTCGACTCTTACGCCTAACCTCACGTCACTTCGTACCAGACCTGGTCAACATCACATCGTCGAGATGCGACCATGGCAAACACCTCAATGTAGGCTGATGATGACATGCACTCTCACTCGAAGCAAAGCCTTCCACAACAACCATGTCCTCCCACGACAACACCTTCAACGAACGCCTCGCCACCCTCTCCATCTCCCCACCAGGTTTCCACCTCCGCCCTCCCCCTCCACCCCCCTCCTTCTCCTCCTTCCTCACCCCCGACTCCTCCCTCTTCCAAACAATCCACCTAGGTCCACCCATCATCGACCCCGCCACCTACCGCCTCGTCATAACCGGCCTCGTCTCCACACCCTACACCCTTACCCTCCCCCAACTCCTCGCCCTCCCCTCCAAGACTATCACCGCCTTCCACGAATGCTACGGAAGTCCGCTCGTGCCACCTACAACCCGTACCAACCGCGTGGGAAACGTGACTTGGACTGGCGTGCCCTTATGCCATCTACTAGACATGGCTGGCCCACTTCTCCCTGGCGCGGGATTTATCTGGTCGGATGGTCTTGACTCTGGAACTTTTGCGGGGGTTACCACCGATCGGTATAGGAAAGACGTTACCCTCTTGAAAGCCTTGTCCGGCGAAGTAATTGTCGCCTACGAAATAAATGGTCTTCCGCTAGAGAGGTTGAGAGGCGGACCGGTGAGACTGGTTATTCCGGGTTGGTACGGCACGAACTCAACGAAGTGGTTGTGTCGCCTTACTGTAGCGGATCGACGGGCGGAAGGGCCGTTTACGACGGTATTTATAATGAGTTGGTGCCTGGACGGGATGGGGAGGAGGGGGTGAAGAGGCCAGTCTGGGGGGTGGAGGTTAATTCTATTGTTGTGAAACCCGCGGTGGGGGAGAAGGTTGAGGTGACAAAGGGAGTTGTGGAGGTGGGAGGTTGGGCTTGGAGTGAGGATGGGGTTGTTGGGGTGGAGGTACGGGTTGATGATGAGGACTGGTGTAAGGCGGAGGTTGAGGAGAGGAGGGAGTTCGAATGGCAGTCGTTCAGGGCGGAGGTGAAGGTTGAGAAAGGAGTTCACAAGGTTTCCGCGCGGGCAAGAGGTAGGAATGGGGAAGTGCAGCCGTTGGAAGGTAGGAGGAACCACGTCCACGCGGTGGAGTTCAAGGTCGTCTGAAGCATGCAGGACTTCTCGTCTGTATAGCTGACCATCGACTGTGGTCCGTTGTCCAGCAGCCCCAACAACACCGCCATCGCCTCCTCACAGCAGCACCTTCTCGAGCAGGATCGATCAACACCTCCATCGATCGTCATCGCAAAAAGTCCACTCTGCAGCTAAGTCCAGCCACCAAAACCCCTCTTCGAATTTTGAATGTATATATGTGCTTTGTACATCATCCTCACAACATGTGCATTTCGAATCCCGTCCAATCCCGTCCAATCCCAATCAAATTCCATCCCACCCATCGACTCCGGCAATTTTTCTCATATATTCGCCCAAGTCGTCACTGCAACATTGCCCTTTCAAGATTCGGCTTCGCCACACATGATTCTCATGCAACCCGCAACATATCGATCGCCATGTTACCGTAGATATCCTTTTCCAATGCTCCCTGCAATAAACTCCACCAGTGGAGCGTGCAATGCATGTCCCATCCTCTCACCAGCCCCCCGGGTCACCTCAGATCCGGCAGGGCACCCTTTTCGTCCTCCCAACGGCGGTGTGGTACTTGGCGATTGATTCCTCGGACCTGAAAAAGTCGTCCGCGACCCATGGGATGAGTCCCGCACTGTCTTGCTTCCAGCTCCTGCTTCGACCGTAGCGATTGTTGTAGTGACGACAGTTCCAGCAGCGACCCAGTCCCAAGACATGTCCCCAAACAGACGGCGAAAGATACGTCGAGAGCAATCTTCGCCCGCGCATCCGCTTGCCACTTCGCCCCAATTCGTCAGACGCGCCTGCCACTCATGCATTCCCCAAGCCCAGCGAAACGTCCAGCAACAGCAAGGCCGTAACGCATCATCGATGCGAACACAAGAACCGACCAATTCAATCAATCAATCAATCATTCGGCTCAACCCCCTCATCAATCTTCGCCGGAACCCCCATGGCGCCCTCCATACTCGCCCCATGCCCCTCCACCGTCGTCGGCTTCTGCGCAGACTTGCCGTCCCCCGCTACACCTCCACCAACCCCACCCGCACCCGTCCCATCCGCCATCCGACTCCCCTCATGCTTCACATGCTTCGGACTCGCACTCGCTTTACTCGCCCGATCGCTCGCGGCCGAGTGCGCGCTCTGCTGGCTCGACGTCCTCGGGGAGACTCTTCCATTCTGTGACACCAATATTAGCAACCCTTCACTCCTCACCTCAAGACGGAGATGCGCCGCGAAACTCACCAACTTCGCCCACCTCAACCCACAACTATTACACAAATCCCTCTGCCCACTCGGTCCGCGCCTCCACTCGGGCGTGACGCGCGTATGACAATTCGCACAATCCTTCTGCGCGTTCCCCGCGCCCTTGCGACGTTTCCGCTTCTTCTTCGCGGCGATCAGACTTTGTACTTCTTCCGCCAGGAGGCGATTCCTCTTCTCTAATTGTCGAATCTCATACTGCCATGAACTGGACTTGGTCGTCTTCAGCTCATCAAACAGGTTGTCGTCACTCGCGAGGGATTGGTCCTGATGGCCGAGCGCTAGGCCATTCTGTCCGGCGTAGGTCGCCGCCGAGCCGTCGGTGTTGTGATATCGTTGACTTGTCGAGTTGCAATTTTGACCGTCGCCCGGATGGTTGGATGTCGCGCCGGAGACGACCGACTCGGACGAGGCGCGGTCGCCTGTGGGGTAGATCGCTGGACGGGGTGCTTGGCTTCCGCGAGAGAACTTGATCAGACGGGTCTGTGCGACGATGAAGGTGGGTTTCTGCCCTTCAATGGCATCACCGGGGTAGAGCGTGGTGAATGCCGACAGAACCTGGCCTCTCCGGTTGATCATCTCATGTTTGACGCTCGCCTTCTTGCCCGTCCTCGCGTGTTCCAGAATGCGGCCAAATTCAGTCTTCGACTCTGTCCGCATCAGAGATTGAATGCTGATTCCAATCAGCTCCTCCGGTTGCCGGTCCAGAAGTTGCCTCACATTCGAAGACACAAACAGGAACATGCCCGAGGTGGACAATTTCGTCCACAGTTCGTTCTCGCCGATCCCTCCGTTCGCGACGATGTCCGCCTTGCTGAGAGTGTAGACCGGTCGTTCCCTCCCCACCATGATGATCGACTTCCTCCCCTTGCCTTGTTCAGTATGCAACGAGCCGTGCCCTTCAAACCACATATACCCGCTGTTCTTCCTCCTGATGCGGAAGACAACATTCACCGACGCTCCGCTCGACGTGTCCTTCAACTCTCTCGTCACCGGGACGATATCACTCGGATGGCAGACGGAACTCAATGCGGTGCCGATAATCTCACTCGGCTCGTACTCCAGGATCCTCGCAGCTGATGGCGACACCCATTGGAAGAGTCCCTTCAACGACAGGACATGGACGACATCGTCGGTGTTCTCCAGCAACACCTTGTCCCACATGCGTTTGGCAAAATCGGACTCCCCACTGCCAATCGTGCTGAGGATGGTCGAGACATCATCCCGTGGGATTGTCTGGCCATACTCGGCAAGACCAGATTGTTCCGGTGCGTTCATGACATATCGCGGCATTGTCATTCCACGTTGGTAGTTGATCGAGTAAGAACCATCTAGGTGGTCTGGTCAGCAAAAGGGTGTGGAGGGGACAGGAATCACTACACCATCGACGCATATTCACATCATCGACGATCTCAACACAACATACCAGGATTCTTGTTGGTCACCGAACTCGGCTGCTCCACCAAGTCGACTTGAAACCCCACAAAGAACTTGACCTGATCCGAGTCCCATGTGATGGGAATCATCGTCAGCAGATTCATGAACGGCTGACCTCCTCGGCGATAGTTGATCAGCGAGATTTGTGATTCCTGCCGTGCGGTGATCATGTTCTTCAGATAGAGGACGGAATCATCGTCGACATACTTCCGTCGAACACCCGGTGCGACGTTTCCATCTGGGGATTGGAGGAAGCGGCAATTCCTCCCGAGAATCATGTGCTTCGTGTAGCCGGTCAGACGTTCGAAATTATCGGAGCAGTACACGATGGGAAAGTCGTCCTTCTCCGCATCGCACACCACAAAGGCGCAGGACAAATCGACGGATCCGATGTTGATCTGAGGATTAGGTCGTGTGGCAATGCGCATCTACCATGATGTCAGTATGAGGAAATTTGCGCAGTGAAGTTGTACAACCCACCAACACGCCCAGCATATCAAACCCGGTCGAGGAATACGCATTCTTGTACACAGTATTCATATGCGTCTTGCCACTCAAAGTGGACGGCCATCCTCCTTCCGGAGCCTCCCACGCAAACCCCTGATTATTCGGATTGTAGTTGGTTCCGTTGTCAGACGGCGGCGGACCAGGTACAGCCTCATACGTCTGGCGAGGTTGATCATTACTGCGATCCTGTGCGGGAGTCTGCGCCGGACTTTGTTGCGGCCGTTGAAAACTCCCTGTAGAACTCTGATGCCGCAGACCTGCCGGTCGAGCAGAGCTTTGCTGCTGCCGTGATGAAGAGGTCATCGGCGGATGACTCAAGGGTGATGTACCGTGAGCAGGACTCGACACGTCAGGAACATGCAGACTCTGCGGTCGTGACATATGCCGGACGGTGTTGGGTGTATTGCCCGAATGGCTATTGCTGTATTGTGTGTGTACACTGTTCCCTCCTGTTGCATCTTTTACTGAATGAGGCGTTCCTTGATGTGGAGATGTCGAGTGCATTGGCGAGCTGAGAGATGGGTTCTGGTTGAACTGAGGCGGAGCGTACATGCCCATCGGCATGGAGTCACCCAAATTCTGCTCAACACCATAATCCATATTCATGCCCATGTTGGTGTCAAGATACGGACTCGCCATGCCCATGTCCATTGTATTCGACGGATGCACCGGCGACTGTCCATATCCCGCATTCGAAGACATGAGATTCCCATAATTCTGTCCATTGTAATCCGCCTCTAGTGACATGCCCGTGCCAGACCTTCTCCGATTCATCGACGATGAACGCTGCTGAGACGGAGCAGCAGGCGTGACATTTCCCGAGGCGACGTTCCCCGACGAGAAGCCAGTCTGGTCCATCGATGTATTGTTGTCATAGTGAAAGTTGTTCGCCGGCGACTGCGATCCATAGTCCAGCATGGAAATGCGGCGCATGTCGGCATTCAGATGTTGAGGATGTGATGTACTGCTATTGCCAAAGTTCTGCGGGAGCGGCATGCTCTGTCGGCGGATCATCTTGGCGTTCTGATTGACAATGTCGTCCAGCGACTGACCGCCGGGCACCTGGCCCATCATGCCGCCCTCACTCATCATGAGCATGTCCTGCGTCTGTTGATCATCCCCATTGTCCATTGAGTCGCCGGAGTAGTTTCCGGGATAGGTGTAGCCATTCATCGTGGACGGAACCCTCGGGTGGGTGGCCCTCTCTTGCGGTATGGATGCAGCGCGCCGCGCTCGAGGGGTGAGGCGGAGGTGAGTCCTCTCGTGGCCCGCCGCAGCTGGTTATCGCGGTGCCGGCGGAGGTGGCAGCATGTATCTCGTATCCCAGGGCGGGCGCGCGCAGACGAGAGGAGGGAGGAGGCCTCACAGCAGGTAGTCCCAGATTCCCAGTCTCGAGCGCGCTCTTCTTGTATGTCCAGATGGTCGGGACTCGGTCGTCTCGAAAGGTCAGCGGAGCAGAGCCCGGGACCAATCCGCCGCTTGCGCAGGAGCTGGAGGATCGGCGACCGGGGTGCACGCGGGTGGGTGGGTGGGTGGATAGATGCAGCGGGAATAATCGTGTGCGTGCGCGTGGGGGAGGGGGAGAGTGTGCGACGGCGTGGAGGGAGCGGTGATGGCGGTGATCTAATATGGTGATTGATGTCGCTGGTGAAGAATGCGCAAAGAGGTGCTAGCGAATGTCAAGTCTTGTCTGTCTGAGTAAGGTGTCGATCCATCATCGTTTCCGCCGCTTGTTTCGTGCGTATGCCGGCACAACACAATTGCACAAGAAGGAGGACATCCTTCTGCATTGAATCTCACGATGGTATAGCGAGAGTCAATGGCCGACGACGACGAGCATTCTTCCTATACATCCAGAGAGAGAGAGATGCCGTCCAATACCGTACAGCACAGCACAGTACAGCTATGAGCACAGCATCTTGGAACGCTCCCCTCAGATCCGATGGTGGCGTCTACCTCTCGTCCATCTCACGTTTCCAATCTGCATGACATCCCACATGCCTGCTCGACAAGGCGTTAGGCGGCATCGTCTCCTCCGAGGCTTCTCGCTTGGATGAGAAAGAATCCAACCTAGCCGAACATGTCGCCCACCATGCACGCTGCAGATATCCAACAGGCATCGTGGAAATGCGGTGCTTTACCTGGGTGAGGTACTCGTCTACGAAACATATACATCTCCTCATACCACGGGTTACACCAACCCGAAGTCATGCATAAACATTGGATACATCTCCCACGAGGCTGACGAGAGACGAGAGCCGCTGAAGCTTGTACGATCCACTTTGGGCCATAGCTCATCGGGGAAATCTCGGAACCTTCTTTACATCTGTCCCGCCCGTCCTTGACAGCATTGCGAAACATCTTCCCATACAAAAACCTGGCTACAATGACATGCTCGACATTCAGCCGACCTTTGTCACTCCACGAACCGTAACCGTCATGCACCGCGGAGAGAGTCCTCCCATACCAACACAACTCTACCGACATGCCATCTCCTCCAACACCCTACTGCTCCCTCACAAACTCCATAAACGGCACATGATGCATCTCCAACGTCTTCGCTCCATTCCTCAACAACCCAATATTCTCCTTGAACGTCCCCGTCTCCCTAAAAGCCATATGCTTCTCCACGCTCTCCCATCCAATCACCAACACCGCTCCCTTCCCCTTATGTCCCTCCCTCTCCACCTCTTCCACCGTCAATCCAATCGCCGCTCCCAGGTATCCATCCGACTTTTCCTTCTCGAGGATGTCGCGGAACTTGTGCACGCCGGAGATGTAATCCTCCGGAGCTTCCCCGCCGAAGTAGAATGTTGCGATTTCCGTCACGGGCGCGGCGAGGGCGGGTGCGACAGATGCGGTGGGTTCGAGGTCGGTGTGGATCATGGAGGGGGCGCCGTCGATGAGGGCGAGGATGCGGTCGACGAAGGGTTTGTAGGTCGGCGTGGACATGAAGGTCTTGTGGGAGTCGAGTTTGTCCCAGGCTGAGGTGGTGGTGGTGTCAATTTGGGTGTCTTGAAGTGTGGATATGATGGGACAACTCACTGACGAGCAGCTGCAACGTATTGGGACTCTCGACTTGCATGCCAAAGTGAATGTCCTGCACGCCATCGGTTTGGATGAGCGTGTCGCCGACGGACTTGAGGGTTTGGGCTGCTTCGTTGGAGGGGTCGCCGATGTTGCTGCCGGGCTTGAGGGCCGCGATGAAGATTTCCGTGGTGGGCATGTTTGGGAGGATGATCAGAGTGATTGGATCGTTGGTATGGACGACTTTGTGAGGAACTTGATCTTGACCTCGTTGAAGTAGACGGACTGTATGACCGGTCTTTACCTCATCTGCGAACTACTTGCATCCGGAGGTGGAATACCCCGCCATGACAGAAACACCCCACCATTGTGAAGAAAGAGCTATGTCACGATCGACTCGCATGAACTCGAGAGAGCAATCAAGAACCGCATGTCAAAGGATCCCCTTTCGACCTAATGACGAAGCAAGTCTGAAACCCTCCAACCCGTCTCAAGCATATACATCCAAAGGCTGTGTACCGTCCATTCCAATCCGCCTCACCGGAGATACAACCAACCCCACATCTCCCATCCCAACCCCACCAACAATCCGCCAAAAACCCACCCTCCTCCCTTCCCCCTACCCGTTCCCTGCCTCACCAATGTCCACCCCCTCACAAACCCACACCGCCCTCCTCACAGCCTCCACCCCTCCCCCCCTCATCCTCTTCTCAACCCTCCTCACAGCCTCCCACATCCTGCACTACAACTCCATCGTCGACGCCTACGGCCACATCTCCGTCCGCAACCCCCAAAATCCCTCAAACACATTCTTCCTCTCCCGTTCCCTCGCTCCCGCGCTCGTTTCTAGGCGTGAGGATATCCTTGAGTATCGGGTTGAGGACGGGAGTCCCATCCAGGATGCGAGGGCGCAAGCGGGGACACATGCGGTAAAGCATTTCGCGGAACGATGGATCCACTCGGAAATCTATAAACTCTACCCCGAAGTGAAGAGCGTGGTGCATTGCCATTCGGAAGCGGTGATTCCGTACGGGATTGGGAGTGTGCCGTTACGGCCTGTGTTTCATATGGCGGCGACCATGGGTATGTCGCGTCCACATTTTCCCTCCCTTCCATCGTGAAGTCGTCTTCTCGCCCTCATTCGTCATCCTTCATCTGACTAACGCGGTGAAATCACAGGCCCCCAAGTCCCCGTCTTCGACATAGCACAGCACTACCCTTCCTCCCCCTCCCCCCTGCACTCCCTGCTCGTAACCAACACCCACCTCGGCGCCGCCCTCGCAGCAGGTTTCAACCCCACCCCGTCCGTCCTCTCAAAAAGCGTCACCGCGCTGAAAAACTACCTGACATCCTCCACCCCCTCCGCCGTCCCCTTTCCCCCCTGCCCAACCGTGCTCATGCGCGGCCACGGAATGACCTGCGTAGGCCGGAGTATCGAAGAAGTCGTGTACCGCGCGATTTTCGCCTGCGTCAACGCGAGGGTGCAGACGACGGCGTTGTTGATGCAAGGCGGGTATAATCTCGGGTATGTGGCGCAGAGGTTTGGGGAGAGGGGTGGTGGGAAGGAGGGGGGGAATCCGGGACCGGCGAGGCAGGAAGGGGTGAAGTTTTTGAGTGAGAGGGAGTGTAGGGATTCGTGGACGGAGATGGAGGATAAGACGGGGAGGGCGTGGGAGTTGTGGTGTAAAGAGGTGGAGGAGGTGGGGTTGTATCGGAATGAGGTGAGGGATGGGTTGAGAGTTGAGGGATGAGGTTCAGTGAAGGGGCATGTAATTCCCGTATGCGTTTCGGCCTCTCATGTCGGGGATGAGGGTTGGTGTGAATTGGATGTCTGCGAGTTGGTCGACGAAATTGGTGGATTGCAGGTTGTTCATGTTGCTGAATTCTTCGGTGTTGAATGCTGTCGGGTCGTAGTTGCCGCCACTGCTGGCACCGCTGGCACCGCCGTGGAAGTCGTTGAAGTTGAAGTCGGGGATGTTGAGGTCGCCGGTGTAAATGTTGGATGGAAACGCTTGCTCCCATTCGGCCTGAAATATCATTAGTGTGAAGACAAAGCTTAATTGAACAGTCAAACTCACCCAGTCAATATCCTCCATCGTCGTCATGCGAACATCTTCCGTACCTCCACTACCAACATGACTCGGACCGGAGGAGTCGGCCGGCGTCACGGGCATCATGGGCATCGCAGCAGCAGGGGGCGGCGTGGCCATTTGCTTCATCTGACCAGCACTGTCCAAAACAGCTCCAACAGGACTCGAGATGGGATTCTTCCTCGGAGCTACAAGTCGTTCTCGCAGTTGATTGCTGACCTTGACTTTCCGCGTTTGATGGTACACTTCCATACGGTCTCTCAGATCAGTAAGGACAAGCTGTGCTTTTTGCTTGGGTGCCATTTGAGAGGGAAGCTCAAATACCCAATCCAGACACTTCCATATGCGAGGTGCTTCTCTACGCATGGGGTAGGCGTAGACTTCGATGAGTAGGAGGAGAGCACCGTGGTATTGCTGATATGCACCGCGATACCACATCCATTCGCGCATCTCAGGATCTCTCTCGCAGACGATACAGACTTCCATCTGGCTCAGGGCGGCTTCAATCAGCAGCTGTCGTAATCGGTCGGGCATGCGTTGGGTGGTGCTGAACAGATAGCGATGCAGAACCTGCAGATGCATGGCCTTGCAGCCCATTTCCAGGATATTCCTACCCAACCGATGGAACGGAATCGAACCGTCGATCATAGGAAGGAACTTCTCTTCAGCGGCGATGCGGAACTTCTGGATCTTGATGAGGACTGATGTGAGAGATCGCTTCTTCTTGTCAATGTCAAACATGTACCACCAGTTTTGGTTTCGGAGAACCTGGTACTCCATCCGCATGCGAGAGAATGTCATGTCGGTCCACGTGCTCTTGTCTTCTGTAGGAGGATGAGGGAGGAGGAGATCGGCGTCATCAACGTTGAGTGGCAGCTTGGTGTCGTAGTCGTCTTTGCGGATTTGAGGTCGTGGACCAGTAGCTTCGCACGTTCTCATGTCGAGAAAGCACAGCTGATACCATAGCATGCGACGAACGTGAATCTCCACCGCCGTCATGTTGTAGTTTGTTCCATCCCGATGAAGACCCATGCACTCTGCCAATCTGATTGCAGTCCCCACCAAAGCCGAGTGTGCTCTCGACACCTCACCTCTAATCAGCGGGATGAGGTACATGACAAACGCCTGCATGGTCTCCACCTTCGTCGTCCTCAAAAAGTTGGCCCTCGCGAGAGCGGCCTCTGTTCCCGTGCGCAGACTGTCCACCAGCATATCTTTGGTCGTACCAAACTGCTGCGAAACTTGCTCGGGCGACATACTCACGGCAGCGGAGAACATTGCAGCAAAGACCACCCCCTGTACGGACGGCGCTGGCTCAGATCCGACGAGAACCTGTCCCCAAAATAGACTGTATTGCGCTTCAAACGTGGGTCGATGCACGGTCCTGCACATGTAGTGGACGGCTCTCCAGTATTGAGCAATGAGCTTGTCGGCAGCATGCTGACTCGGTAAATAGTTAACCAGATTCGCAGACATGTTGGTTCCAGGGAAGAAGAAACTCGAAGCAGGAGCAATGTAGTCCGGTCCGGGACCAATGTAGCTCCTCGGATTTACCACTCTCTTCGACACACGTGGGGATTGCTCTTGATCGGCCGAGAACAAAGCATAGTCAGGAAGATCCGGGGCTTGATTTTTCGCCTCGACCGCCCCATCAATGGTTTGAGTCAGCTCCTCGACGAGCTTCGGTCGAATCCACCCGCCGACTCGCTCGCCGATTCGCATCTTACCCAGTTGGACACCTAGATCCATGAGCTCGTCATCTGTGTTGTCTTCGTACACATTGTCCAGTTCGGCCAGCGGGGAAGGTTCCAGATTCTCCTCCTCGGCATCGTAGTTTCCTTTCTCATCGTGATCTTGGTCCTGGTTGTTGGGGTGGTGGTCCGAGCTATCAGAATCCGCTCGCTTGACCTGCACTCCGCCAGGATGGAATTTTTGATTTGCTTGGCCGGCGACCTCGCGCTCGAGATTCTGCTCCAGGTCGCCCATTCTCTCCTTCATCTCGGCTAGTTTCTGCTGCGACTGTGGATCCAACGTCGGTGCGAGATAGAGACAGTCCCTCCGGAATCGCACACAATTGGTGCATGGCGCTTGCTTGTCGCATTTGAGCTTCCGCCGTCGGCATTCCAGACATGAATTGATGACTCGGTTCCGACGGCGAATTCTCGTCTTGGGAGCTTCGCTAGAGGCAGCTCCATTCCGGACGTAGTTGGGGTGATCATTTGGAGAAAGGTGGGTTCGAGGACTACCGACTGCGGGCGCTGTGTCCTCTTTGTGACCGCCGGTAGACGACGATGTGTACATCCAAGAGTCCATGGCGCGGGAGACTATCGATTACGCCGACAAGGATGTTGATGGATCTGCGCAAGGCGGGACAAGAAGTGGGCGTGCGGTGGGGGCGGCTGCTTACGGCCGCAGTCTCCAACGTGGGAGGTACTCCGACAGAAACGACAGGATTTGGTGGACTGGCGACGACGAGTGTTACAGGAAGGATTCCGCGAGTCAATGGAGGAGGAGGTTGGGTCGCGAGATGCTGCAGATGGATGCAATTGTCTCAGTCTCAGGCATCCTGTCCCATCGACATGCGTCTAGGAGGTAGGTCTCACCTCGTCCGGCAGATGGCAGTCCTCTGCCTGCCTGTGGTTTGTCGGCGGCACAGCCTCCGGCCCTTCCGCGGCCGCCTCGGCACGTTCTAAAACCTTATGCAGGACTTCACCCAATGTACCGGTGACCTGACCTGTACTTGGGACATGTAATAATATACCCCCATCAGAGTGAGCGTTCGGATGAAAAGCCCAAGATCAATCGACAGAGAGCTGCTGATGTGGCGATCTGGTCAAGTCAATGGGATCCGACGGCCAGAAGCCGGCTCATTCCCAGAGGACCCTCCCGGTGCTGCCGTTAGTTCTTGAGAGGTCACAGCCGCGATGATTGGCATGGTCGGTCTGTTGATCGCGGAGAGAGCACAAAGTTGAGATTGCTGACATGGACAATTCCGCTAGCACTGCACGTACGCTTGCAACCCGTCCAGGCCGCCCTGGCAGCTCACCCCGGGGTCATGCAGGCTCTCCTGCGGAGTCACACGACCGTCGCGTTAGCAGTTCCGACAATCTCATCCATGTCGAACTCCAAATCGTCAGAGTACGGACTTCGGCGTCCAGACAATGTCTCCAACTTTGGCACCATCGGGCACGAAGATGTTCTGGCCACGCCTGGTCATGTAGTGCCTCTGAGCTCTGGTGTCGTGAGTGAGCTCGCGCTTCACGGAGGGGTCACCGGTCACTTCCCCGTCCCTGTTCCATTGATTGCCGTCTGTTGCGATCATCAGCAGATGTTCAGGACCAGAGAAGCGAGCATGAAGCGGACGTACCGTTGGTGCAGTCAGGATCATACCGCCAACTCTCGACGTCCTTCGCCGTTGCTTCTCCATCTAGCAGGAGGTAGACCGGTCAACAAAGTGGGCCAGTGGGTTGTATCGCAGCTGTTGGTGTTACACATTGGATCTCCTGTTTTGGACTTTGTGATCAGGCTTGCGGATGGCATACAGCAGGCAAGGGGCGAGCTGAGCGGCGAAGGATCAAGGCGAGTCTGCCGGGCTTCACTTCGGACGAAGTGCATGGTAGCTAGCGCTAGCTGTGAATCACATCGATGGGCTGAGGACTGAGAGTGTCCACAAGAGATGGCACTTGTGCAACATGACGCATGGATGTCGGTGTTCATGCTGCTGCGGACTTGTCCGGACGCAGAGAGCCTCGCGCACGCATCCTCGATGAGACTCCCTTAGGATTCTTGCTTCCAATCGTTGACCCAGAAGCCTCGTACGTAGAGACCCACCCATCGAGGCTGAGTGAGTGTTGCCAGGCGAAGCATCATCTCATTCTTCGAACTGGCCATGAATCCCGAAACCAGTACCCAAACGTCCATCACAGGCGAGCTTCTCCGTTCCCAAGGATATTCTAATATTGCAAGCCATGCCAGCTGACGTACTCCATCCATTCCTCACAACGAAGACGGTGTCTGTGATGTCTCGTTCCTGTTCAACTCGAAACAAGGATGGGGCTCGGCCTCAAAGGTGGATCCTGTTGGCTTGGCATTGGCTGCGCAGGGATCAGCTGCATCGGGCAGTTCCTGCAGCATAAAACACCAACAGTCGATCAACTGACCGATGGGATCAGGCAGACATCCTGCTTCTATGATCAAGGCATCCTCCTCGTCTTCGCTTTTCACATCTTCTCCGATCTCTACCCCCAACCATGAGTCCTCTCCGACTACCTGCAAATGCCGCCTCAATTCTGGAGCGGGCGTGGCATGGTGAGGCAAACACTTCGGAATTCGACAAATGGCTGGTCTACACAACCGAAAATGTGCCATCAAGCGCCGCCGCAGAGGTCGCCCACGCAGCCATGTCGGCGTACAACGACCAAGCACTGCACGAGCCAGAGTCCGAGTGGGACGAGATCGGCTTTATAAAACCCCCAACCCAAGATCATGAGCATCTTCAGTCGCCGACGCTCCAGGCTGTCCTCGAGCACCACCTGGACATGGTTTCTCGTCAATCCCGCAACTCCGCGTCGAATGGAGAAGATGACCAGAACTTCTACATCTGGGGCTTCATCGCTGTCACCACGCCGGAGTGGAGATCGCAGGGCATCACAGCCGTACATTGCGACAAAGACCGTGGCAAGTGGAAGGTCACGCAATGCCGAAAATTCCCCATCGACAAACTTGGTTGGGAACTCACAAGCGTGAGCGATCATGACGATCAATTTGATAACATTCGCGTCCGGTATGATGACGCAGATAACGATGGCGAGGATAATCGCGGTGGCCCTGCTCCACAAGGGGAGTGGCAGTTCATCGTTTTCTACTCCGGATGCTCACGGTCAGAGGCTGAGAAGCGCATACCGGATCCCAGGAGTGGGCCGGACTGGCCAATGGGTGAAGGTGTCTTTACTGTCCGGCCAACAGAAATGACGGTCGAAACAATGACAGAGGAGTTCCCAATCACATACGCGGAGCTCATCCGGGATGCTGTCGTGCCGGGAAGTGGCAGTCGGAGGATCTGTGTAATTCACCCTGCGTTGTTTGTTGCGGTTGAAGGCGGCGAAGGCGGGAATGTGAAGATTAGCAGGCTTCGCTGGGACCATAACATCGAGAGAACCGAGGATGAGCTGCGGAAAGTCGGAAAAGAAGGCCAGTTTGACGTCCAGAGCTGCGATGCTGCATCGGTGGTTTCGAGACTGAAGGAACTTGCCGCGGAGACTTGAAAAGCCGTAGGGGCTAGTTGGGCATCGGTAGGCAATAAGCCGGACTGTCTGTACAACAATTCAGTATACACTTGCTCGGCCGTTATCATACACGTCGTCTCACCTCCTTCAAGTGTGCACTCCCCACTTGCCCACCATCTCCATTGCGCCTCTCCCACCCTCTGCCAGAACTCCGCCCTTCCCCTCCCTCAACACGCCAGCCACACACTTCCACCCATCACGTCCTCCACCCCAGCGCAACACTTCTTCGCGATACAACTGCCCAGCCGCAGGATTCACCGCACCACCCTGGGTCCTCTGAAACACGTCCCGCCAGATTTTACCTGCAATGGCGCGATCGAAGAGGTAGGAGTAGTATGTGCCGCCATAGCCGAAGAGATGGCCGAAGAAGCCCTGCCAGCTGGTGCCGGCGGGTTCAGGAACGCTCGAGTACTTCGACCAGACATCGTGATAGACTTCGGTGCTGCTGTTGCTGGGGCCGAGTGGATCTGAGGAGTGGTAGCGCTGGTCTAGCATGGCGAGAAGGATCTG
Organism: Zymoseptoria tritici IPO323; assembly: GCF_000219625.1. NCBI lineage: Eukaryota > Fungi > Ascomycota > Dothideomycetes > Mycosphaerellales > Mycosphaerellaceae > Zymoseptoria > Zymoseptoria tritici. The sequence continues at coordinate 212,707 of NC_018208.1, read as the reverse complement.
GCTCTCCGTCTCGGCTCCCTGCATACTGCGGTCCAGCTCCACACGCTCGGCGATCCGGCTGGCATCCAGTGGAGCATCGGTCTCCCAGTGTCGAGCATATAGTGCAAGGACTTCTGGCGCGGCCGCGAAGTACTCGCTCAAGACGGACGGCAGTTCTGCAAAGTCAGTGGCGCAGCGTGTGCCAGAGACATTTTGCAGGGCAGTACGTCCACAGATAGAGTGCAGAGCATGGCCCATCTCGTGGAAAAGCGTTGTCAGCTCTCGGAAAGTCAGAAGTGTCGGTCGGGTGCCTTTTGCAGAATATGCCGACGGCGGCGCAAAGTCGCAGATGAGAGCGATTGTGGGCAGTTGATATAGAGCATTGCCATCTCGAGGGTTGTAGCTGACTGCCAGGCCATCGTTGACTGCTTCTTGTGCGGTTTGGAAAGGTGAGCCAGGCTGAGAGCTGAGCTGTGCAGCTTCTTGCATCTCTTCATCGTCGATACGTCGGGAGCAGCGGAGGGTAAAGTGTGCTGGATTGGGCGACTTTCCAGCACGCTCGAACAGGTCGGCGTAGATGACAGCGATGTGTCCTTGATGATCATCGATGACGTCCAGTCGACGGACATCAGAGTTCCAGGTCTCGCCGGGAAGTGTTTCCCTCGGCACGAGGCGGATGCCATAGAGACGGTGGAATAGGCGGGACAATCCCTGAAAGACTGTCCCGAGGGAGAAATATGCGCTGAGTGCATCGGGTGTTCGTGCGCGCGATCGATTGGCATTGAGAAGCTTCTGTGTGTAATACTCCTTGTCCCACGCATGGAGCGAGTGCTCGCTTGAAAAGACAGAAGACGAGTGTGCATCCGCTCTCTTCAACGCCAGCAGCTCCGCCATCTCACCCCGTACGTGAGGTTCATTGACCTGAGCCAGACCGTCCAGAAAAGACATGACGGACTCGGGCGACTTAGCCATCTTGTCGGAGAGCGTCAATCGAGCGTAACTGTCAAATCCTGCAAGCTTCGCGGACTCGGCACGAAGTCGGAGAAGTCGCTCTAGCCGATGAATGTTGTCCTTAGATGACGTCCGGTTGGCCACGTAAATTTCCTGTCGAATGTCCGCATCTTCCACAGTCCTCGTGGCCAGAGTCGCTGGCATGCCTTCTGTTGGTAATGTTATCTTGCCCCATTTCGTCAGCTGCCGTGCGAGCACCGGATCCATTCCCTTCATTTTACTGCTGTCGAACGAGAGATGTGGCGTTTCTGTTGCCATATTCTCGACGAACTCATTGCCAGTCTCCTGCACTTCGTCTGACATCCTCACAAACGCTTCCCTCTCCGCCTCGGGCAGATCTATCGCTGACTTGGCAAAGTCTCGAATCAAAATGTCCGCAACTGTCCTTTCTTCCTCACTCCACGACTGAAATACTTCAGGTATCGAGACTGCCTTCTTCAGCTGCGAATCGAGACCTGTCGTGGTGTTGAGAACGTTCATATACTGGAACATCATCGCATACGCCTGGGTCGCAGCAGCTTGTATCTCTCTGTCCGGATGTACTGATCGAATGAAGTCGCTGAGATCAATGACACGACAAAGCAAGTCACTCAATCGATCCATATCTCTGGCTATTCTCTTGTATCCCTCCACGCTGTCGTATGCCAAAACTTGCGCGACAATCTTTCTGCTCTTTTGCAAAGTGACCCTGGCGAACTCGCCAAACCCTTCTGGCCGAGTGAGGTATCGATTTTGCAGCAGTCCAGCATTTCTCCCGCTGCGGTGATATTTCGTTCTTAGAGAGAAGTCTTGCCATGCTCGAGGATCGTCGAAGATGTCTCGCAAGGTCTTGTCATCGTGCCTCGTACTCGGTGCCGCCTTCGATATGGGATGGTGGTTCTCTGCTCGAGATGCTGTTGTCGCTGTTGCTGCCGCTGCCGCTCCTCTCGCCGTACTGGACGTGGCCAAACTGCGCCGCGATTGTCGTATACATCGTGAGCAGGTCCATGCCTCACGCCCGAGTCTCTTCATATTGAAGTGTAACCGGAGTTGCAAGCAGATGTAACATCGATGCGTGGTGGTGGTGCTTCTGGTCGGCAAGCCTCGGGGAAGTCCGGAGGTGCTCTCGCCAACTTCAACATAGCGATTCAACCAACCTCACTTCACGACAACAAGGCATTGCTTCCTCTGAACAACATCATGGCGTCCGCCGATCCTGTGAAGGCGATTGTATGTGACATCGTATCTTTGCGAGAGCTTGTCTAACCCATCTTCGCAGCGCCGCAAACCTATATACGACGTCGCATCCGACGAGCCATCAGCACGAGACGTAGCCGCGACCACACCTGCTCCCGCTTCCGGCATTACAAACAAGCCACAAGAGGAAGACAACAACTCATCACAACCACGTAGACCTTCTCCAACCGACCGACTTGCGAGCCAAATCCGAGGAGCCCGTCTCGCGCTCCACGGAGCCGCGGTAAAAGCTGAGGACGGTGTGAACAATGGCATGTCGCGATTCATGGAGGCCGAGCATAGCTTCACTTCGACCGTGGCCTCTCTGGCGCCTCCCAAGCAATCGAACGAGAAGCTTCTGCCTGGTGGCATCTACGTCCTGGTCGCAGCAATGGCTGGCTCAATCATCAGCCGAAATCGCAACATCCTCCTCCGATTCGCAACACCGATCTTGACGGGCGTGACCACAGCGCATTACGTCGTGCCCAGGACGACTGAAAATGTTGGCAACCTGGTCTGGAAGTACGAGGAGAAGTTTCCGGTGGTCAGGGACAATCACTTGCGGATTAGTGAAGGCATCAGGCATTTCGTGGAGACGGGCAAGGCACACAGTCAGATGGGTCTTGCGCAGGCAGAAGAGAAGATACAGGAGGCGAGGGAGAGTGTGCTGGACTACGTGCGGAAGGGTCGGTAAAGCACTGTTGCGAAAAATGATGAGCATGTTAGCCAAGCGGGATGCGTCAGTGTACAGGGAGCGGAGATATGAAGTCCTACGGATAGCTCGAGAAGGCCGTCAAAACCTCAAGTTCGAGTCGCTAAACTTGACGCAGATATTGCGCTATTTTGCCGTCATTCAGTATGCTTCACGAAGCTCGATCTGGGCCGCACGACTTGCCCGTCAGTGGCTCGCAATGTGCATTTTGAGCAGGAGGCCGCAGGTATTGACAACGAAAGGACATTACCATTCACCACCTCACTCTGCTGTGCTTTTAATGCGAAGAATACTGAGCATCCCATCAAATATTGATTGGGTATTTGATGTGCTTGCAGCTCCCGTCTCTTCGCTCCGTTCCACAATCGACGTCACCTCGATCACGTCAACCATTTAATAACATGGCAGCTCTCGCACTTCCATTCAATTCAGACATCTAATTCACCTCACCTCCTGGCAGCATCATCGATCATGCCGTCCAATGTCCTCATCGTCGGAGCAACGCGAGGTCTCGGTTTTGAGCTCGCAAAGCAATACACATCAAATGGTCACCACGTCACAGGCACAGCACGATCAGGGCCGCCGCAAGATGCACCATCTGACATCAAATGGATCAGCAGTGTCGATGTCGCTGAACAATCAGCCGGCAAGACGATAGCAGCAGGACTCAAAAACCAGCAGCAAGACATCGTGATCATTTCAGCTGGCTACTTTGGCAAGGAATCCTTCGACGAGCCTGACTTCGATGCTGAGGTGACCATGTACAAGACATCTGCTATTGGGCCTGTCTTCATCACGCATGCCTTGGAGAAAGCCGGTCTGCTGAAGAAGGGCACCAAATTGATCCTCGTGTCGTCGGAAGCTGGCTCGATCACGTTACGGCACGAGAGCGAAGGCGGCGGCATGTACGGACACCACGCCTCCAAAGCCGCCTTGAACATGGTTGGAAAACTCCTCAGTTTCGATTTGAAGGACAAGGGCGTTGCAGTCGGTCTTGTGCATCCTGCCTTCATGCGCACGGTGAGGCGTCATATCTACGTTATGCTTGCTTATTCTGCTAGCTCACACTGTGATAGGAGATGACTCGTGGCGTTGGCTTTGACAAGTTTTGGGACGACGGGGGAGCCGTGACTCCAGACGTGAGCGCCAAGTCGTTGGTAGACTGGATTGAGACTTTTGACATCCGCCAAACAGGAGAGTACTGGGCACCACGAGGAGCTGGGTATGAAGAGCGCTTTCCCAACTCATTTTTGCTCTCATCGCTGACATTTCATATAGCGACATTGGTACTGCAGAGCCTACCATCGGGCCCAAGGACAAGTTACCCACACCTCTGCAGCTTCCGTGGTAGATCAGATGGCAAAGTGATTCTTCGCCTGATGACGGCGATCGCGTGCAGCTCCATTCGCGAGGATGAATCGCAGTTACCTTCTCGATGCAAGATCCACGAACCGAAACCATTTGATGTTGACCAGCAGAGCGCAGCTTTTTCGATCACTTCACTTCACTTCCTTTGGGTCTTGGCGTTCCCGCTAGGGAAGCAGCTGAAACACAAAATTGACAATACCAACAATTGGCTCGTGAACGCCTTTGCTGCAACTTATTGTGAGGAAAATCACAATACCAGCGCAAATTGACAATGCTAAGTTTTTGGCTTGTGTCTTCGACTATGAGTATGAGGTGGCGCTCTCTTTCCCTCTCTCCTCTCTCCTCTTCAACATTCCCAACACGACAATCACTCATCATTGAAGCTGGCCTTCGACTTCCATTTTCCAATCGAATCTCAAGCAACGACTCCTCTACTTCGCATACAATGGCAGTCCCTCGACCACCACTCAAACAGTTCGTCTCTCTCAAAGAGATCGAGCTATGCAACACATCCAATTCCAATCCCTACACACGCACACTTCCGGACGACTGGATCTTTCCAAACGAGATGATGGAGAATCCTCACACTTGGCCCGTTCTTTCTCCCACTTCCATCTTGTTCTGGAATGACAACGGCGAGGAAGAAATGATTCAAATTCCAGCTGCACCGTCCTCTCCTCGTCCTCTCTCGGAGTACAGTCTAGTGCAGACTCCGGCTTTCCCTCCAATCCCACGCCAGGTCTTCATGCAGCCTCCACCTCCCCCTCGGCGTACGCAGCGAGAACTCATGCCGCCTCCGCCTCCTGGTCCCATCAAACGCAATGAAAGCAACAATATTCCCACGAATGATGGCCCAGTCGCCGAATCCAGCGCTCGAAAATCGTCTCAACCTGGCTCGATGCTACCTCCGCCTCCCGGTCCTATCAAACGTCCTCGACCGTCCGGCTCCGCTCCCCTTGGCGAAGTCGGCCGTTCTCGCGCAAAGAGCGCCTCGCAATCTCCCCCGAAGCGAACGATTTCCCCCGGAAGGATGACCGAGCGACAACAGCTGGCAAGGGCCAAACAGGCCTCTCTCGAAGAAGCTGCCGCCCTCCGTGCCACCAATGGCAACGACATGCCTCCAACCTGGACTCAGAGCGACGAAGACGAAGACGACATGCCTCTGAAGTCGCGCCGCCGCCGCAAGGCAACCTCACCGCCTCTCTCCGCCTCCCCACCTCCCCGCCCTGCCGCTTCGCGGAAACGCAAGCCGTCAGTATCGCTCGACGAAGAGGAAGTCGATTTCAAGCCTCTCCGTGCCGATGACTCCGACGATGGCAGCGACTACGAGGCTGCGCCCTCCAAAAAGCGGCGCCGCAAGGAGACGAATCTCGGAAATTCCTCCCGTTCTGCCGGGCCGGCCTCGACCGCAACGCCGAGAACTGCGACCACAGCTCGCCCTCCCAACCCTCCCGGCCCTCCTCCCAGCGCGGTCTACGCCGACGGCACGGCGCCCATCCCTGCTGCGATCCAGACTCTCGCGCAGCAAATTCGGGACATTGCAGCAACTGGTTCGCACCCCAGGGGATTCCCGCAGAGAACCAAGTTGCGTGCCATGCCGTCGGGTATCAGGGATTTGGATCGCAGGTATGGGTATTTGTTGGCGAGGTCGGACTTGTATGCGTGGTATGGGGATACGAGATTGTTTGGGCGGGATTGGTGGATTCATTTAGTGGGAAGTGGCAACTGAAGAAGTGAAATGGTGCGAGCCGGCGTCTCGTGTTGGTTTGAGGCGAAAGCAGCGTTGGACGGGTACCGGTAAACTGTCAAGTCCGCGTGCATGAATGGATATTGAGGAAGAAACATCACAAATGCGGGAAGAACTTGTATTCTTGAGCGTCATACTTCGTCTCTCGTTACGGCGTGAATCATGCAGATAAGTAGCTCAAAGCACTTCTCATGAGCTCTTCTACTTCGTTGCTCCCTTGCTCTGATCCATCTCAGTTCTCCGCCGTCCTCTTCTAACTTCTCAGGACACGACCCCCTTCTCAAACCCGCGGTAGACCCGACAGGCTGCCAAACGTAGTGACCCGGTACCTGTCTAGCTCCCTCAAGCACACTCCCGCTGCAACATACTCAAAGCTGTTGAGTTCTCCTACTTTCCGATCCTTGTAACCCGACTCATTCACCGCGACCTCCAGACAAGCCAGCGCACGCGGGAGTGCTTCGAGTTCACGCTCATCGTAGTGCTCATCATCCTCCAACGTCATGAGCTCGTCCATGTACTCCGCGTCCTTCATCGCCTCATCTCCCTTGGTGATGCGTACGATGGTGTGTTCGACCACCGTGGCGAAGCGTTCACGCATGGTCTTTGCGAGGTCACGGAGGGTGTTTCCTTGAGGTCCGGCGACGCGGCCGAGGATTTGCCCAGCGAAGACTTCGATTTCGGACAGTGGTGAGTGTGGCGAGGGCTCGTAGTCGACAAGAAGGTTGGCGAGGGCGTCGTCGTAGCTGGGAGGAAGTGTTAGCTGTGAGACGGAACGCGAAATCAAAGGGTGAAGCTTACCATGCCCGGATATTGCGAGCCAGCGTGCGGTGATGCCCGTACAGCACGCCGTATTGATCGGCCCAGCGCTGTGCGTATTCAAGCACAGTCTCCATAAGTTCTTGTCCATTGTCGCGAGGGTAGGCCGCACGATCAACCTGCATCTTGTCGATGAACTGCCGCTCATCGATCGCTCGGAATAGATGCCCAAGCGCCTTGTCGGACCGGTAGAAGCGATAACTTCGCCGCTCGGTATCGATACCCTCGAAAGCGACGTCCTCGTCCTCATCCTCGTCCTCAAACGCGATGTAGCCTTGCTCGGAGACGATGACTCGAGGGCTGGGTGCCATGAAGTCTGGCTTGCATCTGTCGTATCTGGGCATTTGTGCCAGATTGACTGGGATGCCTGTCTTCGAGAAGTCAACGGCCTGTGATGGAAATGGTCAGCAAGATGTCTAACGGGCCACGCTAATACATTATACACACAGTGGAAGCCATGGCAGATAGCTTGATGCAGTCCGGATCAAGCACGCCTCTCTCGCGCTGATCTGCAATTTGCAGATGTGCGGTGCAGACTAAACAGAAGGGCGGAAGGTCAGCGAAGTTTCGGGTCCAAGGCATGAGAGGCGGACTGAGACCTGCTAGCATGCACGAGAAGGAGTCTCGGACCGCTGCAGGCCTTCTACCCTTCGCTTTACTTACTCATGCCCAATTGATCACTCTCCATAAACTTCACGAAGAAGTCAGACATGTCCTTCCGATTGACATCTCGGTCCAGCTCCTCTGTCGGAACCTTGGGATAATCGGCCGCATCGTATGTGACCTCAGGCACCAGCTGAGGCAGCCAGATAACGTTGTAGATGTCGCCATCGAGATCACCCCCACTAAGCATGCTGGGCAGATCCCGGTCTCCATGCTGGCTGAAGACCACAACGTTGGAGAGTTGTCTCAGTGGAGAGCCTTGAGGAACGTCGACGGCGTTCACGATCTGGACGTCGCCAGGGTGCATGGCTGGCGATCGGGTCACAATGACATTGTTGCGGACTAAAACCGACCTTCCTCCTAAAGGGGCCTTCTCGGTGACGACGAAAATCTCGTTGGCCTTGAGCACACCAGTTTCGTCCATGATGCCGTAGAGCGTGACACCATCATCGATGGGAATGCGGCCACGGTACTTGATGTCGCGGAGCTTCGACACCACCGACATCTCCACCACGTTGTAGAGAAACGGATCGTGACGGTAGTCGAGACCCATCTGTCCCAAATATCGGATCAGCGAAGGTACTCGTGCAGCCTTTGTGCACTCTGTTTCGTCAAGGAAGTTCGCCGTGTTGATCGCTGAGTGTGTCATCCGACGCAACTTGTCCACGGACTTCTGCTGCAGATCCATGAACACGCTCAGCGGGATGCCCAAGTCTTCGAATATTTTTGTGAACTGGCGGTTGAGAATCATGGGCAATGGTCGAAATGCTGCGCCACATATCTCCAAGTCCCACGTAGTCTCGGTTTGGAACTTCCGCATGGACTTGCGCAAGGCCAGACACTTGCCTCGTAAGCGGGTGTCCAGTGAAACCATTCCTTTGCAGCCCTGGAAACGAATTTGCAAGATGGTCGGCTTGAGCAGCCGCCTCGTGCCATAGACACGCCAGACGCTTTGCAGGAGCTCCATTGAGATGATGCCGACGCCATCGCTGAAGGTTCGGCCATTGCGTTCCACATCGTTCAGCCAGTACACTTGCTCCGGCCGGAGCTCGACCGATGTATTAGTGTCTGTGAAGTTCTGACCAATCCGTGCAGCGCACTTCGCGGGTGTTCTGATCATTTTGAATTCGCCAAGATCCTGAAGGACGTGATCTGCGTATCGCAAGCTTCCGTTGAAGACAAATGGAGCCATAAACCAGCAGGATTGACTTCGAAGCGAGGAATGAGAAAAGCCGAGGAATGAGAATGCACGACCAGAGATGAGGATACTGCTGTCCAGGACTGTCTTGAAACGGCCGTGATAGACCCGGTGCAGATCGGTGCGAGGGTCGTAACGAACTGTTGCTCCATCTTCGTCCCGGAACTCCACTCGCAGGAAGAAATCAGTATACTTGGCATAACGACGGAGGACGCGGTTGGTCGGTTCTGGCTCTGGACCCTCGAGGCGGAGACCTGTCGGCATGACCACGACTTTGTGCACCAGGTTGATGTGGGTGTGGCGGCGAGTGAGCTCGTACGGATTGTCGGGTGCATACTCATCGTAGCTTGATGCGAAGTCGCCGAGCTGTTCTTCGAGCGAGCCGACGGTGAAGTCGTGTGCCTGCGTTCCAGGACCAGGAAAGGGGACATCTCGCGACAAGCGCCTAAGGGCAGCGCAGACCGGATCGTCGCCGTACGTATCATAAAGGATCGAGATCTTGGGAAGCAGCTTTATCACGGTCAGTGGTGGCAGGTATCCATTCCTCGCCAGTCTTTCAATCTGGTAGTGCACCGTGAAAGGTTTTCGGGGCCACGTCCCGCGTGTCAACTCGTGAGAGAGCCGGATGAAGTTGTCCTCGAGAAAGTCTTTCGGATATGTGGTCTTTGTCTTGAGCGCTTGCACAGAGCACATTTTCGCATTTTTCGCCAACAGCTTGCGAAGGTCGGGTAGTTTCCTCGCATCTTCGAGCACAAAACGGTATGCCCAGCAAGTGCCAGCGACTTTCTGGTGGACGTTGTTGATTCCAGAAAGACGAATCTTCTTCGGTGGCCGCGGTTTCTGTGCTCTGGGTCCGAGCAGAAGCGCAGTCATCTGCGCAGCGAGCTCGTCGAAGGCAGGAACTTCGTAAATCCTATCAAAAAAGTCAGTGATCGGCCAAGACCATGTGCAGAGAATCGACTCACTTTGGCGCCTTGTTCAAATTGAAGGTGATCGAAGGCTCTTCGTAGGTCCCAACGACAATGTCGATGCAGTCGCTTGGGTGGTAGCTGAAATCGATCCGGCATTGATCCGAGCCGTCAGGACCGAGCAGGATGACGGCCTCCTTGGAACCCACCACTATACGTCCTGGCCGATTGTCGGTAAACTCGCTGACGAACACGAGCTGCGCATTCTGTCCGCCAACTTTGACGTACTCCCAACGTCCGCACTGGAGAGTGATGCCAGGGAATGAGGCCGAGGCTTGGCCTTTGGTTCCAGGAAGACACTCCACGGCCGACGGCTGGCTTTTCTGAGGAGTGTCGGCGAGAGACTTCAAAGCCCAAGGGCTCACCTCGTTCTTGCTCCGGCTGACGATGATATATTTGCCGCCCCAGTGAAGACGTGGCTGCCCGCGTCGAGGGTGTTGTGTCCGCCCATACCTGTCGAGGAACACTTGCGCAGCGGCAACGTCAAGTACAGTAATGTTGGCGAGAGGTTTGTCGCCCAACTTCTCGGCATGGAACTTCTTGATGCCGCAGTCCGAGAAGACATTGCGAAAGAAGTCCTCGATGTGCCGGCGGGTGGCGTGGTCGGGCACATTTTGGACGAAGATGTCCATCGTGGAGGATGGCGATTTTTGTTGATGCTGCATGCAGCGAGGATGGAGGAGTAAGATGCAACTCACATGAAAGTTGAAGGTTGGAAAGAGGTCCAAGACGAGATCCCCACTACAAACGCAGCAAGGCAGGGGTCGTGTCACACGAGATGTTGAACGCTGCACGTGACGGTCGAGGCGCCAGCGAGGTTGCATGACTATGAAGGGCATTATCCGGGCTCGTGGGTGAATATGCGCGCGTTGACGGCAAAGGTTGACATCTCCCTACCTTGAATTGCTCTTTGGTGCTGGAGGAAGGAGCCGCGGATTCAGACTTCGAGAGAGACTCACGCTCCGCTGTCATAGCACTCACCGGCTCGTCAAAAGGACGAGCACTCGGGTCCTCGCAGGCGCTCTCGTAGGATCTGGTATTATGCCTCAAAGGTGACACGTCTTGAACCTGACGTTGTCGCGTTCACGTCGTGAGACACAATAGTTCTAGTGGAGTTCGCTTGCTGTCCAATCAAATAGAACTACAGCGGCATTGACGCTTGTCGAGCGCGAGACGACATCTGGCACGAAACTCGGCCAGCTCATGTCAATATTTGGCAGATACATGTACGAGAAACTGGATTAAACGACATGATACAACCCGCTCGACTGATCTGAACTACTCTTCGACAATGGACACCCGTGTTCAGGACTACTTGGACGACAAGCTGCAATCCGCAGCTGATCTCGACTCGCTCGATTCGTTGTTGGAGAATGTCAGAGAGCAGCAGCTGCTTCTCAAGCAGCAGGTGAGTAATGGAGGCTCTCCTGAGAGTAACGTCGAAGACTGACAAAATGCAAAGCTCGACGATGCCCGCAGAGACCACGCCGAGACGAGACATCGAGCCGAAAAGACCACGCAATCCATCCACCACAAAGCCACGGCTTTCCAACAGGAGCAACAGGACATCGATCGTCGTCTACTCATCGTTACCCAATCCGAGACCAGCGACGATGCTGTGCAGAAGTTTGAGAAGAGCATGGAGAGACTGCGGAAATTGGACATGGCCGCAGGATACGTGGAGCTGTTGAAAGAGGTGGACAATCTGAGGTATGTGGATTGTCATGTTGTGGTGCAGGATATTAGGTGGAAACTGATACTCCGTGAACAGATCAGAATGCGTCGCACAACTGGGCAAGTCTGACGATCTTGCACTGGAACCGTACCGAAGATTACAGCAACTCGTGGCCAGCCTGCGACCTCTGCAAGAAGCTGCTGAAGGCGCGGCACCCCATCTGCTCGACCACATCGTTTCCAGCGTTCAGCAACTCCGGCGGACGATCCAGACATCTTTCTCGGAGGACCTCGAGAAGACACTAAAGAAGATGAATTGGCCAAAGCCCAGCGCAACCGTCCCACTGGCGCTCCAGCAAGAGTGGGTTGTAAACATTGGCCGACTATTGGACTTGCAAAAACATGATCTTGAGGACCGAGAGCACAACATTCGTCGCAGTCCCGAGAACGAGCCTCCTGTACTTCTTCCTCTTGAAGTTCTGGTTCTGCCACTCTCACAGCGCTTCACTTACCACTTCTCCGGAGACAAGCCCACGAATCGTACTGACAAGCCGGAGTACTTCCTAACACATACGCTCGATCTTATCTCCACATACTCCGATTTCATCCAAAACAGCGTGCAGCCGATCTTGTTGCGGCACTTTCGAAAGTCAGAGCTTGCCTTCACGCCGGCGTATATTGACGCAACCACTGCGTTCATTACCGCGCTCGTACCAATGCTCAAGTCCAAGATCACCAGTTTCGCCTCACAGGTAGCCAACCAGCCGCCTTTGTTGAGCCATCTCGTTCAGGAGGTAATACAATTCGACACCACCCTGCAAGAGTCTTACGACTACACACCCAGTTCGCCTTCCATCCCCTGGCGTGGCCTGTCATTCTATCTCCTAGACGCCAACGGCTACTTTCAGCCCTGGCTGTCCGCCGAGAAAGACTTTGCTCTCTCCCGCTACCACGCCATTGTCGAATCTGCCGAAGCCGGCGAGCTCGACTTTGACGCCGTCAGCGCAGATGCTACCAAACCAACCCGAGCCGCGATTCGTGTCAACGACCTGCTTGAAACCATCACCGAACGCTATCGCAACCTCTCCAGCTTTAGTCAAAAGGTTCGATTCCTCATCGACATTCAAATCGAAATCTTCGATCGCTACCACCGTCGACTACAATCCGGCCTGGAAGCCTACCTCGGCATGACTTCCACAGTCGGACGCACGATGCACGGCCTGACGAAAGAGCAGCTCGCCGAACTGCAAGGCGTGCGCGGCCTTGACCGTATCTGCCGCGTCTTTGGCTCCGCTGATTACCTCGAACGTGCCATGCGGGACTGGAGCGACGACGTCTTCTTCCTTGAGTTATGGGTGGAGCTGGAATATCGCTCGAAGAACGCCATCGGGCAGAACATCGGTAGCTGGCAGGAGGTGCAGCAAAAGACCAGCTCCGCGCTCGGCGTCTCGGATACCGATGGCACTCTACAAGGTGCCCTCTTCGATGAGACCGCAGCCAGCTACCAACGACTTCGAGTTCGCAGCGAGTCAATCCTCGTCGACACAATGACCTACGATATCCGCCAGGCTCTCAAGTCTTATGCGAGCATCTCCACTTGGTCTTCGCTCACCTCCTCGCACTCTAACTCCGTCTCCCCCGAACTGGACCCGACACTCACCATACTAGCGGACTACTTCGCCTTCCTACGTCGCGCGCTCGGCAAAGCACCCTTGCGACGGATCGGTCGGCAAATCTGTCATCTCATACAGACCTACGTCTGGGATCATCTGCTCCACGGCTCGAGGACGACATTCTCCACAGCCGGCGCCACGCAGCTCACGACCGACATGAGAGCGGTTTGTGCTGGCATCGACAAGTACGTTGGCAATGGGCAGGCGCGGGTTGGGATGCGGAAACTGTTGGAAGGTATCACGTTGCTCAGTCTACCTGTTCGCGGCGAGATCGCTCGCAAGCAGACTGCTAAGTCGACTGACTCTAATGGCGATGATGAGGCGAGTGCGTGGGGTGGGGAGGAGGATGGAGAAGGAGAAGTGGCTCAGGGGAAGCAGATGAGTCTGTTCCAGGCTGAGAGATTGGTGTTCATGGACAATGAGGGTGCGAGATATGCGTTGGAGCAACTTGGACTGGAGACTTTGAGCGAAGCGGAGGCGAGGACTGTGCTGGGAAAGAGGGTGGAAGTTGGGAGTTAGACGTGACATGTTTGGTACAGAGTTGGCGATCGTTTAGGCCTTGAAAGCCTTCTCCGCATTAACGAGAGCACTCGGGCAATTGTCCTCAACGCAAACAGGTAAACGGATCAAGTCTCCCTGAAGCTTACTCACGAGAAGCAACTTGATATTTTGGTCTGATCACGTCATCTTCGTTCTTTGTCGAAATCTACCGTGTTCGCTAGCCGAATGATATGCTAGCCTCACCTGGAGCATCGCTCAACTCGACGGCGCTCTGTTGATCCGAAACCTCACGGCGGGGTTTCGACGTGCGAGTTAGCCAACATGGTGGACCACCGTGACGTGGCACGACGCTTACAACCAAGACATGAATGGAGAAACAAGGAGCGTTACATCGATACGAGGTCGATATGAGTGACGTTGCGCAAGACATGGGTCGGGAAAGGGGGACATGACCAGTACACTCGCTTGCTAGCCGTACGCAAGAATCTGGAGATGCATGAACTGCTGGGGATCCTACCGGTCCGAAGTCCCCATTGCAGTCGTAACCGTGACGGGGCGACATTTGCATTGACCCTAGGATCTACCACGTGCTAGTCTTGCCAAAAAATACCGCAGCGGGTGGAGCGGGCAGTGCTGCCGGATTGCGTGGCCCGAACGATAACCATTGAAGGGTCCAGAGCTAGTAGCAATAGGCTGAACTGAGCTGCATGTCCAACCCGGTGCCTGATAGACGATTCCGCTGTCCGGACTAGGAGCGTGAAGATCAGGGTCCACGGTCCCTAGCGAAGCCGGTCCAGATGGGAGGCGACCGATAGAATACTGCCGGGATGTGTCGGGTCCGAACTTCACACGGCCATACTCGAGCTGCATGTCTCGAACACTCCGTGATGGTGGTATCAGCGGGCTGAAGTATGGAAACCCAAGCCGCGATCCGCGATTGGACGTGTGTGTCTCCCATCCACGTCTCGATTGCTGTAGCTGCGCGCCTCTATGGCTGTGCTGGCTGCATTTGGTTCTGCAGCTGCATGATCTAGCAGGTCACACGTCAGCATACTGTAAAAATAACCAGACGGTGGGCGGAGGGTTTACTGACCTGCATCTTCTTCCCCTCACTCTTCTCCTGGATACCCTTGATGCTCTCCTCGATTCTTTTGCTGCCGAACGGGTCAATTGGATGGAAGCGAGGCCACAGCGAGTCTCGAATACGCACATTTCCTTCTCAATGTACTCCAGTCTTCCCTCCACCGTGCTCTTCGCCTCGGAGGTCTCCTGCTTCAGCAGCACAGGGCCGACGAGCTTGTAGATCTTTGCATCATCGTCGAGATCTTTGAACTCCTGCGGAACGGGTGAGTGGATCTCTTCCGTGCTTCAGGGATCTCGATACAGCCGAACACACCTTCTTCACACTTGCATTCTCCTGTTGCTGGGATTCGAGCTTTTGCCGAGCGGAGATCAGGGTGGTGAGCTCTGGGGTGGGTAAGTTTGTGAGTAATTGGTTGAAAAGTGTCAGCTGAAGTGTGGATGGACTTGCCGGTCTGCAAACCTTGATACTCGTCGGTCAGGGATTGCATGTGTGCTCGTTGGTCGGCCATGGCGCGATTCAGACAGACTGGCAGCACTTTCAGAGCAGGCCCGGGGATCCGATGGAGTTGATAAAAGCTCACATGTCAAAGTCAATTGTGGTTTGGCCAAAGGGTCGACCCGGATCTAAGCCAGATATGGTTAGAGCCTGGATGGTTGCTTTCCCGCTGCCACTTCCCTCGTTCGACTCGGCCGTAGCTCCGCTTGACAATGCACTCGCCAATCCATGAGAACACCTGCATCACCATGCCATAGCCCCCAACTCGGCCGATCGAGCAATGAAATCATGCAAGCGGATGCGTCTCCCTGCTCAATGCATAAGCACTCAGCGACGATTCTTCATGGCGAGAGAGCGATTTCTCGGAGATTCGACGTTCCGTGGTATTGGCGTAGTCCGCATGTCTCGACCTGCAAAGAGACCTTCCCGCCGCGGGACGATTCTGCTGGTGCGCATACACGGCGGAGAATGCAGAAGGTGTCGCGAGGAGCGCTTGCGGCCGGCCTGAACAGTCGATGGCAGAACGGCACCGAGAGCCAGACTACGGCCAGGACTCCGACGAACGGCTTGGAAGGTTCGATACTGTCCCTCGCCCGCCTGCAAATATCAAATTGTACACCGAGAGGCGAGTTCCCGAAAAGGCTACATCCAGCCGAATCGTCAGCAAAGTGCAGTGATCCCAAGCGCACAGCTACAAGGCTGTTTCGATCGGAGTTGGGATCTATGCAGGCCGACCCCAGCGTTCCTGGGTAGGTAAGCGAAACCATCCCCTCGGTGAACACCTCCCGTCACCATGCATACCTGACGTGAGTCCCGAGAACGTTACCAGCACTTTTCTTTTAATGGTGTGGACTATTCCGCTCGATTCCCAAATCCTCCGTCTGCTCAGAACACTCCCTTCAAATCGCCGCGGATCACGAACATCAGCCAAATCATTGCCATGGCCAAACATCCTTGTGTATTCGAATTTCGAAGATCGCTTGCTCGCTTCGAGGCCGCACGGATCGAGTCGTTACGGGAAGACAACGGCCGTAAAGAATCCGCGAGCCCGACAACAAGCGGTTCACGATCTTTCAGCGCTTCCTCGCAAGCCTCATCGAATGATCTTACTACAACCGCCGAACCAGCCGCGGGAAATGGCACCAAAAGCGTTGCGAGGCCGATTGAGACCCGCTCGCCAATCTATACTACGAAATCCTCCGAGACACAAAGCTCACCGAGCACATCCCCACGGACGATACCACTCATACGACGTGATTCAGAGCGGAGGCTCGGAAAGGATGGACAGGTCAGTCCATCCCAGCCAAGCCTTCGGGAAGTCTCTGACTCTCGGTAGATCTACCACAATTGCTGGAGCTGCGGTTTTCCATTTCAGTCTCAACACGACCGCGACTACTCCAACGCTGGCTGTTCCGACTGTGGTGCTCTCGACGAAGAGATGGCCACTACCTCTCATGGGCAACGAGACGATGAGGCTCCAAGCCGCCGATATCACGTTATGATTGGGAATGCAGCTGGTGCTTCGGGTCATGCTTGAGCCTTTGGCACAGAGTTCAATCTCGATTAATGCGATCGTTTCTTTCATTAAGTACACGCTTCTTGGGAGTCTGATGTTGGAGGGAGCGCGATTCATATTTGGTTCTGATGGGTTTTGGAAAGGCCGGACTTCTTGCCAAGGACCCGGCTGGCACTGATTGAACCTGTCTGGCATGACGAGACTCGGATGGCACGGATGAGACCATACGGATGCACGGACGATGCGAACAGATGCATCTCGCTATTCAGGGGGCTCAATGAAGACACCCTGCGCATGACTGTGACCGTCGTGGTGCTAGCCGGCCATGCATGTACGAGGAGCACGAGTGAACGAACAATATTCAATTACAATGTCCGTTTCGACGACTGCACTCCATGGCCTGTCTTGAATGAGAACGCACAACTTCCATCTGATCGACTGAGACTGCGCAATTTGAGTAGGAGAGCACAGATTTGTTCGACAAGATGTTTCTGAAGCAGAACTCGATGGGTGCTTGGCCTCGCCGCAGAGTGGCTGAATCTCACTTGCCAATAACGATGACGAGCTGCGCGTTCCTTGACCGCTTGAAGTTGTTGGCAGTACACGCACACTCCCTACTGCATCTATCCCATCGACGACGTTGACTGTGCGACATGTCTCAGAGTCGTTTGGACGGCCAACATTTTGTCGACTTTGCCCTTTTTGATCCTCACTCTCACCCTGGTTATCAAACCAAACTCAAGCCGCGGTCCTTTCACCCCATGACGGAGTCAGTAACAGACTATGCATGGCGCACAGTCTTCCAGTGCACCGTGGTAATGCTCCTGTCTTTTCTGCGACAAAACAATGTTCAGCTGGCAGACCGGCGAGGTGCGGCGTTTGCCACGGATACCTACATAAAATCGAAACGAGCAGTGCAGTAGTCAACCTCCTGATTCGGGAACTTGCTTGATGTTACTAACAAAGAATGTCTCCAAGGTACGCATCCTCTAACCCAAGCGGTCTTCTCCTTAGTGGGTTGGATCTTGGTCGACATCGTCACCTCCTCAATCGTCTCCAGGGCAATTGTTCCGACGTCTCGGCCGAAAGATCACAAGGACACCTCGTGCCGATCATGGAGCGAGTCGCAGAGGGAATCCATCCTCATGGCTTACCGCTATCACCAGATTCCATAGCTTTCTCTCCTAGCTCGGCCTTGCCCCAGCATTACGAGCAGATCCGGGACATGGGCTTTCAAAACATCGCGAGCGATGTCAACCAGCTGATGAAAGAGCGCGCAGCTCTTGATCACAAGACCGTATGGCTTTTCGGACATGCCCAACAGCTGTGCGAGAACCGAGGCAAAGACATATTTCAACTGGTTGCCGAAAAGCAAGAGCTTTCAAGATCACTGGACCAAGCGGGCCTCGAAAAGCAACAGCTGTCCAGATTTCTGGAAGAGGCGGCACCGCGGCATCAACAACTCGTGGATGAGCTCACTGGCTCCAGGGCACAAGAGGCCGAATATGGAGAGGCGAATGCCGAGCTGCGATTGAGGAATGATCAGCAGCAAGATGATCTCGACCGTCAGGAAGAGCGCCTCATTTTCCTCCAGGAGGAAAAGGACAAGTTGGAGGCCGATCTCACGTTGGAAAGGGCGCAAAGCAAGGCCGCAAATGAACAGCTCGCCTTAGTATCGGAGCGCTGCGATGGTCTTAATGAGGCCGCAGCGGATTTCAAGGAGACAATCACAAGTCAGAAAGGAACCATCTCAGATCTCAGCGACCAATGCCGCACGCTTCGAAAACAGAACGAAGCCTTGAATACCGCCAACGTCGATTTGCGAAATGAAGAGACAATTGGTAGTCGAGCACTCAAAGAATCCTACGACACAAACGATACGCTCATGGAGGACATTGCTGGCCATACTAGACGCGAGGAGGAGGACGCCTTGAGGATTGCGAAACTGCAGCACGAGATCGACACACACAAGCCCATCAAGGAAGTGGAGGAAGCCAATCGACAGCTCCAGGAAGAGATCGATGAGCTGCGACAATGCGGCGAAACCCAGGCCGCCAAATTCCTGCAGGAGGAGGAAGCACGAGAACGTGAAATGAAGAGTTTGCTCGCGCAGATGAAGGACCTCAAAGCCCAGTGTGCTGACGCTGAGCAGAAGCGAGAGGCGGAGCAGAAACAAGTGGCTCATCTCACAGCCAAAGCAAAGGAGCAGCAAGCTCAGGCCGACCTGTCCACTGCCGCAAAGGATAAGGACATCACGATATTGTGCGGCAAACTCAAGCGAGAGAGGGCTGAGAATGAACGCATCAGAGGGCTTGCCACTGCAATTCACACTCCTGGTGCCGGGGTCCACCGCGGCATGGTGACAGCTCCGACCGACGGGACTGTACAAGACCACGATGAGGCGGCACCGCCGGCGAAGCGGCAGCGCGCGGATCCTGTTCCGCAGGGTAGCTCGTATCGCGGCGGGAGGGGTGGTGTTCCACGAGGACCTAACCGGGCAAGAGGGTGGAACAGAGGTTTTCGTCGCTGAGGAAGAGCTCTTGCGCAGGAGGGACACTTGTAGACAGCGTCGCCTCCGTGGTCTTGCTCTCATTGCACGGTCCAGCCACTGAGGTGCAAGTCGTGCAGTGCACTTTGAGCAGAGAACGGATATATAGAAATGCGCACTTGACCGGCGGTCGCTAGTGTAACAGCAAGACGCAAGGCTTTGCATGTTGTGAGGTAGTCAGGAATTGCAGAGCCAAAAGAACAGTTCGTGTCAGTGCCAGTGAGAGACAACTTGACTTGTCGAGTGCTTTCCAATCCATCCACGTAGTAGACTGCTATTCCCACAGCTCTCTCCTGAAGACATCATCAGACGCTGTTGTCCACACAGACATCGCGATCGGCGCTGGCAGAAGACAGCCCTTCCTGCTCCATGTTTCTGAACAGCCGGCCATTCATCAGCTTCCATCGCTGGTGAGAGACTTCGTGGCGCCCACCTCCGAGCGAGGAAATCTTCTTTCTCATCGGCAGATCGCTCAATGGACCGGGACATGACACAGAGTCTTCCAGTATGTGGTCGGACGCCTCCAATCTTCCCTGTAACAAAGGACTGATTAGTTGGCAAATCGGCAAGGTGCGGCGCTTGCTACGGATACCGACATGAAGTTGAAACGAGCTTCGCAGCAGCCAAACCTCCTATCTCCGTCTCTGCGAAAAATTGTGGACGAATAGCGGTGAGGACATGACCATAGCTCGTGCTTGAGGAAGGAGAGTCTCCAGCTCCCACCTGCATCCGTATCAGCACATTCAGTACACCACAGCAGGAGATACTCTCGCCAACGGACTGAGTTCGCTTCTGCAAACGACATGGAGATCTGCTGCCAATATGACTTGCCACCATCACCAAGATCCAGTATCGACTCTCCTAATTCTGCTACGCCTCAGCAGACCGACCCCAGCATAGACCAGAGATGTCGATTAATTGGCGATGCGTGCGCAATGGCTGCTCAACGGCAATTCGCTGAGGTCGAAAGCACACACAGAGAGCAATTGAACCAGGTGAAAAAGCGGAGTGCCAATCAAGACATTGAGATCTACAACCTTGGAATTACCAATTTGAGACTCAGGGACCTGCTGAAGGAGGCAGAAAAGCAGAATGCAGAAAATCGGGAACTGAGATTGAAATTTGAAAAGGAGATCGATCAGCTGAAACTTGATCTTGACAATCGCGCGGCTGAGATGGTCGCCATGCAATTGCGGAAGGACGTTCTCGAGAAGGAGTGTCGCCAACGTTTCGATGAAGTTGTCCGCCGCGCCACGGAGGACGCAGAGGAGCATGAAGCAGACATTGCGCTCGTCAGAAGTGAATACAGCTTCGAGATCTCTGCATTGTGCAAGCGCGAAACTGAGCTTGCCGGGGTGGTCAAGGTGGCCAAGGAGAGCGCGCAGATGAAGGACGAGGCCATTGCTGGTTTGGAGGATGACCTTCGTGTCTCCGAAAAGTTCAACGAGGCCCAGTGCTTGGAGATCGAGGCATTGCGAAGCAAAGTGACATTGGCCGATGAGAGGCTGACAGAGGGCTCCGTTACGAATGCTGCCCTCGTGCAGGAGGCTGTGGATCGTGCCGAGGGGCAAAAAGAGGCTTCGTTGACTATCGCCTTACTGAAGCGTATTCTTGCATCGAACAAAGAGTCCACGGCGAAGCTCGAGTTGACCAATCTAGAACTTCAGGGCCAGATCGCGCAGCTGGAGAACGACTGTGGCCTCCTATCCTCACAACGCGAGCAGGAGAAGTTGGACCACGGCATTGTATGCAAGGAGCTTTCGGAGGAGATGGGGAAGCAGCTGGCAGAGGTCGAGCGATGGAAGGCAAACATGCAGCCGAGCAGGAGACAGTAAGAAAAGGAAACGAAAAGCGAGGGATCGAGCAGGATCGCGTGGGCAGCTTTTAGAGGAAGCTCCGGGAGTTGAAGGCTTTGGTCAAACGCTTACAAGGCGAGCAAAATGACAAGCGTAAGCGTGATGGCGAAAACAACCAGGATACAGCAGCGTTGCCAGCGAAGAAGATTTGTGCGACGAGCACTCCATTCTTGCACCCCGACAGAGCCTGAGTGTGAATCGAGGGTGTAAGACAGGACATGGGTAGTAAAATTTGCACCGGAATTGTATGATACCAGGCCAATAGACAAAAGAGAGTCGAATGCTTGAAGCTCTCAATGCGTCCACTGTGATACATTGATATGGTTATGGGTCTGGAGGCACCGTAGGAACTCGTCGTCGATGTATGGTTCGCTTCCTTCAAGACGTGTATCATCAACGAAAGTCTGGGGTGCCGGACCAGACAATGTTCATCGCGCTTCGTCCGTGGCGCCGATGTCTCCGATCGAGAAAATCCTCCTGGGGGTGTGGTGAGCAGCGTGCCAGGGTGGAAGTCCGCTTTCGCTTCCGAAGTCGGATGGGCGGCTGAAGCTCATCCGACTTTCATGTGAAGTTTCAAGTCTTGGCGTCGTTCAAAAAGTGTCAAGCGCTTCGAGTCTGCGCATAGAATGATGCCCTCATAGAATGAGCGACATATGGGCCGCCTCATTATGCAGTGATTCCCAGTGGGACCACACCTCTTTGCGATGCGAATTGTCCCATATCCGTGTGTGTCATGTGGATGCTGTAACTTCAGTCCCGAAAAGTCTGCGAGCAATGTTCATCGCACGTCTTCATTGTCCGACGCATCGATCATGTCTGTCTCCACTGCTCTCCTGCCGTTGTCCGTCGTCAAGCCCACCGCAGCTTCAGCCTCCTTCTGACTGTACGGTTCTTCCTTCATCTGCTTCACACGCTTCTTGTGCGGCTTTCCCTTGATGTGCTTGCCGTAGTTCAGCTCCGACTCGAACCATTTTGCGCATTCAGTGCAGTAGAATTGTCCGAAACCTGGAAGATCCTCCGGAGCTTTTGTGTCCTTGTACTGCTGGAGGTGCTTTTGCGATTGGGTGTCGGCGTGGACCTGATCGAGGTCACGAGTGTGTCGTCTCGTCTTCGACTTGCTCTTGGGTCCGCGAATGGCCGGCATGGTGGCAGTGTATGCACGAGCGGATATTGGAGTTCCGCGGATGTTTGATGAGGTCTCGTGCACCGTATGCGCTTCCAAGTCACTGGGCAGGAAATTGTCTGCCCAAAAACGCGGGCGATATCGGTATCACGAGCCGCGCTAGGAAAATCTTCGTAGTCTGCAGGCCAGATTGCCCAGCCCGTGGTTGCTACCGAGGAACAAGCTGCCAATCACCGCGCGCAATGCATTGGCTTACTTAGCACTCATAGCCGGTGACCCGCCGTTCACTGTTGCTTGCAAGCTCTGTTTCCGCTTGCGATTCGGAGACGTTCTTTCTTTTGCGCCTCACCTCTCCGCTCCCGACCACCACAATTCATGCTTCAGGCCTATTGTTGGACCTGCAAGTGTTCTCACTGAACTCATATATACCAGTCACAGCACCGAGACGATCGTCAGGATGCTGTCCGCCAGAGTCGCAGCCCGCCAGCTGGTATGTATCTCCTCCATATCGATAGCTGGAGCACCCTTGCCGCGGGGTGTCTGGTGTCCGCAATCATTATCGCCAGCGACATATACTGACGAATGCTTCCTCGATAGCCCCGTTTGGGACAGCGGTCCTTTGCTACCGTCAATGACTCCGCCCTCACGAAGAAGGTCGAAATGACCAACTGGGAAAAGGGCCACTACATCAACTACGCCGGCATGAACGAGACCTTGAACATTGTGCGGAAACGCCTGAACAAGCCTCTCACCTACGCCGAGAAGATCCTCTACTCTCACTTGGACGACCCTCACAACCAGGAGCTCGTGCGTGGCAAGAGCTACCTCAAGCTGCGACCCGATCGTGTTGCCTGCCAAGATGCCACCGCTCAGATGGCCATCCTCCAATTCATGAGCGCCGGCATGGACGCCGTGGCAACGCCTTCGACTGTGCACTGCGATCATTTGATTGAGGCGCAGGTCGGAAACGAGAAGGATTTGGCGAGGGCATACGACATCAACAAGGAGGTCTACGACTTCTTGAGCACTTCGTGCGCCAAGTACAACATTGGTTTCTGGAAGCCAGGCTCTGGTATCATCCACCAGATCGTGCTTGAGAACTACGCCTTCCCCGGTGGTCTCATGATCGGTACCGATTCGCACACTCCCAACGCTGGTGGTCTTGGTATGGCTGCAGTGGGTGTTGGTGGTGCCGATGCTGTCGATGTCATGGCCAACCTTCCTTGGGAGGTCAAGGCTCCTAAGGTTCTTGGTGTCAGGCTCACCGGCAAGATGAGCGGCTGGACCACTCCAAAGGGTATGCAATGCAATTTGTTGACGCGGAGGTCCCAAGGCTGACTTTGGAATAGACATTATCTGCAAGGTCGCTGGAATTCTCACCGTCAAGGGAGGCACTGGCTCTATCGTCGAGTACCACGGACCAGGTACCAACGGCATCTCCTGCACTGGCATGGCTACTATCTGCAACATGGGGTGAGTTGGACTACAGCTACTTCCGTTCTCCTGCTCGGACTGCACACACCAAGCCCTTGAGGTGCAAATTGCGCAGTTCGGTTTGCGTGGAGCTACGGAGGCAGCGCGCCGATTTCTCACATTCGGGAAATGTTTACTGACTTCTTCAAACAGTGCCGAGATCGGTGCAACCACCTCGCTCTTCCCATTCAATGACCGCATGTTCGATGTTCGTTTTTATTCCCGTCCCTTCTGCGTCCGGTTCATCGCTAATTCTTGTGTAGTATCTCGCCGCTACCAAGCGCCAGCACATCGGTGACTTCGCCCGTGGATACGCCGCCGAGCTCCGCGAGGACGAGGGTGCCGAGTACGACGAGCTCATCGAGATCAATCTCAGCGAGTTGGAGCCACACATCAACGGACCGTTCACACCCGATCTTGCGACACCCATCAGCAAGTTCGCCGAGGCCGTCAAGGAGAACAAGTGGCCGCAGGAGCTGAAGGTCGGCCTTATCGGATCATGCACCAACTCTTCATACGAGGACATGTCCCGCGCTGCATCCATCGCCCAGGACGCTCTCGACCACGGTATAAAGGCCAAGGCTCTTTTCACCGTCACCCCTGGTTCCGAGCAGATCAGAGCTACCATTGAGCGTGACAACATCCTCAACACCCTCGAGTCTTTCGGAGGTCTGGTTCTCGCCAATGCCTGTGGCCCATGTATCGGTACGTCATCTGGCAATGAATCCGTCGACGATTGACAGAAAGCTAACAATCCATCAGGCCAGTGGGACCGCCGCGATGTCAAGAAGGGCGAGGCCAACTCGATCATCTGCTCGTACAACCGCAACTTCACTGGACGTAACGATGCCAACCCCGCCACCCACTCTTTCGTCGCCTCTCCCGATATCGTCGTCGCCATGACCCTCGCTGGAGACCTCACATTCAACCCTCTCACCGACACTCTGAAAGATAAGGATGGCAAGGACTTCAAGCTCAAGGAGCCCACCGGTGATGGTCTGCCCGCCAACGGATATGACCCAGGTCAGGACACCTACCAGGCTCCTCCCGCCGACCGCTCCTCTGTCTCTGTCGCTGTCTCTCCAACCTCGGACCGTCTCCAGATTCTCGAGCCGTTTGAGGCTTGGGACGGCAAGGACGCCCTAAACATGCCAATCCTGATCAAGTGCCAGGGCAAGACCACTACCGACCACATCTCTATGGCTGGCCCTTGGTTGAAGTACCGCGGTCACTTGGACAACATCTCGAACAACATGCTCATCGGTGCCATCAACATTGCCAACGGCGAGGCCAACAAGGTCAAGAACCAGGAGACTGGTGACGTCGACGCTGTCCCAGCTACTGCCCGTGACTACAAGAAGAAGGGCATCAAGTGGGTCGTTATTGGAGACTGGAACTACGGTGAGGGCTCTTCCCGTGAACACGCCGCTCTCGAGCCAAGACATCTTGGCGGTCTTGCCATCATCACCCGTTCGTTCGCCCGTATCCACGAGACCAACTTGAAGAAGCAGGGTATGCTTCCATTGACCTTCACCAACGAGGCCGACTACGAGAAGATCCAGCCCGATGATAAGATTGACCTCATGTGCACTGAACTCGCCGTTGGCAAGCCTCTTACCATGAAGGTGCACCCAGCAAACGGCGGCAAGGAGTTTGAGATCCCGCTCAGCCACACCTTCAACGAGCCTCAAATTGAGTGGTTCCACAACGGAAGTGCGCTCAACACCATGGCGAAGAAGGCCGCTGGCAAGGCTTGAATGAGTGGGGATGACATGAGATGAGTGTGAGAGAAAGTTGGAGAGGATGGGCGTGTTCCGATAGTTCGACGATGGAAGTGGACTGAAGTTGGTCTCGTTACTGTTGCTGGGATGAAGCAGAGTAAGGGATGAGCATTGTGCATATTGAATTCGATGGTTCGGCGCGAAGGATAGGGTAGTCTGGAGCAGACTGATGTATTACATGATTTTGAGCTTCAAGAAATGATAGATTTCGATTTGGGTGATTGCCTGGTGAGTGTCAGTGCAATACATTCTTCGACGAGACAGGGACGCTTTCACATTTCGCGCACGTCACGTGATTCTCTGGCGGACTGGAAGGAACGCCTTCGCTGCTGCAGAATTCGGTTGCTTGGCATTGTGGACTTCGCTCCATCGGCTTGCACCACGACACATCTGACTTCTTCGCAACCCAAGTCACGCATCACAACCGTCGCAATGGCCAGTATGTCGACTCTAGCAGGAATTCTTGCTAGCTGTGCTAATCATCTACAGAATCCAAGAACTCGTCGCAGCACAACCAGTCGAAGAAGAACCACAAGAACGGGTACGAATCCTCCGAAACGATTTCCTCGACCTTTCCACCCGACATAACTATGAGCATGGCATACATGGAGGAAGAGAATGCGTTGGAGGACGACAGCTGACGGAGATGTTCACGCAGTATCAAGAAGCCAAAGACCAACAGATACCCGTCGCTCAAAGGAACCGACCCCAAGTTCCGACGAAACCACAGACATGCGCTTCATGGAACAATGAAGGCACTCGTATGTCCAACACGATACGACGCGCAATGACGAGCTGAAGACTAACAACTGTACAGAAGGAGGTCAAGGAGGGCAAGCGTGATGCGGCATAGGCGAGATGATGGTCAAGAAAAAGATCTGGAGCATTGAGCGGGTGGATTTACTCGACGGCTTTATCACGGACTCCTGCCACGGCGGTGGCGCAACACGACATTCGGACGATGCACTTGCTTTTCGAGCGGCGTTCTCGTGAGGATAGCTGAAATGCAGGCCTGATCTGCCACTTCGCAAACACCCACCTCTGTCTCGGTCTTGAGGGACTGATACCAGTTTCGACAACACTCCCCACCCTGAGAGCATTCCTCCTTTTCCACAACCATCCTTCCTCATTCCCCCCCTCCCCTGCACCCGGCATATGTGTGTACAGCACCTAGCATTTCTGTGCAACGGTGACTGAAGGAATATCCAAAACTTGCCAAGATCGATCATTGCCATTTCATTACCAAACACGGACGTCGTGTACTCCGTCGACGTTTGTGCATGAAGACGTGGTAACAACTCAGAAAGATACGCTGCCAGAGCTGAAGAGGCATTTGGAGAGCAAGGTGAGCGCGGCGTGTACTTTGTGCGATCAGTCAGATGGCTGAACGCTGAAGCAAGTCTCTCATATATGGGACACCGAGTTGGCGCGCAGCAAGACACTCGAGAGTAAGTAGCATGAAAAACCGATCGTTGGCACAGCCACACGGTACAATGTCAGAATCTCCAATGCATTTTCCATAGATCTCTGTCTCTATCTGTCGTGTTCTGCAGACCTGAAGATATCCGTAGTCGTGCAATGTGCGCCTTCCCTTCCGCGAAATATCATCCAGGACGGGTGAGCAAGAACGCTATGTCAGCTTCACTTCATCATCCCATCCACCCAAATTCATCTCATCGACCTCCTGCTGCGGCATCAATGTACAAGTTCTGAACAACCAGCCGCTCTATTCCTCGACATGGCCGACATACAGCAATGGCGGCGAAAGATCCAACCAGCGAGAAGCCGCACGCCTGCGCCCACTCCTACTACAGATTTCGAAGAGCCTGACGATGTGCTCTCGCCAACGACTCCCAAGCTGCGCCTCAAGCCGAAGCTGTCATCGTACTTCAATCCGCCTTCGAAACCTGCGCCATCTATCGATGACTTGACCGGCCCTCAACTGCCTAAATGGCCATCCGATCAGCTGTATCCCGACCCAAAGCCAGAAGATGAAATGGACGCAGTGATGTGCCATCTCATGTCGAACCCGTTCGTCCATCTCGATGTGCACTTCAACGGCTCACTCATGCGCATCTTCGAAGGCTACAACAAGCTGAAGGAGGAGAAGTTCTCGGTCCAGCAACAACTCGATGCACGTACGGCGACGTGCAAAGCGGTGGCGTCCAAGTTCAACATGGCGGAGAAGGACTGGGAAGATGAGAAGCAGGACTACAAGGATGAAGTGAAGAGACTGGAAGTGCTGCTAGCAAAGGCGAGCAAGAGAGGCCTGGCCGAAGTCACCCTGGCCCGGCAGGACAGCAAACTTCGGCATCGTAACGCGGGTGGCCTGGAGAGAAAAGAGACCATCTTTGAATTTCTCGAGAAGACGCAACGAATTCAGGATCAGACTTTCAGCAACCAAAGAGGTAAGTCCTATCAATCCTCTTGGAAATGTCGACTCCTGCTGATACCTCGCAGCCACGATGAAGCCATTGATTCAATCACCGTCCGACCAAGATCGAAAAGTGTCGATAAAGCTGACGCAGAAGAAGTCCATGACCAACATACATGACGACTTGCCCTTTGGCACACCACCGCTGGATATGCGCTTTTCTCTGGGGGAGGCCTCGATGCTCGAGAAGCAGGCAGCAAGACAGAGCGGTCGTCGCAGACCTCGCACAGACTCCAGCACGACAGAGGAGTCATTCTCAGCTTCGAGTTGCGCGGATGAATCGCTGCCCGACGATGATCCCACGATCACTGATAATCGAATCAATTCGAATTCTGCCCGGGGAAATGAAGCCGCCATCGAGAATTTTGCCAGCACGCTTGCACGCCGTCGCATTGTTGAACCTCCTCGAACAACGACGCCGCAGCTGCTGGACCTCTTCCCAAGTCCTCCTGTCCAACATGTAGACCGAACTACAAGCGTGCCCAACGCTTTGGGCATCAATCTATCGGCGAGCCATTCTGCAGCCTCGTCCAAGACCGTTCCTCAACATCCAATCGTCAAACGGTCCACCGTCATGACGCGAGCATCGGGTTTCTTGCAAAAGCTGAGGCCTCAGCTCAGTGTTGACATGTCACAGCGGAGGTTCTCCTTCGAACCTGGAGACGACTTCGCTGCCCAGCTCATTCCATCTGAGAATCTCTCGCCGCACATCACGAAGACCTTGCGTAAGAGCGTTTCCCTGTGCACATTACTGGACGATTCGAAGATGAAAGCCGTGGATCGCTCTCTCTCGCCGGTTGCTCCGAGTCCAACGACTTCTGCTCCAGTTTCGGAGGGACGATCTCAGTCCCGCATCCCAACTCCAGTCTTCAGCTTCAACGCTTTAGCACGACCAAGACAAGAGCGGGAGGACTCGTCGTCAAGTCTCCTCACAGTGATCCAGCACTCGGACGAAAACGTGAGACGCAGCACTTCCCGTGCGAGCTCGGTCTACAGTTCTCCATCCGTGAGCCGTACACCTTCGAGCTACGAAGTAAGCTCCATGGCTGGCAATCTCAAGTCGAAGAGCAGTAACCGACTGCTGGACCACACGATGAGTCTAAGAGGCAGTCCAAGCAGTCTCGCTGTTGCGGCTGCTCGTGCTGCCAATGCCGGTGAGACAGTGAGCCTGGCCGGTTCCATAGGCGGTGAGCGGCGATCGAGCGCAAAGAGCAGTCACAGCGCGATGTCGATGCAATCTGATGGCGGCGACCTTCGTCGAGAGAACAGCCGCCCATGCTGATGGCCCTCCTTCAATTTGCCTGGCATCGGATGCGATGGCTGGAGTGGTTGCTCCGCTGACGTTGAAATTACGTTGGCTGGCGCTCTCGAGCGGTATGTTTCGCAACAAACCTTCTCATGGTTTCAGGATTGTGAGGTATCTCATGTCGAACGCTCGGACCTGACGGAATATGTACACCGACCTCTACTGATGTTTTGGGGGTGGCTTGCTGAGCAGACTTTCTATCGATCATGATGATGCAGCATGGTGCTTCGCCCTCAGTTTCACCGCTCGCACAATCACCGTGCTGTGCATGAAGTTTGTGACAGATGCACGGGTGCACGTGCTGGTCAGGCGCAAGGTCTCGTAGCGTCCGATATGTGCGCTCAGGAATCAGCTTCGTCGCCGCGCCTTCGTTGAGACCCAGGACCGCACGAGGTGAGACCCCAATATTGATGCTCGGATCTGACCGTGCTTCCACTGGAAAGCACGGTGCTCCAGATGTCGACCGCAAGCTACATCCATCCTTCCGCTCAAATTGCAGCACGCCGAACCAGCCCACCTCGTGCGGTGCACGTACGGAAGCGTGGAGACACATTGTCGACAAAACAGATCGTGAGAGCAACGAGCCTGATGCACATCTCCCCAATCCTCCGCGCAACTTTCACCGTACAGATCACTCGCTTGGCTTGCACGGTGCAGTTTGAGCGGAAGCACGGAGGTACTGCGATTCCATCATCAATCCCGTGCTCCAAATGCCGCCATCCTTATTATCCACCTCGGTGTGGAACATATCTACGTGGCTTGCGTCCCGCCCTACGAACATGGATGCCATGAGAAAGAAGTCTGTTTCATCGCTCCTCTAAAACTGCGACAAGAACCGTGCGGGCGCGCGTGGGTGCATGTGCTCAGTGCTCGGTGCCATCATCAGAGCGGGGCAGATGTTCCGAAACTTCTCTTCCCGACATCTGCCGGTCTGTATGACTCTGCTATTCCTTGCAAGTTTCCGACACGGACAAGGCCCCGCTGAACGATTGGGGCACCTTTCGTCAGTGTTTCGGCGTTAGCTCCGGGTCAGAGTGTGGCGCAGCTTCGGAGAAAACGATAACGTGCCAGCCATTCCTACGGATGAGGAGACAGCCACGTCGACGAGGCTTGAAAAGGCGCACCACTCTCTGTTTGTGCTCGCTTACCTTAGTAGCACGTTGTGGCTGCCAGCTGCTGAGCTGGCGACGGAGAAGTGTGGGCGTGGAGGCAGCCACAAGTTTAGTAAGGCTGGATTCATGTCCGCGCCTGAAGCTAGGTCGGGTACAAAAGATCTTCAGTAGAAACTACCACGTTCGACTGAGATCAGCGCCAGGTCCAGGTCAGATGGACAGGGCGAGGTGGGAGCACACTGCAGGACCGCGTCAGCTCTCCGTTGTACGTGCTCGGGACTGTGGGACCGGGAGACACGCCCGACCACGGCGTCAGTCGCGCATGATGATGGAGAAAGCTCTCGAGCGAGGAAAAGCGGAGACTGACTGCGCCACATATCACTCGCCACACCTGTTGGAGAGATCCTCCTCCTCGTGGCCATGCCATGCATGTACATTCATTATCACCATCAGCCTCAACTTGTCGGCTGGAGGCTCCGACGACGCCACAGAATGGAGCCACGACTGCGCTATTGCAATGGTGCAGGCGTGGCTATCGATATTGCATTGCATTGAGATGAGAGGGACACAGTCCCGCTGTGATGAGGGCTCTGCAAACCGATATGTTTCGGCTATGCTCACTTGCACTATTTCGTCGCGACTATACTTGCCATTCCTTCTAATTCTTGCACGGCACGACGGAACACGGCTCACGGGTCTTGGTGTTCGGCGTTGTCGCGAGGAGTGCATGCATTCATTACTCACGTTGCTCGATGGCTTGTCTCACATGGCCGAGAGGAGAGGGCTACTCGGATGTCTCGGATGCATCGGATGGTTTGAACCTACGGCGCGCGGTTATGGTACATGGACGCTGGAATAGCCGTACACAGACGCCTCGACAGCCACTGAATAGCCGTACAGGTCACTTGGCTGACCACCTTACCGATGAGGACAGGGACGCCTAATATGCCATGCGGATAAGCTGGCCGAACATCTTATTGACGAGGACGGGTATCATACCTGGACGCTCCAGTAGCCGGACAGATGACCTGACCCGGCCGCCTTATTGACACGGACAGGTACCGTATCTGGACGCTTCAATGGCCGTACAGGTAATTGAACCGACCAGTACACTGACAAGATTGTCGTCCGCTGGACATTATTGACTTCGGCACCGAAGCGCTGAAGATCTTATACGAATGGGCAAAGTAGCATTGTAACCAGGCCTTCTTCGATCGTGAATGGTTGAGGATGGAAATTCCCATCTGCGGAGCTCGAATCGGAGCGCACATGGCGAAGCGAACATACTAAAAGGCTTGGATTTGTTTCAAGTTGGAAGCCAACGGCACTTTTCCGAACAACAGAGAAAAGAAGGGCCGTGGTCGGGATGTGCCATTGCAACAATACAAGAGTGGGGTGCAATGAACAGTGTATGTCAAATGATGAAGACATCATTACAGTGGCTCAAATTTGCTCACTTGTGCTGCTCACGCTCACGCACGCGCTTCTGTGGCTAGCCGTCGACGGTCGCACCGCGCACCAGGCAGACGGGTAGAGACTACCGGGTTGACCCTTTGACCGCGGCGCTTGCGGTAGGGCGGTCTGAGGAAAGCTGTGATGCAAAGCGAACAGCACGGCCACGGCACCGACGACTGACACAAGCGACAACGAACCACGACGTGGCACTTACGACGACGATGGTGTCGAAGTGGATCGAATGGATTGTGAAGGGGAGAACACTACCGCCATGTACCGGCTGATTACTCGAGGCTGCTTTGCCACATTTCTGACCCTCTCGGTTGGAATTTCCATCACCGCCACAGCTGCTTTTTCTCTAAGCTCCTTCGCGTTGCATGTGGGTCGATCTGCGTTCTGGACAGGGTTGACCACGCTGTCGTCGGAGCGTCCGATGCTGCCACACTCTGCTCTGCTCTCTTCTCTCTCAGGAAGAATGGCTTTCGCGAGGGTGATGATACTCCCTCCCTGCATACAAGCCTAGATTTGTGGCGGAGAACGCTGCAGCTGCTGTCAGCACACGCACTAGACGGACATGGGCCCGGGCAGGGGAATTCGGGGCAGCAGTCATCTCGATGATACGACGATCTTGCTATCGTTTGGCGAAAAGTACGACGGTCGGATTGAGTTGCATTCGCTCATACGCTATGGAAGGAAGGACGAAACGCACTTCCGTTCTTTCCCGGACGTTCTCTCTTGTGGAGACAGCAAGCGGCACGAGAGCGGAGTATGCTACCTCCGTTCGAAACGAGAGAGGAGTCGAGCCACAGCTTGCTGACGCTAGAGATGCGAGATGCGGGTCTTCAGTCTAGCGTCCAGTCTAAGGTGAGTGAGTTCACTTCGATCGCTCTAGACTTTTCGAACGCCACAGCATGGCGCCACAGCTGTGGCGCAGCATTTTCGCTTGCAGCGATGAGGGTCTCTGGTCTCTGATCTCTTCGATCGGGCGCGCGTCCGTACGATAGGAACAGCGTTATTGGTACGGCGGCAACGAAATAGGCAGGAGCAATGCTCATCGGCCGTGTCGATAGCGGTAAGAGCCTGAAGAGTCCGAGCACCGTAAGCGAGCAAGGATGCAGAGAGTCCTTCCATTCCGTGTGTTTCTATCGTCTCAGCACAGCACAGGTAAAGAAAGGTTGTGTGGAGTGGGAAACAACGCATGGTCACGAAAGAGCGCTAACGGAATCCCTGCAATTCATCCACTGTTCTTATTTCTCATCAGCCCCCCACCTGTGGCTTGAACTCATCTCCGACCGGTTTCACCCTCACAGCTCCGTCGACCTTATCATCTTTCTCCACTACGACAACTGCTCTCCTCTGGACTCCTCTGGACAAGACCGCGTTGCATCCTACACTCGTTTTACCGCATGCTCTCTCCTCCTCACTCCTGTCGAGCGTAACTGCTCCGCTGTCCTTCTGCCGAACATGTTTCGAAACAGGTGAGCTGCCCTGCCCCAGAAACTCCAGGCCCGCCCGACGAAAGGCCGCGAGAGCAAGCCTCACACACTGCCACATCGATCGACCTGGATCACAAAACTCTATCAATAATACATACCACGACACATCAATACTGACTCCATCATTATAGGAGAACATCGCAGAAACCCAGCGACGAGCTGTATAAGAACTTCAAGGCCAATTTCCCGGCACTGGGCGCGAGCACATCTCCCACCTCCTCGGCGCCTGGACCCGCGCCTGCAATCCTCACCGACCCTCTCGACGCACCACTCAATCCCCGGTAGGGCATCCCCTGTCATAACTATTCTGATCAGCACGTATTGCGTGGCAAACGCCGCAGCACACTGTTCGCTTGGCTGACAATGCTCACAGGTCTCTCGACGACCCTCCGCGCCATGTCAAAGATGCCGACCCCACTCCCACCGGTTCAAATGAACCGTGGACTTTTGGCACCTCTGGACTGACACCTTCCATCATGGACCCCAACAACCACAGCTTCAACATGTTCACCAACCAGATGCCAGGCTACTACACGCCGACGCCTGGCGGCACGAACACCATCTACCACAGTCAAGCGGGCGACTTGCACACTCCCAATGCATTCGGTGGCATGGGCTTGGGCACACCTCTATCAATGCCCACCTCGGATGGCGCTCTGCATGCCGGCCAGCAGAACACCGCCTTTCACTTCCAGGCTGCGTTACCGCAACACATCCAACCGCAGCAATTCCATAATGTCAACCCATTCCACATGCACCAGCAGCAGGGCTTCCCACCGCAACACTTCTCACATCAGCCATCGTTCGAAGGCATGGAGGGTCCGATCGGAGAGTCGCCGGTCGACGACATGGGCATGAGCATGGACATGCAACATCATCACCAATCCTCGGATTTGATGTTCCACCCATCCGCCATGCACACCTCCATGCAGCCCCCACCGATGCATCCGTCCGCGGAGAAGTCAGTGTCGCGCGGACTGAAGAAGTGGGAGCCCTCGCTGACTGGTGACAGATTTCGATATCACGCCACGTTGAATGCGCCCACGGCGATGATCAAGCACGCCGATGAGATCCCAATCACATATCTCAACAAAGGCCAAGCATATACCCTCAACGTGGTCGACACCCAGGTCCAGCACATCATGCCCGGGATGAAGTATCGAACGTTCGTCCGTGTGTCATTCGAGGACGAGCAGCAACGACAAAAGCCGGCCGCGTGTTGGCAACTCTGGAAGGAAGGCCGCGGCACGAACGAAGCACATCAACGTGGAGGCCGACTCCAAGCTGTCGAATACGTCGACCCAGGTCAACTCTGCGGAGCCGATGATCCTGGCAAACCCAAACTCGAGCTCGAGTGTGCTTCCTTTGATGGCTTCTGCGTGACCTGGACTCCCGCGCCGGGTGCTGCTGAGTGTCCGATATCTGTCCGCTTCAACTTTCTCTCCACCGACTTTAGCCATTCAAAGGGTGTCAAGGGCATTCCCGTAAGGCTGTGCGCGAAGACAGAGATGATCGAGGATCCTTCTGGCAATGCATCAAAGGTGCAAGAATCAGAAGTCTGCTACTGCAAAGTCAAGCTTTTCCGCGATCATGGCGCAGAGCGCAAGCTATCGAATGATGTCGCGCACGTCAAGAAGACCATCGACAAGCTGAACCAACAAATCGCACAAATCGAATCCGGTATGAGAGATATGGGCAAGCGAAAACGAAGCGGCTCGTTGGCAAAGGGAATGGAACGACCTGCAAAGGTGCCCAAGCACCGACGAACATGGTCAATGAACTCTGCAGCATCAAATTCGGGTAGCGGCAGCGCCGAGGAGGACATGCACATGAAGTTGATGACGCTTCAAGACATGTTCACATCAACACGACCGGCAAGCATCCTTTACCTGCGAGGCGATGACGGTGACGACCCGGATGCATATCCAGTCAAGCTCACAGGAGAGACACAGGACCTGCTTCGGAACGACTCCGTCGAACTTGCAGCAAGTTGGGACAAGCATAGTGAGACTGGACCTTCTTCTGGCGCTGTTTCGCCAACTCCAAGTTCAAACTCATTCCTTGGAAGCAAAAAGGATACGTACTTGCAGCAACCTACTCCGATCGGTGGACCTTCTCGCGAGAACTCGAACGAATGGGGGAACAATCCCCAGACGGCGACACTGGACATTCCATCCTCAATACCGGAGCAGCTTCAGAGCCCACCTGACAACCTTCCCACCAAGGTTCAGATCAAGTCGCCCACATCTGGCGAACTCTCTGGCTGGATCGAAGCCATGGGTGTCGACCACGGATACCAAGCACCACCCGAGCGACCTGTCAAGCCAGTCGCTTCGTTCTACGTGCAACCACGCATTGCCGGTCAAACACCACCGGATAACTTTCATCGCGCGGTTTACCTGATGAACCGCACTCTCAAAGACTTCACCAACGCCGTCGCGACAAAATGCAACATCGAACCCACCCAGATTCTAAGAACTTACCGCATCAATCGCGACGGCCTCCACATCCTCTTCGACGACGAGTGCATCCGCGAGATTCCCGAAGGTCAAGACATGACGGCCGAATTCTCCGAAATCAAAGTCGACACCCCGATCAAGACGAAGCGCGAATGGGACGCCGCGGCCATGGACATGCAGTGCGATGGCGACATCGTGCTCGCTGAGAACGTCAACAGCACCGGATACGAATTGAAGCTGCTATTCTGAGCAGAGCTGGAATATTGAGGCCAACAGAGCCACCCACACTCGTTTGATCTCACGACCATGACGACCAACGACACGTAATGTACACATTTTGGTGGCTACGAAAAAGAAGCACGCCCAAGGGAATGAACGGCCGAACGAACGAAAGAGACAGAAGGGAATCGGCAGTGCAATGCAGTGTACATGGGCTACGGCAACGAGGGAAAGATATCGTGCTCTCTGAGAGCACAAAGATACCACGCAGGCCTCTGATATCGGGTCTTGTTTTCGTTTCTCTCTTCATCTTTCCTTTTTCTATTATCTATTTTTGATGATACCCAACCAATATTGCGCGAGGGCAATTCGAGTTTTTCCAGAGGGTTATGGATGGGGATGGAAACATGAATATGAGATGAGCCCCCACTGCCAGCGGCGTGGGTGGGAGCAGAGATTTTACATATGATGGCTTCAGAATGGATAACGCATACGAAATGGACAGATGATTGTTCTCCTCTTTGATCTTGTTCAACTGATCTGCTTGGCGAGTGCTGCTATGATTGAAGCTAAGCGGAGGACTTGATGGACTGTGGAGGGAAATACCGCGGAGGATGGGCGGTCCGTGGAGGTAGGGAGCGGTGTGTGAGTGAAAGCGAGCTTCTAGACCATAGATGGCTGGCATCAAATGGTCAACGAGACATGCAACAGACTTTCACGATGTTTCGACATCTACAACAACAATTCATTTCCATTCATTCCTCGAGACCTTCACTCACTGACTCCAACAGATCTACAATATCAAAGTGAATGCGTCAAATTCCAACCCTCCGTCTCCACGTGAGAGAGAGAGAGAGCGCGCGCGATCACACCATGCAGCCGCATCATGCACCTCCCCTCGTGATCTCGCATCCGTGTACCGTACTCCACCCGCGAAACGTTGCAGCCCGTTGTGCTGAAATCTCCGACTTATCCGTGGACCCTTCTCTTCGAAAGAGCTCAGCTCCCAATGATGAACACGAGGGTCCGGGGCGGACGATATGAGATGAGATGGAAGGGAAGAAGCTCCCGCGCGGGGATGTTCGCTGTTGGGGGCTTTTTGGGGCAATGGGGTCTGAAACTGCGGCGGGGGCCGAATTGAAGGAAATTTTGTTCGTGTCGCTTCCCGTGTTGCTGAGATGGTATGACTCTGCGCGGAGACTACGAATCGGGCGGCAAGCGATCGAGTGGATGGTCCGAGTTCGATGCTCTCCCATCGCGATTTCTGTCGCGTTACCGCGTACCTCGTAAGTTCAAAGGACTATGCAGTGGGGTCGGAGAGTTGAGTGTCGCGCCACACAACCCTTGTACCGGCTCACACGCCCTCTCGACCTGAAACACGAGTGCGGAGAAAACATTATGCATGGCATGCATGTGAAAGAGACGGACGGACGCCACGGATTGTTTGAGGCGTCAAGTTTTTGGGGATGGGTTGGAGGTCCAGCCTTTTTGCTTTTTCCATTTTTTTTTCCACGATATGCGTTGTTCGACAGTCACAAGCGGTATGTTATGGGAAGGGATGGCTTGTCCAGCTCTGCTAGTATCGAGATCGTGGTTTCTCGTCATCAACTCGAACACTGCGATACCTGGACGACCTTCATCGCCGCTATCGACGTGGAACCGCCCGGGGACCGATGGCATCGTGATCACTTCCGATCTGAGGAACGCTGACGAGAGAGGCTGGGCTGGGCAGGCTGGACATGCACGGCGAGTCTGCTGAACGTTCTTCCTTGTGGCTCGGTCTCTCGCTTGCTACATGCGGTGCGCTGTGCTTTTGCTGTGCTGTACGCTTCGAAGTGTGGCGGATGCCCTGCCTCGTGCGTCTGGATGTCTGCGTCGCTCATGCATGTCCGCGCGGAGTGCGTGGTGGGATGTTTGGAGTGTGGCGGATGCAGGAGGCCTGAGAGGATGAGGACGAGTGTTCGAGCTTCGCATCTAGATGGGGCCTGTCTTGCTGACTGAGCGACTGCTGTTGCTTAAGCGGCCGCCTTCATCAGGGAGTCGGCATTTCCGGGTGGATTCGAAGCCTGATTATTACTGTCTTCCCCTGAGTTGATCCTGATCAGGTCTGCTCTCTCATCCCCGCGAAATCTTCGACAGTAAATGAGCGTTGGCTCTTTCCGGAGTCAGACCGAGATGTGTCGTCAATATGATAATCAGATTGGACAGCTTCACCGCGGTGGCCTGAACACAGACCCTCCATCCCCTGACGGCTGGCATAATCCTTCTCAAAGCATCGATACCGATTCACGACCGGTGCAGATCGTCTCGAGATGAGCAACTTGTGTATCGGCCTCACTCAACAGCCGACCGCAATCTCTGGAACCTGGAAGGACTCCGTGTTGACCATATACAGTGTGGCTTTACATGGGCGTTCATGATCTCTTCATGCATGTCCAGTCTGGTAGGACGGGCAAATAAGCGTACAAGTAGGCGTACAGATGACTTGCGAGAACAGCCGTATAGGCGTACATGAAAGCGTACGGGCATCATAGGGAGACGTCCAGATAGGCGTACACACGCGCGTACGGTGTAGGTTTACTTCAAATCCCTCTTTGCTTCTGCTGTACGTGCTCAACTGCTGACGTCCCCTCCGGCATCTCAAGATGCCGGGCAAAGGTTGACCAAATGCGATCGACATCCAGAGCTGCTGCGCCACACTGAACGCGCCATACGCCCACTTCCCGACGTATTGCGTTCAGCTAAGACAACTCTAGCCAAAATGATTGCAGGATCGTGGTCCGGAGCTCCAGAGCATCTTGGGACGCAACGTGGGTTGTGTTGTCCCTGACTCCCTGTTCTGCGAGAGGATCTCCGGACATTGCAGGGATGGCAGGTCCCGCGGACCGGGTAACGGATTTGGATCGCGATGTTTCGCATGGACGGGAGTGGAATGAAGACTGTTTGTGGTCCGTCTTGTTCCCAAGACCAGGTAGATTCCGCGGTCGCCTTGGAGAGTGTGGTACTTTGTGAGTGATAGTCAAGCAAAGGCCTGGAACAGGAACTATCACCGGCACTAGATGTTTATTCCAACAGTCTCAGACCCCTTGGCGTTTTCTCCGCGGGGTGCGACTGTGGTCCCGTCCAATCCCATGTACGATGTGACCTTCAGAAGAGGAAGCTTCCGTGCTGAAACGAAGCTCGTGAATTAGCCTCGTACCGACGAACCCTATGACCCTCTTTCTCTGCAACATGGGTGCACTGCCACACGCCACTTTCCGTCTAGACTCCGACGGGAAAAGAGGGCAAGAATAATCGACTCAAGGTCGAACCTTGTTTGCAAGCGAGCCGTTGGAAGTCAAAGCACTAGCCACCACAAAGGCTGCCACATGGAGTGCGCCACGTCGTGAGAGGCTTGTGACGAGGCAGGGCAGAGTCGACGACATGCGTCTCTCTACTCCGCGCTGTCTACTGTCGTGCCATGGAATGTGCTTCCTGAGAGCAGGATCAGACCGAGCCTCTCATGGAGTTGCTGTGCAATTCTGTTGTGCTTTAGAAAACCTGATCTCGATCATCCACGAATCGACTTGCCCAAACTGCAGTCAGGGGCCTTTTCGGACTTCCCGACGTTGCACGCATGTCGATCACATTCTTCGCTCGGCGATGCGATGCCGTTCGTGTCAAGCGCGGGTCAAGTCAGGAACGATTGCGGGATCTTCTCCTGGACATCGAGCCGCAGTGAATGCAGAGAAGTGCAGCAGTCAAGTGGTGGGCTTTTACGGGATCGTTCGATGTTGCCAGACTTCAATGATTCAATTCGAGGGCTGGCTGCTGCATGACACTTCTGCAAAGTGGACAGTATGGCCAGTTAAAATTTCGACAGCCGCCTGCTTCTGTCGTAGCCCGCAGTCCCGTTCCATCATTCGATCCAGGAGTGTGTCGTGCGTTAGGGTTAGGGTTGGAGTACAAGAAAGTGATAGGCAACTCGTGCATTTTGGTTCTTCTGACCCCGTGGAGAGGCCGACAGTAGAGCTTGCGTATGGTCGCGATGGAGTGCAGAGAGCAAAGCATTCAGTGGTAGCTGTTGAAAAGCCTTCTGTGGATCATCTGGTGACCGTGGCACTGAGAAACTTGTCGTACGGTTGAAAATGTGGAGGCCACTTGTGCGTACTGTCCGAAGGCGACGTGGTCAACGCGGGCGGGAAAGTCGAATGCTGGGTATCATAGATCATCTGTATATATGCATATCGACCACCCGATGCTTGATCAGATCTGCTGGCTGTGCACCAAGCAGACCTCGTCATGTTCCTCGTCCTCCGACCCCAACGACCCATCCGCCGGATCCACCCACGACCAAGGCGTGACATTCTTCATAGTAAATCTCTCTCTCATCGAGCCAGCCACAACATCGTTCAGCACGATTCTGACCTTGTTGGCCTGGTATGTGCCCTTTGCTGTCGGTATCAAGGCTGGCGTTTTCGGTCGCTGCTGCAGCTTTCGAACTGTCTCGCCAGAGGGAGCATGATGCTCGGTCGGCGAGCTCGCAGTAGCGGGAGTAGCATCGTCTGCAAGAGGTGAGAATGATTAGTGGTTTGCTTCGACGGGCTTCATTGAAGGCTGCGTAGCTGCACCGTCGTAGCCTAGGCCGCTTCGTGCACGAGCTGTGGGTTGCTCAACAGGGGGTGAGATGTCGCAGATCCTGATCTTGATCTCGGAGTCGGCTGTGTCGTCTCTTGAAGACGAAGCCTCTTTGTGCTGCACGGCTTCGCTGTCGACCGTAGCATCGACCGGGTCGTCGGTTCCGGAAGCTGCAATGGAAGGCGGGCATGTTGTGCCATCATCTTCATGTTTGTTGGACGGCTCGAACGGAAAGTCCGCTGCTGAATCGTGCGTGGGAGCGAGCGGTTGGAACGGCACGAGCGTGGTCAGAGAGATGTCCAGCTTGCTCTTGGGCTCCGTTCCCGTGACAGGTTCTTTCAGACGCCGTTTCGCTGCCGCCTCAGCCGCAGCGGATTTATCGTACGACCGATCGTAGGCGCGCAAGCGTTTCTTGCCTCTGCTCCACAATTTCACTGTTCCCATGAGCCATTTCTGATCGCCATTGACCCTCCTCCCCATCTTCTCCTCGACCAAATACCGCACGGCTTCAATACCCGTCTTCAATGTCTTGTAATTCCACGTCGTATACACGGCACGATCGAGGGCGCGGGCGACCTCTTCTCCCTCGACTCGCTTGACCAGATCGTGGATGTATTTGAACTTCGTCGTGCCTGGGCGCCGACGATCACGAAGAGGACGGACCACACCTGCCGTCACCATGGCGCGTGTCATGACGGTACTGATGGGTGCGCCGCGATCGCTGAGGAAGCGGTAGCATTCCCAGACTCGACGAAATGCCACGCGATCATCGAGCGTCTTGGACAACGCAAACTTCCAAGCAACGAGATTGACGAGCTCGATGTGCTCTGGCACGAGACTTAAATTGTGCTTGTCCCTGGCGGACGATTGAAGGTAATCTGGAGGAGCCTGACGTCGCAAGATTCTCCAAATATTGGCCGAGTGCCCGATGCCGTCGGCAGCGAGTTTGAGCGGCAGCTCGTAGCAGCGACTGAGAGGTAGATTCGGAACGTACGTGAAGACGCGGTACGCAAACAATGGCTGATCGATCTTCAAGAAGTGGTGGACCAGGCGTTGGGCAAACTGCACATCAACTTCGAGGAAATGACGGTACCAGAAGTGGCGGAAGAACTTGAAAGTGATCTCTGGTCGCTTGTAGTGGAAGATCTCGAAAACGTCTTGAGCAAGCCCTGCGAGTGGTACGCTGTGCTGGTTGAGGATGATGAAGAGATCGATGAGTGGGTTGTTCTGGCGGATAGGTCTTCGTCGCATCGAGACTTTGACCCTTCTTCGTCGCTCCATGGCTAGCTGGAGGACTAGTGGCGAGGGAGGGTCGAATGTGTTTACTGCCATGAAGGGGTACGTGGCATCCGCCGTGCCTGTCTTTGGAGCATCGCTTTCCCCTGGCAGAACGTGTGGAACCCAGTGAGCGAGCAGTATTCGTGAGAGATCGGTATAACTCAGTGATGCGAGATGAGCGCCGAGCGGAGCAGGACTCTTGTAAATGTGTGCAAGCTCGCGATACACGTCCCGCCAGGTCCTACTCGTGTATACATAGAA
Source organism: Zymoseptoria tritici IPO323 (assembly GCF_000219625.1). Lineage (NCBI taxonomy): Eukaryota > Fungi > Ascomycota > Dothideomycetes > Mycosphaerellales > Mycosphaerellaceae > Zymoseptoria > Zymoseptoria tritici. The sequence continues at coordinate 170,669 of NC_018208.1, read as the reverse complement.
TGGGCGCGGATTGGCATCCATCAAGCATTGCAGCCAGAGCAAAATCGGTGGGGGGGCGGGCGTGAGTGGATCCGGTTGGAGATGGTCCAAGAGCATCCGTGTGGTCGAACGGCATATCTCTCGTAGATCACGTTGGCCTTCTGTGTGCCCAAACGGGTGGGCCAGAATCTCGCTGATGGGTCTTGAATTTTGATGTACTGCCATGTAGGCAAGAATTTTCGAAACTCCGTGATTGCTCACAGTGTGCGATTCCAGCCTTCTAGAAACAGTGTCATACAGCTGTTGCTCGTCCACGGAACGTAATCCGATCCAGTCCATCAATCTGTCGATATTGTGCGCCGCGGGTTCGTCTGCAGTAGATTCGAGGAATGTCGTAATATCGGTCATGTCGGTCGCTGATATCACTCCAGTACTGTTCTTCCCGGCGAGCACTGCCTCGAATGCTTTCCTGCTCTCTTCCACAGGATCGACCTTAACCTGCTGAGATACGTCCAAAAAGTCCTCCCAAACAATCTCTTTCCTCCTCGGTGCTCCACCTGGCCAACCATACTTCCACAAAGTGTCCCTCTCACTCGCTGTAGCTTCTTGTGTCCTCGACTCAGCCGGCGGCTCATACTTCCAGCTCTTTTCAAAGTCCTGCCTTCTCGAGGTACCGAATCCGCTCAGTCCAAAAAGTGATCCCAAATCAGGTACCGGCGAAGGGTTGGCAGCATGCGATGCGAGACCCATCCGTCTCTTCGCCGACCTGCGACGAGCTTCCAGTGGTCCAGGAACATTGCTGCCGTGTCTTCGACTCTCAGCGAGCGCTGCCTGCCTTGGTTGCGAAGAGGGCTCCGACGCCGACACTGACGAGACGATTCCTGTGAGTGCTCTCGCTGACCTGCGACGAGCTTCCAGTGGTCCGGGAACATTGCTGCCGTGTCGTTTAGCTCCGACCAACGCGCGAGTAAAGCGATTGAAAGCGTCGGCGAGCACTTCGTTGGTGATCCAGAGGCATTGCGCGGGATTCTGTACCAGCGGCCGGCACGCTCGCGCGGTTCGACATGGCATCACACGCGCGGATCGTAACCCAAGAGGGCATTGGCGAGAAGTGAGCGTGGTAAGATGCTTTGTTGGAGCTCAAGCTCTCAAGTTTCGCCGCGGAAGTCTTCAGGCTTGGCGGGACGGACAATGTCTCTACGACAAAGTTCATCGAGTGCGATTAGACGACTTCATCACCATATATCACCACGATGATAATAAGAGCGCCCCTACGGCTGCGGCATGGTAATGAAATCCCTCAATCCCATCAACACATCTCACTAACCTCCCCTCCAGGCCGCATCGCCCTCCCCAAATCCTCTCCTCTCCACCACCACCCATCCACCCGCCGCTTCAACTCCTCCCTCGAAACCGACACACCCACCTCCAGCGTCGTCGGCGTCCCAACCTTCATCGACACCACCTCCTCCCTCCCCGCCACATCCCGTCCGGACTCCCTCCCCGCCGTCCCCATCAACGACCCCAACCACCCCGTGGCCCTCGACTACGCCTTTTTCCAACACCAAAAGTCCGCCCTCGCCGGCACGGGCAGCGTCCTCTCCCCCCACTACAAACCCTACCAACTCCTCTCCAACCCTCCTTACCCCCGCGACATTACCCTCGAACTTCTCATCGCTTCGCAGTCCCACCTCGGTCACGCGACGAGTTTGTGGAATCCTGCGAATTCGAGGTATATTTTCGGCGTGAGGGATGGGGTGCACATTATCAGTCCGGATGTGACGGCGAGCCATCTCCGACGAGCGTGTAAGATCGTGTCTGGGGTGACGGAACGAGGCGGATTGGTGTTGTTCGTCGGCACGAGGGAGGGACATGCGAGAGCGGTTGTCAAAGCGGCGGGCATGGCGAAGGGATGTCATCTTTTCACGAAGTGGATTCCCGGGAGTATCACCAACGGACAGCAAATCCTCGGCGGGTGTGCGAAAAAGGTGGTCAACGAGCTGGATCAGGAGGTGGAAGGGTTCGAAGCGCAGTTGGGGAGTAAAGCCGCGTTGAAACCCGATTTGGTCGTCTGTCTGAACCCATTGGAGAACTACATCCTCCTACACGAGTGTGGACTGAACAACATCCCCACCATCGGAATCATCGACACAGACGCCAACCCGACGTGGGTGACGTACCCCATCCCCGCTAACGACGATTCCCTGCGATGCGTACAAGTCGTAGCTGGTGTACTCGGTCGCGCGGGTCAAGAAGGGCAAGAAGCGAGAGCACGACTAGCGAGACGGGGGATTGTGTCTTACTCCGCTACGCATGGGCTGGAACCACCCGCCAGACCTGAGAAGCCTAGATCTCGACAGCCTTCGCGGAGACAGCAACATCTAGACGCACCCATCACTGCAGCAGCTGAGGAATCCAGCACACTCGACGAACCGAACTTCGACGCCGACCTCGTCGGCGTGTCGGTGGCTCAACACGAAGAAGATCAACGTCTGCTCGATCAAGCGGAGCAGACCCTGTTTGAATCCGATGGGGGAGCCGAATTCGCTGACCCCTCATCCTCATCCTCTCCCTCTTCCTCCTCCTCCGCCACCATGACCTCCGAAGAAGAAACTTCCACCTCCCCCTCCCCCTCCCTCCTCCCCGACGATGAGAATGAAGAAGAGCTAGAAAGAGGCAACCACCTCCACACCAACCCGGACGAGGACCTAAATTCCCTCGACTCCTCTCTCCGCACCGACGAAACCTCCCCTCCTTCATCTACCTCCCCTTCCTCTTCCTCCACCGAGGGGATGGCTGAGGAGGAATATGATCCCACCGAAGATTTCGCGCAATTCGGATCGCAGATTGAAGCGGAGAGGGAGAGGATTGCTTTTCAGACGAAGCAGCAGGATGGAGGGAAGGATGGGGATGTGATGGAGCAGGTTGAGGGTGTGGTTGAGGAGTTGGGGGAGGGTGAGGAGTTGGATGCTCAAGGTCAAATGCGGGATGAGGGGAAGGGTGAGGGGGATGTGCAGAGTGAGGTGAAGACTGTGGAGGAGGGGGAGGAGGATCCCGCAGTTGATAGGACGAGGCTGGAAGAGGAGCCGGTCGTTGATGCGAAGGAAGAGCCTGTTGTTGCGAAGGAGGAGGGAGAGAAGAAGCGCGAGTAAGATGGATAGATCTTCTGGCGCGTGTGGCGCGTGTGGTGGGTGGGATATGTATCAAGTAAAGTTAACACTCACACGCCACTGTACAAGGAATGTGGCCTTTAACAGTGAAAAGGACAGATGATCTCGCCGTCCCTGCCATTTGCGCCCCGCGGATATGCTGACATAGTTCTACATACATGCGAGGTTGCAGGACGTGCCATGTAAATCGTACTGTGGGACCTAAGCAGGTATGCTAGGAGGTATATGAACGCAACATTCCACCGAGTGACCAGGAAACATATCTGCTACGCGCGTACCGTACTTGGAAGACCCCGCCCGTACAGCAGTCAAGTGGACATTGGACGTGGGAAAAGCGAGTGTACAGAAAGAACTTTCCCGTGCGACTTTGTCCGTAATCTTTGATTGTTGGATAATGGACTCGATGAGCATGCTTGGGGGTATGGTTGGTTGCTAGGAACCTTTATCTACCCACTCATCGACCTCATCGAGACACTCTCCCCATTCACAGCGGAGAGTAGGTACATCCTCCCTCATCCCCACCATCGACCCCCGCCTCTCCCCCCCCTCACAGCAATCCCATCCCATCCTCTGCCCTCTGCAACCTCTCCCCAGCATTCTAAACCCTCACCTGACCCTGCACATCACCACTCCCCTGCCTACCAGGCGGACTCCCAAACCCCACCCCTCCCTCCCTCTGACTAGCAAGCACCAACCCCGGCGCCACCGCGCCATCCACACTCACGACCCTCACTCCCCCTCCCATCCCCCCGTTATCAAACACACTCGCCGGCGCGATGCCACTACCCGTCAATCCCGCCAGACGATCCCTCTCCCTTCGATCCTCGAGCTCTTTCCTCTCCTGTGCCGCTAGACTCTTCTCCCTTTCCGCTAATTCGATTTCCGCTTTCGTGCGGCGTTTTTTCGCTGGGGCGGGACCGGCGGCTCCTCCTGCTCCTCCGCGCGTGCCTCCTCGCGTTCGTTTGACGGGAGGTTTGGTGGCGGATCCATTTGGGGTGGTGGTTGTTGTGGAGTCTTTGTTTTTCTCGGCGAGGGAGGCGTGTGTTGTTCCACTTGCTGCTGCTGCGGCGGCGGCGGCGGCTGCGCCTCGTCCACGACCTCGGCCACGTCCGGTGCCTCTGCCGCGAGTCGGTGCTGTTGTTGATTCGACGAGTGCGTTCTGACCTGGTTGGACGAGCGGGCCGGAGTACACGAAGAAGCCATCCTTCGCTACGGCCGCCTGCTCCTGCCATGCTAGTTCGGTGTCGTCGATGAAGTCGTCTTCCTTGTCGTACTCTTCCACCTTCTTCCGCTTCCGCACTGGCTTCCCATCTTTGTTCAGTCTTGGCGCCTCGTTCTCCTCTACACCGCCCATCTCAACATTGCTGTCGCCGTCTAGTTCGGACATGAGGTCAACCGACATGTTATCGTCCGCAGATCCATTCTCGAGACGATTGGCTTGTGCGGCGACTTGAAGAAGACGTTCGCGATGGGCTGCTACTCGCGGATTAATGGCATCGCGTCCATATTTCTTGGCGATCTCCTGCGCGATGTTGATGGCGTTGCCACCTTCTGGACGGAGGGAGATGCGAAGTTCGATGGTGATGCCTTTGGGTTCGGAGGAGTCGGATGACGAGGATGGTCCGCCGAAGAGGCTGGATGAGGAGAGGATTCCTGTGCCGGTGCCGGGTTTGATGAGTGCTTTGGAGGGTGGAGAATGCGCTTTGGCCGGTTTCGGGGTTGGGGCGGAGGACGAAGATTTCGAGGGTGCCTTGAGGGCAGGCTGGTTGGGAGGTCCATGATCATTGGAGTCAACATCCATCGCGCCGTCCATGATGGGAATGGCCTGAGGTTGTGGAGTGGGGGTTGGTTGTTGAGACGGAAGCGGGGTGACGTGTGTTGAAGGAAGATTGGCAAACATGGCAGTAGGATGCTGCACTCTTGATTGCGTGTTGTTGAATGTGACTGCGGCGGTGTTTGTCGAAGGTGGATCGATCAGACTCGTGATGGAGGGTGACGCCGATGCACGGTTAATGTGTGGTGATGGGCGGTTGATATGAGGCGAGGCATGTGCGGATTGCGCACCGTTCGATAGCACAGGCGGTCGTGATGAAGTCGCGTCGATAGCACCACGAATGGAATCGTAATTTTGTCCGCGAATAGGATCGTAATTCTGTCCGCTGGAGAATGGTCGTGGTGTGGGAGTTGATGAGAGGAGTGGTGGTGGTAGACTGCTGCGCATCAATGTGTCGGATGTTGATGTTGTTGTGTTGGCGAGTGATGAAGATGAGAATGTTTGCGGCGGTGGTGGATGAGGTTGTTGCTGCTGCATTGGTGGAGGTGGGGCGGACGAGGCGGGATTGCCAGGCGGGAGGAAGTGACTATGCAGGCCGGTGAGGGTTGTTTGGCGGACATCACCACTTATGGCAGTACTGGTGGCAGGCTTTTCCTCCGGTGCAGTCTTCTTTCTCCTTTTCGTCGCAGGAGCCGTCGTTGTTGCACCTCCTTCCGCCTTGACTTTTGGTTCGGCCTTTTTCCTCGGCTTTGGCAAGACAGGATTGCCATTTGCATCCAACTTTGGTTTGCGTGTGCGTTTGGGTTTGACTGGTGCAGTTCCGGGGAGTGGTGTGGCAGAGGAGGAAGCCGAAGCCGAAGCCGCCGGGTGGTGAACAACACCTTCACCAAGATAACGAGGGGCGACTTTGATCGTCTCGTCTTCGTGGTGATTTTGCGGAGATTGCGGTGGAGAGGAGATGCTAGATGTATCGCCATCGTCGTCCATTGCTGGAGGTGCCATGTTCATGATATGTGGGTGTTGTGCGGTGGACAATGGTGTATTGTCGTAGAGGACGCCAAGAGTTTTGATATGCGACCTCAGGGCAGACGTGTTGTATGAGGTTTAATTTTGATAGGCGGATTGCGGGGGCTGAGAAGCGGTGCCCTGAACTTCAAAGTTGCGCTGTGTTGTGTGTCGTGCTGCTTTGAACGCGACAGATCCCGATGAAAGCCCTCGCCAAGGTCAGATGGACATGACCGAAAGTATCGAGGGGAGCCAATGAGACGTCGAGATTGGTTTCGCAGAAGCCCCAACGTCGTCGTCGCAAAGAAAACCGCCCGACGACGACAACACTCTTTTTGGCGATATGAGGGTGTAATTGGTGTGCAATACTCTCTCTGGCGGAAGAGGAAGATGGCCGTTAAGAAGCGGAATGTCGGTGTGGTATTTTCCAGATCCAGTCGATGGGGGTGTCGACGTGAGCGATGAAAACGTGTCGGAGGATGCAGTGTTGTAGTAGCAAAAGGAGAGAGGAAATGGGAAAGAAAAGGAAGAAGGGGAATGAATAACGGTATGGGAACTGGGGAAGCGTCGAACTCGGACGCGGGAACTTCAGAAATTCGTCGGGACACCTCATCAATCTACGAGGAGCAAGCAAGCAAAGCAAAGCGGACCAGCCGGGCAACCAACCAGCCAGCCAGAGCGAGCGAGCGAGAGCGGGCAGAGCGAACGACCGTGACCGAACGAGCCACACAACCAGACCAGCACCAAGACCAGCACCAAGACCAGCACCAGACCAGACCAGGCTCAAGCCAGCACGCCAGCACGCCAGCACGCCAGCACGCCAGCAAAGCAGACATCCCTCATCCATCCATCACCAAAAAGAGCCAAGCCAAAGCCGAAAGCCAAAAGCCGGTGCGCGATCATCATCAGTCAGTCCATCACCAGCGCGGTCGGACTCAGGCGTGCGCAGGGAGAGAGGAGAGGAAGAGAGATCGGAGAGAAGATCGAAACGTCCAAGTGTGACGACGTTCCAGATTTGCTGCAGGTGCTGCCCCTGTTCGGCGCGACGCCTTCCCCGCGGTAAGAGGGCCCTTAGTTTCCGTGGTTTGATTGATGAGCGGTGCCGATATGTACAAGGATACATGAACATTATCTTCCTTCTTGCTTACTCCAGCTTGATACTTTACGGCTCGGAAGAGATCAACCAAGTTCATCACTCTCGTCACATGCGTCTCGTCGACGTGTGAACTCGACCAAGTTTGAACAAATGCCGCTGGGCTGTCCGTGACTAAACCGCTGGACTTTGAAACATCGAATGTCATCTGCTACTTTACCAAGCATCGCACTGACCGTATATACAGTTGATCTGCTTATTGCATCCAACACACATATCGACACCATTTATAAATGTCTACACATCAATTTGCAAGACCCCAATGCGTCCACCACGAGGAGGCGTCAAGTCTATTTCCATCCTGCACGATTAAAGTTTCACAAATCCAGCCTAGCTCATCCGCGCCGGAACAACCTTCTGTTCCTGCCGACATCCGACGTTCCGACGGGAAGGAAGGGAAGGAACAAAGAGAAAGTTAAGCCACACATCTTTTGAGCCTCACGCAAAAAACCATACCATCACGAACATCAACACGAAATGATACGCGGCACGAAATTCGAATTGAATCTGGATGATGATGATGATGATCAGCAACGCACTGTCCTACCCGCTGCATTCGTCGGCGATGTCCTCGAGCGAAAACCCGCTGCTCCAAAAGCGCCTTCTATGCCCGTGTTGAAGAATCGGAATGGATTTCCGGAGCATAAGAAGCGAGTCGCAGGAGAGTCGCGGTTTAAACAGAAGCAGAATGCAGCAGCAGCAGGGAAGACTTCATCACCCAGCGATGCGCCTATCCCGCACTCTTTGGATGGTGAATCAAAGGGTACTGCGAGGTCATGGGAAGAAGAAGAAAAGTCTCGCATCGACGCTGAGAACCGCCAAAAACTGGCTGAGATGACTTCGGAAGAAATCGAGGAGGAGAGGAGGGAGTTGATGAGTAGTCTTGGCCCGGCGATGATTGAACGACTATTGAAGAGGGCGAATGTGGCGGATGGGAGTGAGGAGGTGGACTTGTCGAAGCCGATGGGGTGGAAGGAGGGTGAGGAGGATGATGAGGTGGTGGTGAAGGAGGGAGGGCATGATGAGTCGCCTCTTACAGGACCCGTCAAGTCTAAACCCAGCAAGACGGTCACATTCGAAGAACCACCGACAGCGCCAGCCGAGCCAAAGGACCTCCCATCAGATTCGTCCGAACCTTCCGCACAACAAACACTATCCGACGCACAACACCCCGACTCACACCATGCCGACTCACAACACCCCAACTCACAACACCCACCCCCCTCCACAATCCACTTCCCCCAACCCGTCCAACCCCCCTCCCTCGACCCTTCCTCCTCCACCTTCCTCACAGACCTCCACACAAAATACTTCCCCTCCCTCCCCTCGGACCCCCAAAAACTCGAATGGATGCAACCCTCCCCCTCTCCCTCCCCCTACTCCCCTTCCGCCCCCGCCCTCTCCCCCGACCAAATCCGCTTCTCCTTCCGCGGCGAACTCATCCCTCCTTCCCAAGCGGCGACCATACCAGTCACCCAGGGACTCCACCACCACGGCGACGCCCCCGAAGCGGCGGGCTACACGATCCCCGAACTCGCACACCTCGCCCGCTCATCCTACCCCGCGCAACGATGTATCGCCTTCCAAACTCTCGGTCGCATCCTCTTCCGTTTAGGCACGGGGGAATTTGGATTTCCGGAGATGGAAGCGGAACGAGAGGCGGTGAAGGAGGGGAGAGGGGAGGTGGAGGGCAAGGGGGAGCTGGCGAGGGGACTTTGGAGGGAGGTGGAGAGGTTGAAGGTTGTGGAGGGATTGGTGGAGGAGGCGGAGGGGAGGGGGGTTGATAGGGGGAGGCATTTGAGTGCGAGGACGTATGCGACTGAGGCGGTTTGGTTGTGGAGACGGGGTGGGGGGAGGAGGTGGAAGGCGGAGTGAGGGATCGAGGGAGGGATGAGGAGATTAACGGAATACGACATGGTGCGAATTATTTGATGTGAACGTCGAATGTGAGAGAGGACAGATGAGAGTATTTGTTCCTTTTGTTGAGTCGGAAAGCTTTGGCTCTCTGCTCGTTGAGCTGAGCGCATTGGAGCTGTTAAATTCACAGATCTCGCCGAGGGTAAAGTCGTGATGCTACATTTGGTGAAGAATGAACCCTTCCCCGGTCTTCTTTGCAGGAAGTCCATATTTCTCGTCCGTTGTGCTGTGTTAATTGTGACATCGGCTTTCTCCAAAGCTGCAGTTCTGTTGATCATCCGGGCAATGAGCCGGACCTCGGCCAAAACTTGAGCTGACCTCACGAGAGTCACGACTTCGACATCGATGGTTGATCCATCGGCATCAGAAGATCACTTCGACGGAGCACATACATTGGGAGTCAAAAGCCAACATTGAAACGCACAAACAGCGTAGCGAAATTACCAAGCTCGCCATTGCGTTGGAGAGAAAGAAAGAAATACCCCAAAGCCAGCCGATGAACAACCTCATCCGGCGGTCCACATTCACAATACCACGAACCTCAACAACAGCCAGACTAGCAAATCTCAGCAAGGCCTCACTGTCATCAGCCCACCGTCCTGGTTCCTGGCATCTCCCACAACCCCTCCTCCCCACCGCCAACTTCTCCACCCCACCCTCCCCCTCAAAAATGTCCACCCCCCTCCTTCCCCTCCCCTCCCTCCCCAGCACAACCCGCCTCTCCCCCACCACCATCCGCATCCTCGGCGCCAACCCCTCCAAATACACCCTCCAAGGCTCAAACACCTACCTCCTCGGCACGGGCCCCTCTCGCCTCCTCCTCGACACGGGGGAAGGGAAAGTCGAGTGGTCCTCCACCCTCTCCCGGGTCTTGAAGGATGAAAACGCGGAGGTGGGGGTGGTGGTGTTGAGTCATTGGCATCATGACCACGTCGGGGGTGTCTCACAGATACGGGATTTGTGCGGGGAGGAGGTGGAGGTTTGGAAGCATCGCTTACCCAGCGATGATAAGGAGAATAGATATCTCGACTTTCCGGACGGACATGTCTTCGAAGTCGAAGGGGTGAAGTTGCGAGCGCTGCACACCCCCGGCCACACGGCCGATCACATGTGTTTCGTGCTCGAAGAGGAGAAAGTCATGTTCACCATGGACAACGTTCTGGGTCATGGGACGGCGGTGTTTGAAGATCTCGGGGCGTACATGTCGAGTTTGCATGTTATGGAGAAGGCGTGGAGAGATGGAGGGTTGGGGAGGGCGTTACCCGGGCATGGAGAGGTGGTGGAGGATGGAGGGGGGAAGGTGAGGGGGTATATTGAGCATCGACAAGGGCGGGAGAGGGAGGTGATTGAGGTGCTTGGACGGGAGGTGGAGGGGAAGGAGGGCGGATGGACGAGTATGGAGATTGTCAAGGTGGTTTATGCAAAGTATCCGGAGAATTTGCACGGGCCGGCGGAGGGTGGGGTGAGGCTGGTGTTGAAGAAGTTGGAGGGGGAGGGGAGGGTCGTGCAGGGGGCGGGTGGGAGGTGGAGGGTGAAGGAGGGGAGTAAGGCGGCACTTTGAAAACCAAGCTGTGATGAGTTATGAAATGAGATCGTTCACCAGCACTATTGCGACCCAATCTCTCACAGTAACATTCACTTTCACGGTCCGACATAACTACACGCCACATAATCCTCCTCGTCCCTATGGGAGGGAAACAATTCATGCCTTTTAGCTGGATTGACGACCGATCTAGGGAGTAACAGGTTGTCGGTCGCCTGTTGCTTCCGGGCGCATTATCGTTGCCTCTTCGTAGACGCTCTAAGGGATTAATTAGCTAAGTTTTACTACTTTACTAAGCAAAATAAACGATATAGACCTAAACTGACAGGATGCTAGGCAATTAACGCCTTTCGCCCTCTTCTTCTTCGCTACGTCCCTCTTGATTTCGACGGCATCGACAAACCTCTGTGATTTAGACTATCTGGTCTTAATTTAACGAGATCCTCTTATTCCTACCGGGAATGACAGGGTTACCCTAATTAGAAGACCTCGATCTCTGAAGCAATCTCGATACGAGGTACCGCTAATTAATAGCGTAATATTCCGAAATTGCAAGGCTATACACCTGTTAGGCCTACTAAAAGGATTAGCAGCGCTCCGTGCAAGGGGGTCAAACCCTACAAAAAGCCTCTAAATTAAATAAAGAAGTACAACCGAAGTATATACCGATCTGTAGCCCCCTAGTAATAATTAGACTATCGATGTCTTAGCCTCGGCATACGTACACTTTAGAAAAAGTTATAATAGAGCAGGGCCGCGCATCCGTTAATAGACAGTTTACTAAGAATTAACCGCGAGCCTCGCCTATTAACAAATCTCTTTTAAACTTTCGAGCCTGGCCTGCCCTACCTAAACTAAACACTAGATTAAGACAAGGCACCTCTGCTTAGTCTAAAACAACTACCTCGCAACAAGCCGCTCTAATTGCACCTAATTATTAGAGCCTTTTTGCTAAAATGTCTAACTTGCCTAACCTTAACGCGCCGGGAGGCTAGGTAGCTAAAATAAACGATTATAACAGACGCTACGCTAAAAAGCTACGAAGACGAAGCGAGAAAAAAGAATCTAAAGAACGCCGCATAGAGGGATCTCGGAAGAACGCTACTAAATTAGCGAAACCTGTCGCAGGCCCGAGCACAGCTCGGGGCACAACACCTACGCCGCCAACCGCTAACATAGAAGACGCTCTAATAATTAATAACCTAAGCGACTAATTAAACGGTACGATTAAAGAAGTTAATAAGGAAATAGAAGACGCGGCGGAGGACGAGGCGACGTAGGATTCTCCTACAACGCCAACCCCCTTACCGCGTCCTACACTTCCCCGCCTAACGGATAATTTTACCTTTAGGTCGCTAATAGGACCTCCGGCTGACCCTGCCATAACAGTAGTAAGCGTTCCGAACAAAAGTAGGAAGAGACCAGCGCTAGCTTTAGCGTAGGCCTCTCTAGCAAAACAGCCTAAGAAGAGGCGACGAGGAAAGAAGGGCGCGAAGGCGGGCACCGCTACGAGTTTAGCGGACTCCCTTTAAAGCTCTTTAATTTCGACACCCACCCTAGCGGCCGACACCCTACTAGGTCCGAAGTAATCGACACCGGCGACAGTGTCGAAAGTTAAGACGAAGCGGACGAAGAAGGCCGCAACCGCTGCCCGCAAGGGCTAGCTAATGCGGCCTATCGATTCGGCCGAAACGAACTATAGCGATAGAACCTAGCTCTTTCTCCGTATGCCGGTTGAACTTAGACCCGCTAATAACCTATTAAAGGGACCCTCTAACATAGAGGTCTTTAATAGGTTAACGACGACGACGATTAAAACGAATGCGCTGAAATCTTAGGCTCCTTGTAATTCGAAGGGATAGGTAGCTTAATGTTTTACTAAGGAGCAGGCGCGGATGGCGGACAACACGACGTTTACTATTCGAGATCTCCCGGTACAGGTTAATTTGTTTTGTACCGGCAGCCTAAGGGTCTTTATAGCCAATTTTATCGCGGCAGATGCTAACTACACTCTGTGTTGTTAAATCTTCAGCCTTAAAGCCCGCCGCAACGTAGACTTAAACTTCTAGTTTAGTCGGCTTACGGTAGGTAGAGCTGTTAGTACGCGAGTGATAGTAGTATTCGAGAAGGAAATTAGGCTGTATAGCTTCGAACTCCCTCTCGGTCCCCTAAAGGAAGGGCATTCTTTATCTTTTATAGCTAAGTTTAGGGCAGTAGATTCTTTAAGCAAATGCTCCGTATGTAGCAACGGCAATTCTTACCTTATGTAGGAATGCCCGCGCTTTACCGGTATATTCTTTTATAGACAGCAGAGGCTTAAAGGGCTGCTTAGCACTAAACCCAGCCTTAGTTAATAAATGTTAATATACTAATTGCCTCGCAAAATGTTTATTCCGTCCGTAACCCTGCCTAGTTTCGTAAAATGTTTGAAATAATGCGAACTAACTGTTTAGATATCCTCTTTGCCTAGGAAACTTGGCTTAACGAGGAGATCGCGGAGGAACTGCTCTTAAACTACCCTCTAATATCGGCTGTGAATTATAGTAATCCAAACAGTAGATATAGTGGCGTAATAACAATAATTAATACAGTTACGACTGACTAGGACACAGACAAGGTTGTCTTTGCTAACCTAGGCGGACGTGTACTCGTAACAAAGGTAATCTGTAGAGGCAAGAAGCTAACTCTTGTAAATGTATATTATATCGCTAACCCGGATCTTCGCCTAGCGTGGCAACGCGCTCTAGCCGCTAACATTCGAGCTAGCGAGATAACACTTTAATGTAACATCCTCGGGGGAGACTAGAATTAATGCACTAAACCGATTAACAAGAGAACGGCCTTAAATTGCCGTCCTCTATTAGTCGCAGCGCATTAAGACCTTATCTTAGCCCTTAGAGACAATCAAACTAAGTACGTAGACGGCTGGCGAAGGGCTTACCCTGACGAAGTTAACTTCTCGTACGTACCTAACAATAACCCCGTATCTAGAATTAACCGCATATACGTAAGCGATAGGATATAGCCGATAACAAGCAGATAGACTATCGAAACTGTCTTTAAGTTAGACTACCGAATAGTAAAGATGTACCTAAAAGAGGTAACGGAGGATGTTAAAAAAGGACCGGGTAGATGGCGACTAAACCCAACACTGCTTTAATAGTCTGCTATACCCCCTTAACTGCTCTAAGTGCTACAACGACTCCCTAGTAAGTCTCCCCTACCGGAGTAGTCGAAGTTTAAGGACGATATCTAAAAGGGCTTTAAGGAGACTTCTCGCGGACTACTTAGGTCCCGAGGGAAGCTATCCTTTAACCTGGAACGACGTCGCCTTAAGTTTATTCAAAAGCGGGTAGTAGGAATACCTAACCCGATAATTAAAGCAAAGTTAGCGGCAATTAATGTCTAGCAACTGTGCCTTACGAACTGGAAGTATAAGTCCTATACTTATGCGGCCTTTGCGAAAGCCTAGCTATATAACGAGCGCCTAACACGATAGTTTTACGCGAAAGCGAAGTCCTTCCGCCCTTAATTCATTGCTGAATTAGCGGATATAGATAGCACTTTATATAAGGAGCTAGATGAAATACTTCGAATCGCGGCGGAGTTTTACTTAACACTATATAATAAGAAGGAGTTAAACCCCGATGATCGTACATTAATGCTGTTAAAGTTACTTAAAGTCATCCCTACTCGAAGTGCGAGCGAACTTACGGCGGTAATTACACCCCGAGAAGTTCTGCGATTAATCCGACGTGCGGCTATTAGAAAGTCACCCGGCATTAATAGTATACCTAGTAAATTCTATAAAGCACTTAGCACTTAGTAGGGAAATAACGAACGGAAAGAAGGCGATAAAGAGGCTGCTCCTCCTATTTGCTATCGCCTTGCCTAGCTGTACGAGACGATATAATAAAGGCAAGGACTTCCCGAGGAATAGACTAACGGGGTTCTGACGATACTCTATAAGGACAAGGGCTAGCGGTCCGACCTGAAGATGTACCGTCCCCTAGCGTTAATAAACGTAGATTACAAGATCTACACCGAGATTTTAATGCAGCGCCTAGTAAAGGCACTTAGCAAGGTAATTAGAACCTATTAATCGGCATTCCTTCCGAACTGATCGATTAGAGACAATATCCAGACCGTCTAATACTTAATTAATTAGTACTCCCCCCGTAGAGCCCACCCAGTAATAGAGGCAGGCGGGATCGCTATTCTCTTCCTTAATTAGGAAAAAGCATACGACCGAGTTAGCTATCTATTCCTATAGGAAACCCTGCGGAAGCTAGGCTTGCCTAAACTCTTTATTAAATAGATTTAAGACCTTTACACGGATGCCCGCATACGAGTGTTTATTAATAGCTTCCTTAGTAAGAGGATTCTCGTGCAAAGTAGTGTACACTAGGGCGACCCTATTAGCTGCCTATTGTACATCGCCTCGATTAAACCCCTCGCGTAGCTTATACTCTAAGACGAAAGGATTAGGGGGGTAATAATTGCCGGTGAACGATTAAAGGTAATAATATATGCAGACGACACGTGGATAGTCCTACGCACCCAAAGTAAGGCAGACGCAGCTATAGATCTTCTCAAAATATATGCGCGGGCTTCCGGAGTAAAGGTAAACTACGGCAAGTCTTACCTGCTACAAGTCGGACTCAAAGAGCTATTGCGGATACTAGGCGTTTAGGAGGTAACAGCAGACAACCCGTACGTCCACTTAGGCATACCGGTAGGGACTAATATTACTTAGCAACTAGAAACATTTTAGTTAAAGATAATCCAAAAATTCAAGGACCGCGCTAATCAGTAGTTAAAGATGTACCTCTCCCTTAAGGGAAGGGTCCTAGTTGCGAACTTAATGTTAATGTCGGTGCCCCGATATTTAATGCGCTTTTTAGCTATCCCTCCAGATGTCTTAAAAGAATTAAACAAGGAGTATTACCGCGTAGTTTAGGATCGAAAGTCTAGGGGGGCAATACGTGGAATATACGCATGCCTGCCTAAAGATCGTTTGTTTGTTTGTTTGTTTGTTTGTTCCATTTACGTCCTTTCGGAGTCCAAGACTATGTAGGACGGCTTTGCTATAAAGGCAAAGCAGTAGATCTATTTACAATCAAATTCTTTCGGTATTCTTTGACCTTAGGGGAAACCCCGTGCCTAAGGCAGGACCTACAAGCAGAATCTGCCGAAGGACTTTAAAACAGCGCAAGACAAAGGAAATCAAACGAGTGTTGCAGCCCAAGGCTGCAGAATTTTCGCGCCAAGCTTTTGCAGAATTTTTAGCGGATCCTTCCGCTTCGCACACACGCTGCAAATTCGAAATGCAGTGCAAAAGCAGTACAAAGTGCCGTGCAAAAGCACTACAAAAGCAGCTGTCTAACTCGCTGCCCCCTCTTATCCTTAATATGCCTTTGTAGAACTGCATGCCGCTTCCAAACGCATACAGCTACGCAGGTTAATCGCAGAGTTGTAGATTCCACCGACTGTTCTAGCTCTTTAAAGTGCATATATGCTTCCTTCGAGGGTGACGAAGTCTCTAGAGAAGGGACATGCGATTTCGATTCGGATTTCGAGGAGGTGCGCGTATAGGGCAGAGTAGACTGCTTCTTCTTGTTCGCAACGTAGAGGGCTGTTCGTTCGAATCGTGCCGTTGTTCTGTTGTGGCTTGTATTTCGATGGGAGGCGTACCTCCAGGTCGTGTTGTTGTTGTTGTTGTTGTAAGGGAAGAGGGATCAACGGCCTCTCCAATCCTCCGGAGGAAACTTGGCTCTGCAACGACGGTATCGTCGCAGGTTCGTAGCCGGCACCACGTACAGGTGTTCCTCGTCGCCGACCGTAGTAGTGTCGGCTGTATCGATATATACAGCATACGCAAGGCCTCAATTGCTTAGGCAGCGGTGCGTACTTTAATATACCCTAACCTTTATTAGGCGTACATAGCGAAGGACATTATTACCAAGTGCACGCGTAACAGACTTAATGTTAACGCGATAGGATTACCTTAGTTTTAAGCCTGGTCTTTAAATGCGACGAACGTCCCAGGTACCCTTAGTTTAATATAGAAGGTGTAGAAGACGGTGCATCCGAGCAACTCGGATAGCAGCGTCTTTACCCTTGTAGAACTAGTTACTAGGACGGATGCGCTTTATCTACCTTTCTTCTACTGCCCAATTATTAGGCAGATTAAAGATACGGGCCTACTAAAGTGGAATTGTTAAGTATAGGCGAAACTCTAGGAACTCGGTGCGAACCGATTAAAGGACATTTAGGACCCGGTCTTAAACAAGCCTATTGTCCTAGAGGGAATGGCTATGCGAGAAGGTGTTGCAGTGCGAAGCGCCTATTACAGCGCTAGCTAGGCAATAATAAGACTAGTTAAGTTACTCCCTAAATCGTATACTAACGCTCTCGAGGGCGATAGTCCGATAGGGGAGAAACACCGACCTCTCTTTAGCCGACTAGTATTCCTAAGCGCCTATCGAGTGGAGGTGGCGAAGAAGTAGGTAGACCTCTTCGAGATAGGCTTCCGCCTACTCTACGAACGATACCTCTAACTGTAGCTAGACTACATCGATTTTAACGAAAAGGTTATAGGACCGCTCGCTGCATACAAACAGCTTACAGGCAAGAAGTTAGAGCTATTAAGGCTTTAGTCCGGTACGAGGGTCTAATATAGCGTCCCTAAATCAGGCGACCTACTTTAGAGACTATTACACTAACAAGTTAAAACAGGTAGTTAGCTAGACTAGATCCTAGAGCTACAGCGCTACTGTCTAGTAGATAACAGTAACTTTACGATCTAGCACATCTAGATAGATTGTACTGTAGCGAAGGAGGCGTAGGCGTTAGTTCGAACAGTATAGCGAAGGATTACTCCGGTCCCGTACTTTGAATTCACTACACTTAACGAAATAATAGCCCTTATAGCGGTCGGCCCCCTAATATCGCTAACAGACAAACGTCGATAGCTCCTTTTATATTAGGTAACAGTTTAGTGTCTTTAGAAGGCTTACCTCTCCTACTCCTTTAACAAGGTTATCAAATTATAGCACCCGGAAACGATAGTGTCGTACTTAAAGGCTACCCTCCGGCACTACATCCTCGCGGATCGAGTATACGCAACTTCTGGGAGCGCCGATGTTAATTAATGTTTAGCTATTATGTTTAAGAAGCTTTAGGGCGAGATGGCTAAGGAAGTCAAACTCCTGCGTAGTCCGATGTGCCTTAAAGATCTAGCGATAGCACCGAGATTAGTCTAATTTAAAGTGTAGTTTCCTTAGGTAAACGATACGTAAGCATCGTATGCGTCGTAGTTTGAAACAGTTGTCCTAGGGTGTAAAGGCTTGTGTTGCTACATTAACAATACACTAACTAACGCTTATTAACTACCGTAGGGGGTAGTGTCCGGTAGAGCGGCCGAATACGGTAGTTCGATTCCACTAATTAGCTCCTAGGGGTAATAGCACCTCCACCGGAAGGTGGCCTTCGGCCACCCACCAAAAACAAAACAACTTCATCGCTGATAATCCTCCTCGTCGGGAATCCTACAGTCCGTCAAAAGCACCTCATCCTGACGCATATCCGCAATCGTCGCCCCCTCCAATGTTCCCGGTGCGCCATCAGTGGTATACTTCGTCTCGTCAAACACCACCTGTCCGAAATTCGCAAAGGGCTTCGTCGAGAACCCAGCGTCGTCCTCGATGATCCACTCCGCGCTGGTCAGACACAACGCGACGACCCAGAACGTCGTTCGAAAAAGCATCAGAGCACACATTGGTGGAAGTACATATTCGTGGTGCCATTTGTGTCCCGTATTCGTGTTGCTGACTTGTCTCATTTCGCGAACTCTCTTCCCATCCCTGTACTTGTATAATTGTATTGCCATCTCGTCTTCGTGACAGTAGTCTTGAATGATTCTCTCATCTAACATCATGCATAGCAATCGTTAATGCATGGTCTAGCATGCGACTGATGCTTGTCGAATTGGAGAAAGAAGAAGGATGACGAGAAGGAAGAAGGAAGGAAGAAAAGGGAACCTTGAAGCATCAAGGCAGCCCACTTCAGGCATGTACAGACTTGACTAAGCATTGTGTGCCTCAGGCACGAACAAAATGGCGACAACCATCGAGGTTCTTTCACATTGTGCAACTTCCCTCTTTCCCATAGGTACCATTTTATCGCTCTGGAGAGCTCGCCAACCCGAATCAGCCAACGAATCTTTCACTTTGATTGATCTAGAACCACACTCCGCAGTCTCGGGAAAAAACCCTGGACACCGACACGACTATCAAGACTCCCCGAAAAGGGACATTGCAGCGCACTGGCATGCCGGTCCAGAGGCAGCATGCCGTTGATGTGCCTTCTCTCGAGTGTTTCTCCGGCCGCAAACTCTACGAAGTCAGGCCTTCAGCAATCGTGTTACCCCAGGAAAGATATGCAGGACGCCTGGATCCGCTTTCGTCCAAATGCCTCGCAAATCAATTGCTTTAATTACAGCCTTCCGAGCCGTCGGCTTGCTTGTTGCGGTATCGATCGACTGGGCTTGAACTTGTGATATACCTCACGTTCGTTGCAACTGCGCACTGTCTGGTCAATAGCGCTGTCATCATGTACGCTGCTCGGACCGATCGACCTTCAGGCGGCCAACATATGGGCGGTGTTCATGCTTTGAGTATGCTAACACTGAGCTTCTGCAAGGCCCGCCGTCGTCGATCACTCTTCTCGGAAGATCACTCAATGATACCTCTGAGCCCATGGGTTGCGGTCTCTGCGAAAAGATGGTCGCGGTCCCTCGTTTGTGATTCACCGGAGCTTGGCCCATACCATTACCGGCCAATCGATCGAAGCCTCCAATGCTAGGTTCCGTTATCGACTGGTAGGGACCGAGGGCGCATTGTGAGTCTGTAGGTAGCTTTCACTGCTCCTTACACTACCGCTACCGTCTCCAATAGTTTGTTGTGTTGCGTACATGCCATGGGAGGCCTGGCGACTGTAGGTAGGAGATCCTTGACAATTTGAGGCAAGAGGCATGCGGATTCGATGTTACCTTGCCTTCAGCACGCTGAATTGTTCGCTCACATCGTCAGGCGTCCTGACCGGCTACTGCCAAAGGTCCTTTCAGTCATTGCCGTTCGAGTTCAAGTTCGAGACGGCTCGGGAACAGCGATCGTGGTATATATACCTGCGCATGTAGTTCAGATATCTGCATCGCATTCATCAGTCGTCCTCTTGAAGAGCAGCTCAAGAACTCTCCATCGCCCAACATGCGCACCACCCTCACTCTCCTGGCTCTGGCTGAGGTCTCTACCTTTGCTTTCGGCTACGATATCCCCGACAACCTCCGCGACATCTACAGCAACCACAAGGTAAGCAGCTCATCTCAACCTTTATGATACACTTACTAATCACTCGATTGACAGTCCGGCAAATGCAACAACAAACTCGCCGGCGGCTTCGACGACGGCAGCCTCGCCTACTGCGGCGACATCCCGCACGCCATCTACCTCCACTCCCAACGCAACGGAGGCCGCTACGACAACATGGACATCGACTGCGATGGCGCCAATCGCTCCGCCGGAAGATGTAGCAACGATCCCACCGGCCAGGGCGAGACGGCCTTCAAAGACACAGTCAAGCAATACGGCATTTCCGACCTCGACGCCAACAAGCACCCCTACGTCGTCTTCGGCAACAGCGGCAGCAACCCCTCTTTCAACCCAGAGGACGAGCATATGCACCCACTCAGCGTTATGGCTGTTGTGTGCAACAATCAGGTCCACTACGGTGTGTGGGGTGACACCAACGGCGGCACGTCGACGGGAGAGGCGAGTCTGGCGTTGGCGAATTTGTGCTTCCCGAATGATAGTCTGAGCGGCGACAATGGGCATGGGGAGTATGATGTGATGTACATTGGCTTCAAGGGCACGCATGCTGTTCCGGGTGATTCGGCGAACTGGAAGGCGGGCAGTGCGAAGGAGTTTCAGAGCAGCATCAAGGATTTGGGCGATAGCTTGGTTGCGCAGTTGAGCGGGTAGATGCGAATGTGTTTGGATTTGGAGTCCGTAGAGACAGTGTAGTCAACTCCTTGCTCTTCAATAGCAGTTCAGCATCCATTTGTTCGCCTTCCAGCAATCCAGCATCCATTTGTTCGCCTTCCCAGACACCGCAATTCCAATCTTCAATCTTGCGAAAGTCCCTCAAAACTCCTCCAATCTGTCCCGCCCACAAGCCATGACTCTACAAAAAGAGACACAAAGCCTGCGCGCTGTTCTTGGGATCCACCTTGCATGGATCGTCCGACGTCGCGCATTGCGAATCCTGTCAAGCAAGCATGTCAGCGAGCTATATGTGCGTCGTGGCTAATTGTCAGTCACGTACTTTGCTGCAAGGAAGCGTGCCAGAAGACAGGTTGCAGTTGCCGAACTGGGAGCCGGTGGTGGTACACTGCAACGTGTCGTTAGTAGGCAGGCGATGGGTTTGGTGGGAGCGATGAGGGAGGTCGTACGCCGGCGAGAGCGATGGCTACCATGGAGAGCATGATTGCAGAGAGGAGTGAGATCTGCATTGTTCTTGTTGTGATGTTTGGTGCGTTGTTGTCAAACGTTTGAAGACGACAGAGTGTTGTTTGGTGTCTGGTTGTTGGATCGATCTCGGCGTTGTTGTTTGTTCGAAGATGAAAGAGGATGTGGGTGTTAATGTCCTCTTGTATTCGCTGGGCAACGTCGCCGCGGATATGACTGTGCAAGGAGGAAGCAGGGAATGGTCGGTTTCCGCCCTGGTGAGCATCATCATCGACAAGGAAGTCAAGATTGATGATGAGAAGTGCGCCGACGATGAGATGAGCAGTAAGCAACGGACGAGGCGGGATGATCGAGCATGACAAAAGTCTGATACTGAGTTCGTACTGTGTGTGCCGGTCAGCACCGCGTAGCATGCTGAACATGAGCAAAACACCCTTGATGAGCAGGATGATACCTTCGTCACAGTGTGTCGAGAACAAGAAGGCATACACCTTCAGTGACCTGACCACAGCCTGTCTGCGGGCCAACGCTCTTCGTCAACATCCAACTGTCATTCAGAGGTCAGCCCAGTTCTGTGGAAATGTAGTCGACATAGGCACTCACATCGGGCATGAAATGTCGGTCGTCGAGCCACTCCTGCCCTCCTGTAGCACTCCAGATATGCTTCTTCGCAAAATCTCTGACATCTTCCCAATTCCGACATTTTCTCGGAAGCGTAAAGTCTTCAAATTTGCCCTTTGTCGACGTGAGGTATGGGAGAACACGGGCATCCGCATTGCACATGATGTGCTTGAAACATTGAGGTTAGCATCTTACGAGGAGTAGACAGGATGTGTGCTTTCAATGCTTTGATGCTTACCTGTCGAAGGGAGTCCACGCAGTGGTTAAGATGGATTTGTAATGCCTTCTCGTTCGTGGTATTCCAGGTCATGTGGTGACTGTCCCGGTAGTATTGATGGTTGAAGTACAAGCCCTGCCTTAGGAAGTTGACGCAGTGGAGCTGGTGGTTCATCTGAATATTGACCGGAAAGCCTTCGTACTTGATGTCCGAAGGAACGCCCTTTTGACCAGGCGTGTAGAAGAGGTGGATTGATGGGTCCAGATGGAAGTCGGCTGCGTATTCTTTGGGCACAAGCAGTGCGGGTCCTGATCGCGTTGTTAGTACGTCGTATTGAGGGGGGATGGTAGATATATACGAACCGTATAGACCAAGCTCCCACCATCGCAGTTCTGAAAAATCTCCGTATTCGTTTGGGTTCTACAAAAGCGAGTAATGGCAGTCAGCAGATGTCTCAGCCTTGCTTGGGACGAGGAAAGGCTCCGAGCCATATGCTGTCTCTATGTCCTGCTCAAAGTGTATGGCACGAAGTGCACTTCAGCGGCGCGAAGTGTGCATCCCGAGCAAACGATCGGATGTGTACCATTCATGTTCGGTCGCTTACCATAGTGAACGCGCTGTACGGCTCGAAGCCATTGTCGTGTTTGGTGTGGTACGTTCGATCGATCTCCTTCTGCCAATCGGATTGGACCTGGTCGCTCATGGGCTCTCTCGCAAGAAACCGGCGGGTAAAGCAGAATGTCGCCAGATTGGAGGTGACGAGCAGTAACAGGACAGCGGTAAGAAAGAACGGGTCTCTACTACGTCGCTTCACCGGCTGATGGCTTGTATAGTCCTGTTCGCTGCCCTCCTGATCCTGTTCTCTGATCAAGCCGTACGTAAAAGGTTTGTTCGAAGTCGAGCGGAAAGTATCCACCATCGATTTCGAGGACGATTTCGTGGCGAAGAACATCTTCCTAGGCAGAGAAATGAGGCCGTGTCGTTAGAAATGTTTATGAAGACGCCTTGCGCTGCGCGCCGTGGTAGGTGAGGGTCCAGGCAAGATGCACGATCACACTGTTCGTCAGGCTCAGTCTGTGATCAGCTTGTCGGAGTATCGCTTCGTCGTCCATGCCGCCATCGGCGATCTCGCACGAAGAGCCGACACGAAAATGCCGCTCAGTCTCGGCAATGGATGCAGACCAGGGATTGCTCGCCCAGACACCCAGTCAGTCGTCGCAAATCGCAATGGGTCCCTTGCTCCATGTTCGCAACATGGTAGCTTCGTTAGCGTCTAATAGCTAAGTATCGAGCAGGGTCTTAGATTGGAAAGAGGCGTTGTTCGGATCGGTGGGCTAGAAAGACGGCGCGCGTGTGTTTTGCAGCTTGCATTTGAGATCGGTGCAAGAAGAAAGGAGTTGCACATCCCGTCTGTCGTTGATCTTTGTTTCATGCCTAAGGCAGAAAAAGCTGAGTCATGATATGGCATCTACCTGGTACTTTAAGGTAGGCCGTTTCAGATTCTGATTGCTTTCTTCCTCAAAACAACGACCACTGCATCGGCTTTCCCAGAGTATGTTACCTCCCTGCTATACACGTGGCATCGTGCCCGGGTATGGATTGGCCAAGCGACATATTGCGGAAATGCAGGCTCGGGCAGGAGACTGCTCTGCTTCACGGCGCTCTAGAGACCGCTCTGCTCCCCGGTACTCTGGAGACTGCCCTGCTTTCCGGCACTCTTACCATGCTTCCAGGCAGTCGTCCAATGCCGAGCACGCGCTGTTCACACGTGGTCCTACCCGCGAGATCTTCTACGATGGGCCTTGAGCAGCGACCAGGGCATTTCCCGTATTGTCGGGAAATGATAAATACAGGGAACGCGATGGATAAATACCGGTCTCCACTGCACTAGAGGTATGGCGATTTTAGCCTTTGTGCGGGTTAAAAGGGACGTGCGCACATCGGTCGCGTGCATAGTGTATCCGGTGGATTCCATGTTTATAGCATGCTCGTTTCTGAGGTGTTGTTAACACGCTAGTAAGCTAGTGAGCTAGTAAGTCGTTTAATAGCTATATAGCTAGAATTGACGCCCTTGCCCTGCCCTCATATAGGCCCTTAAATAAAGGTGTGGCTGCTCGTATAGCATAGTCGATAGTGTCGGTAGATAGCTATATTGTCGCTAAGCCGGTGTAGTAGAAGGTAGAGGCATTTGGCTATATTGTTAGTAGCTATGTTGTTGCTGTTAGCACTATTGCTCTCGTTGCATAGCTTGCATAAGGAGCTAGTTACGAGAAGGTGCTTGCCTTAGTTTACGCAGTCTAACTGCTTGTCGAATAGTAGTCTTATTTAGTTGCACACTATAGCTAATGCTATAGTGTAATCCTTAAGGTGTATAAACGAGCGGCTAGCGTTGTTGTTATTAAGGCTGGCTCTGCGAAGGAGTTGCGAGTCTACTACCCCCTCGTCTACTACCCCCTCGTCTACTACCCCTCGTCGCCGCTAGTGCGGTCGAAGCTAGATAATTAAGGTTAGTAAATTCGAACGATAAGGGCTCTCGTGCGTTAGCACGTCTACGACCTCTGCCGGCACTACGCGGTCGTAAGTTTAAGGGTCTGTTGTTTAGTATTACGGCTAGCTCGTAAATCGTTCGGTCGATAGTAACTATTCGAGCTAGTAGAGCTGCGCCCTTCTTAATGTGGTAGTGCCGGTTAAAGTGCTCTAGAAGGAACTCTATACGGCCGTCGTTTATTATTATGTCGTCGATCTTGTGTTAGCATAGTATGCCCTTAGAGGTTGTAAAGCAATAAGTGTAGACAGTCGGACTAGTAATCTTGCCCTTAGCAATTGCACGCCGCTCTTTAACGGCGTTAGCCATCTGCTTAGCTACCTTATATAGCGCTCTACAGTAAATAACCTTAACAATATAGCGATAGCAAGGATGCTTTAGACTGCGTAGAATATAGGCCTTCTTACGAGCATGTTGCTGTCTTATCGCTGCACTACGAAGGGCCTACTATAGCTAGAGTTTAAGGAAGAGCGTAAGGACGTTGTGTCGTCGACTAGCAAGCTACTTCTTTATAGCTAAGTAAGCACCCTTAGCCCTTAAGCTCGCCCTTTAACTATAGTAGGGGTATTTAGAGATCTAGTAGTATACTAGCTTCTCCTTATAAGGCTAGTATTCGCGGTTAATGTAGTTATATAGCTTACTAACCTCCGTAGACTGCTCTTAGCTCTAGAACTCGTTGTTGTTGTCGTTGAATTTAGCGAGAGTCTTGCTGTTAATCGTCCTTTTAAAGAGCTTTATAAATGTAGTCGTTTGCGGTAAATTCTTAAAGTAAGTCTGCTTGCTAGTCTTATTAATAACCGGCACTTGTAGCTACTTCTTCCTTGCTTGTGCTTAAACGTTCTTAAAGACATGCTAACGGCAGATAAGGGCTAGTATAGTTAGAAACACCGCATCTAAGGCGTTTATAAGGCCCCTGTCTCTGTTAGTTACAAACACCCCTAGCAATAGCAATAGATTAGCAATAGCAGGAGCAGTCGTGCTGCTCGGCTTATAGTAATTAAGAAGGAGTCTCTTAAATTTAGTAAGGAGCTATGTAAAGGAAGGCTCGTCTTCCTTGCCTATTAAATAGTAACTAACAGGCACCGTCTTACCGGCTCTAGTTATATAGACGATGTTTATTAAAGGGCGATTGTAGCGGTTAGTTTTGTACGTGTTGTTAAGCACGACAGTCTCTAGATATTGCCGGTATAGCTCGATTATCTGAGGGTTAAGAATAAGCAGTTTATCTAGCTGGCCGGTAACTAGATTAACGTCCGGTTTAAAGAGATATCGCTGCTCTTTAAGCAGTCGAATAATAGCCTCCGCCGGTGTGAAGTTACCTTGTGCGGTTTGCCGAGCTATTAAGCGTAAGTTGTAGATATCTCTAACCGTCTAGATACACTCCTTATCGTTACTAGCTCTATTACGAAGGCGTATAAGGGTTGTAGCTACTATAGCGTTAGCGTAAAGATCCTCGACGATAGACTTCTTAATAGCCTTAGTCCGCTGTCTGCGGCGGTGCACTAGCAAGGTAGAAGGGTAGTCGGCCATGTGATTGTAAGTAACACACTTGCTATGTCGTATCTCCTAACGACTCTCCGGATCGCTCGCATCTACTAGTCTAATAGTTAGAGCGAATCTACATCTACACTTAGCAGACGATGCCGTAGGACGACTACCTTTAGTAACTCGACCCTTACGAGTCCTTCTACCTCGCGAGCACGTAAGGGCCTTGCTAATAAGGTATTTGCTGTCTACCTTCTAGCTCTTCTTTAAGCTACTAACAGCGAGACTATATCTATAGCGTTAGGCCCAGTCCTAGCTGTATTTAAAGGCCTAAGCGTAGCTACGGAAGGTTCGATCGGTCGGTAGTAGTGCTAGGTCTATAGATATCGCTTCGTCCGAGTCTTCCTTATTAATAACACCTCTACTAGTAGCAACAACACCCTCTATAATAGTACCTGCGGCAGACGACATAAGGTCGGAAACGGATGACTTAGCGCCGGCGACGGTAACGTTGTTACTTCCACCGCCCTCTAAATCCTTCATTCCTACACTAACATCGCTATTACTAACAACATCCTTAAAACCGTCCGTTTTATTAGCTAACTCTACATCCTTATTAGATCTATTACTACCGAGCGACCGCGCATTATCCTCGATATCCTTATTATCACCGCCGTCGTCGAATACGTCCGCCGCTTGCCACCGCGCCTATAGCTGCTCCGCTAAGCTCGAATCGTCCGCTCTACTACCCCCCTCCTTACCGCTCTGCGACCACTATAGGAATAACTCCTCCTACCGCTCCTGCGGCGGTAACGGCGATCGAAGAGTTAAGAGCGCTAGAGCTATTAAAAGAGCTATAAACAAGGGTTAGTAGTAATAGTATAAACGAGGGCAATAGCATTAAGGAATACAGTAGAAGGTGAACAATTAGCTAAGGGTAACGCGACACGCGTTAACTCCCGCGCACGGCCCTGTTTAGTATGAGAAAACTAACTAATCTCGGGCAGGACGCTATTGCTGGTTACCACCCCTTAAGAGGGGTGGAGACCGGTATTTATCCATCGCGTTCCCTGTATTTATCATTTCCCCGTATTGTCATTCTCACGACCCTGCACAAACAAGGGCCACTGCGTCGACTGTCCCTGGAGAAGGTTTCAGCGCTTGCTATACACGTGGTATCGTGTTTTGGCATCGATTGGCCACGCAACATTGCGAATTTGCAGGCTCGGGCAGGAGACTGCTCTGCTTCCCGGCACTCTCGCCATACTTCCAAGCAGACGTCCAACGTTGAGCATGCCCTGTGCCATAATTTCAAGCAGACGTCCAATGCCGAGTACGGCCTGTTCACACGTGGTCCGGATCGCGAGCTCCCTCCAACGATGGGCCTTGAGCACCGACCAGGGCAGTCTCAGCGGCGGCACCAATGCGCCGGCACCAGTTGCGTCCCCACCTCATCAATGCTGTTCAGATATATCCCAGAAAGTCGACAGCGCTCTCGACCCCTGAGATGAATGCGCATGCGGTGCGCACATCATTGACCCATAGCAATGATGTTCTCTGATTGGCAAATCCAGGGCTATCATTAGTCGGATCTATGAGGGAGTTCCTTCGCTCGATCGTCACTTGAAACCGATTGCAAACCCATGAGCTACCTTGACTGTTGGCTACTACCTTGACTGTTAGCTACTACCTTGACTGTTGGCTATCCGTCAAAAGCCGCCACGCCCGGTCAAAAGCCGACGCAACCTTTATAAGCTCCATCAAGATTCGGATTGGACTTCGTCGTTCCCACGTCAGAGGACCTCAACACATCAGTACTCGACTTCAATCAATAATGAAGTACACCACTGCGACCGGCCTCGCCTGCCTGCTGGGCATGGCCGTGGCTGTACCAGTCTTCAGTATGTAATTGGCGTCTCGACAGATTGTACCAAGCAGTCGCTGACCATGACCACAGAGGATCCAGCGAAAGGACTTGCCGACGTCAAGAACTTTGACCTTCAA
The DNA here is from genome assembly GCF_000219625.1 of Zymoseptoria tritici IPO323. Lineage (NCBI taxonomy): Eukaryota > Fungi > Ascomycota > Dothideomycetes > Mycosphaerellales > Mycosphaerellaceae > Zymoseptoria > Zymoseptoria tritici. The sequence goes on along the minus strand of NC_018208.1, from coordinate 142,730 downwards.
GATCTGCCGAAATGGGAAGCCCACAAGCGCAACGACGAGGGAAACGGCCGAGGAGGTGATGGCTCCTATAACCCACCCGGGAGAGACACTAGCAACTATCGTGGCAACGACGAGGGACATCCGGACAAGCGCAACGACGAGGGAAACGGCAGAGGGGGTGATGGCTCCTATAACCCACCCGGGAGAGACACTAGCAACTATCGTGGCAACGACGAGGGACATCCGGACAAGCGCAACGACGAGGGAAACGGCAGAGGGGGTGATGGCTCCTATAACCCACCCGGGAGAGACACTAGCAACTATCGTGGCAACGACGAGGGACATCCGGACAAGCGCAACGACGAGGGTGGAAACGGCAATGGGAATGATGGCTCCTATAACCCACCCGGGAGAGACACTAGCAACTACCGTGGCAACGACGAGGGACATCCGGACAAGCGCAACGACGAGGGTGGAAACGGCAATGGGAATGATGGCTCCTATAACCCACCCGGGAGAGACACTAGCAACTACCGTGGCAACGACGAGGGACATCCGGACAAGCGCAACGACGAGGGAAACGGCAATGGGCATGATGGCTCCTATCACCCGCCCGGGAGAGACACTAGCAACTACTCCGGTCCGGACAAGCGCAACGACGAGGGGAACGGCAATTAATCACGAAACCAACGCTCGGGCGGATCGCGGGTGGGCACACTTTTGCCATGGACCTTTGACGGCCGTGATCGCTGAGATTCGGAGCATGAAGCATTCTTGACTTCATGCATGCTTTCGTTGGTTATGAGTTTACGATGGATATGCTACAGTCTTCACTGCGCTGATCGCTCTCGTTTGTGACGATTGCGTGGGAGATTTGAAGCCAACATTCGCTATTGGTCCGAGAATGGAAATGTGTTGCAGGGCTCTCCCTCCTGTCGAAGGCACGCTGTTGTCTCGCTAGCAGACAATCTTCAATGCAAAACGTAATTTGGGCCCCGCCGTGACTCTCCTCGAAGTCGTCTCTGCGCTGGTCAACCATAGATTGTCGTGGCAGAGAGCTTGCAGATGTCGAATCCGTCATATCGGACCGGCTCCCTCTCGGCACACGTCCACGCTAGCGGAAATCAACGCTTCTGGCACGTGAATGGCTTCCGTTCCTCGCTGCACGTCATCTGCCTTTCCCCCGCCAAATGGTGGAGTGAAGCTCTTATAGCTTCGACATTCTTGTTTATCCCGAGGGAGGTGGAGGTCCAGGAAGCTCCGTCTGACCGCAGGAAGATGAGAGGCTGATCAGTGGTGTAGTCTAGAGTGTTGAGTAGACGCTTCTCGGGGTGAGCGTCTGTTGGAGAAGCTCTTCAGACGAGCCGTGTAAGCTTATGTCTCTTTTACCTGGTTTCTGCTTTACTTTCTACATCATTACCTTGATCTCGACCTCTACTTGTTTGCTGCTTGATACATTCCTCCGTTTCCAATTGCTGTATTCTTCTCCCGACCAATCGATCAAACCATCACACCACGATCAGACTTTCCATCATCAAACTCCCAGATCTCCCATCAACCCCAAAACCGATCATCCACCACGGCGAACCCTTCCTCCACCATACCCTACCGCCCCCCTCCGCCCACCAAAATGGCCCACCCCGGCCGCCGAATGACCATAACCTCCCTCCCCAACCGCCCCGACCCCATCCAAAAACCCGCCCTCAAACCCGCCTCCGACCCAGCCCACGGCGCGGCTTTCATCCTCGTGCACGGCTTGGGAGATACAGCCGAAGGTTTAGAAAGTCAGTCATTGCCTCCCTCCATCCCTTTATCCTAAACTGAGCTCTCCCACTGACAACTCGCTCTGCTCACCGCTAACGGCTCGCTTAGACGTCGCCGACCAATTCCAATCCGCCTCCAAACTCCCCCACCTCCACTGGATCCTCCCCACAGCTCCCGAGTCCCGCGACGCCATGACGACAGCCTGGTACGCTCCTTCATCGTTCTCGCCGTTTCCCACCGATCGGCCTGAACTCGCGCCTGCGGAGGATGAAGAGGGGATGATGGAGTCGATAGCCTATATCGAGTCCCTCATCGACGCGTGTGTGCGCAAGGGAATCCCACCGCAGAGAATTGTGCTCGGAGGCTTCAGTCAGGGGTGTGCATTGTCTCTACTGCTGGATCTGACGAGTAAGAAGTATGCCGGGAAATTGGGAGGTGTTGTTGGATTAATGGGATATTTACCGTTGGCGGACGGGAGGCGATTGGAGGATTTGAGGGCGAGGGCGGAGTTACCGCCTGTACATGGGGAGGTTCCGGTTTTCTTGGCGAGGGGACAGAGGGATATGTTGATTCCGAAGAGGATTTGGAATGTGGCGTTGAAGAGGTTGGGTGAGTTGGGATTGGGTGAAGGGGGGTTGGAGGTGCATGAGTATGAGGGTTTGGGGCATAGTTTGAATGGAGAGGTGCTGAGGGATGTGTGTGGGTTTTTGGAGAGGTATGTTCCTGCTTTGGAGGATTGAGGAAGTGGAGGAAGAGGAGGAGGTATGTGAGGAGGCGGTGATGCAGATTGACAGAAGTTGGATGTGAGACTCTGATATTGGACACTCTGGTGCTGATGTCGAAGCCTGGTGCACTCGGCGAGCTGAAAGTCAGAGCAGAGATGCTGCATAGCAGACAGAACCTGAATATGAGACTCTCAAAGTCTAACATTTTCGAGTCCTGTGTCTCTAGAGAAAAGTTCCTGCAAAGCAGAGACTCTGCCATTCGAAAAGTGATCAATACTATCACTCGTGCTCGGCTCAGATAGCTCGCTCTGAGGTCGTGTCGGAGATATGCATTTGCAATGGACAGCGCATGAGTGTCTCCTTTCAGTCGTCTCGCCAAGCATGTGAGCATGCACTCCGGAGGCCTGGGCTTGGATGATCGACTGCTATCACGCTGGTCTCTGAGTTGTAGCAGTGCTCTAGACGGACGCTGCACCGTTGGTGCACGAGTCCTGACCAAGTCCTTCCACTCGGCTGAACCGCAGCTCTGTAGCAGCAGAAAGTATTGCAGAAAGTATTGAACGCCTTTGCTGCGCTGCACCGTGCAAAGTAGCTTGACTTCTGATCACGTAGGCGTACTGAGAGACCGGTCCTGCCCAGACCTGTCACGCGGTCCTGATCACAGCGAGGCTGGTCTCTCCAATCCTTGAGCAGAGTTCAGATGTCCCAGCAATTCCCGGAAAACCCATCATGTATCTTCCTCGTAATCACCATCACACCCTCACACTTCACTCCTCCCTCCTACCCCCACCCCTCCTCGCACTTTTCTTCCCGCTCAACTTCTCCTTCAACCTCCTCCGTCCCTGCGCCTCCTTCTTCTGCAACATCTCCACCCTCTTCACCTGCTCCGGCGACGTCTCACCGGGTACAGTCTCCCTTCCTGCTTGAACAATCAACTCGTGCAGCTTTTGGAAGCAAGCATTCGCATTGTCGGCTTGTTTCCGTGAGTCGTCGGCTTGGATTACCAGACTGGAGGAGGAGGGCGCGTGGTAGCGGGAGCGCAGGAGTGGATCGTGGAGCAGGGAGGGGAGACGAGGGAGGAGGGAGGAGAGAGGGATGCGGAGGGTAGCTTTTGAGGAGACTCTAAGTGAGGCGTGTATGTTAGCTCTGGGTATGGGTGTATGTGGTGTGAATGTCGCACTTGTTCACATTCTGTCCTCCCGGTCCACTGGACCGGCTGAAGCTGACTTCACACAAGTCCCGCGGGATCGTATCCGCGTCTAGCTTTTGCAGCCATTGACGAGCGGCTTTCAGCTCTTCTTCGTCGAGGTCATTGTTGCGGCCTCCGCTGCTGTTGGTGAATGTTCGGAAGAGGTATGATGTTGCCGATGGGCGAGGAACGGCCACCAGTCTTGCTGCTGTCCATCGAGGAGCGAGCAGACGATTCATGCCCGGTGGCAGAGACTGGATGTCGAGGGACCGCGGGCGGAATGGATTTATGTCATTGCCGCTGGATATTCGAGCTGCTTCGGGCAGTCGCGCGGTGGAGGCGGAGTTTGTCCGCGGTGGATGCGTGTGGATATGCTTGTGGACTGTGGTGTTGGACCGTATTTGAGGACTGCTGGCCGAACGCAATACTTGTTCTTGCGTGCGCAATCCCGCCTTGATCAGTCTAGAACTGCGACATCTTGTGCAGCGTCCTTCTGCGTATAGGGCTTCGGTGACTGTGGGTTGATGTCCTTGCAACCAAAAGCTACCTGGAGACTTACCCAATGCCAGTCTTCTCCACTCAAGCTTTTTCGTTGACGACAAGATCATAATTGCGGTCGATAGCTTCTAGTACTGATATCACAATGGTGTATGCTTTAAGGAGTTTCCATCCATATCAATGTACTACGAAGCTTGTTCATATCCCGAGGCATGCCCTCGAAGACCACTCATATCCACGCCGACGAGCGCCTGATACACAGTGTCCACCACGCAGCCTCAACTTTGACGCATCATCGACCCGACGGGACCGCACGTTGCATTGCCTTTTCTTTCCATCACCAACTTTTCTCTTCGACCTCACTCGCCCCTCCTGCATTACGACGAGCTGCGACATCTTGCTCCGTCTCACCGTCTTCTCGCGGAAACGCTCACATCACCAACGACACCTCACAAACACCACGATCGACACATCAAGAGGTAAACTTTGCGCGCGCCTCGTCTTGTCTTTTCGTCCTTCGTTTTTGCAGCGGCAGCGGCAGTAGCAGGGACGATTTCGATCTTTCGCTGCTTCCTTCGTGATCCTGTTGCCGTCAAGACACTGCGCCCAACGCAGCCCGAGATCTTGACCAACTCTCACAAAAACAGCCTCTTCCTTCGCTTTTCTCCCTCCAGCAATGCTTGAAAACTCATCCATCTGAACCCACTCATCTTCTTCTCATCACCCATGAACGACCACGACGACACCCCGACAACCTCCCTCTCGGAGCCACCCGAGGACGCCTACGTGCAGAGCACACCCAGTTTGCTCTCACCTGCCTCACCCAAGCCCATGCATTTCCCACAACCCACCAACATTCCAGTCCTCGACAACATGATGGATGTCGGCTGGAATCAGACCGAAATCCACATGAATGATCCCGCCATGCACAACACCGAAGTTCGTCCCGATGCCTGGCGTGATCCCAATGAGCAACCCAACGACCACGATTCACCTTTCTCCACTGGCGGAGAGGTGACGCAAATCGACAACCCGGAGACTGCTGCACATAGCGAACAGACAGCTTCCAATGGACTTGATGATGCTACCGCCTCAAGTGCACCATTCTCTAATGGCAATTCCTATCAAGCCAATTCTCGTCTCCAGGGTGACAATGCTCCGCCCACTTCGGATGCAAAGCCTATATCTGCATCAAATCCCAGCGATCCTGCTGCTGCTGCCGAATCTGCTCCCACCGCAGATGCCATCCCACACCAGACCAGTGAGGTCGAAAATGCCAGCCAAGCGCAGTCCACGCCAATTCCCACCAATGCTGCGCCTACTGACGGCTTGACCGCGGCCTTGTCTCCATCTCATGCTCATTCCCAAGCGCCTGTCAGTATCCACGACTCTTCTTCTCAATCAGCGCCTTCCCTTGGTGCTGCTCCAGCTGGCCTCCCACCACGGCCTCCACCCCAGGAAAACCCATTGATCAACCAACATTACGTGCATGCCCAAAATCTGCGCGACTACCATCCACACGCCTCCCATTCGGCTGTGCAGTCTCACAATCGTACTAATTCCTCCGGCCACGTCAATGCCTTCACCTCGCCCACGCAGTCCCATCCCAATCCCGGAAACGCCTTCCAGACCCAGCGTTCTCCACCCATCGGAAACGCCTCGTCTGTTGCTTCGCATGCTTCGATACAACGCTCGCCTGGTGCTAACACACCCATAGAGAGTCGTCGGGAGTATAAGCTTGCCCTTGGGGAGCCGATCAGCACGGACGATCAAGCGTGGGATCATGAGACGCAACGGAGATACGACCACTTTCTGGAGGAGGAGAGGCGATATGTGAATGAAGCGCAGTGGGATCAGTTTCCTGCTGGTTCGAGATTGTTCGTTGGTATGTGAGATTGAATGAAGCTTGGCTGATGCGACGAAATGCTGACGATGTACAGGCAACCTTTCTAGTGAGAAGGTGACGAAGCGAGACATCTACCACGTCTTTCACAACTACGGCGATCTCGCGCAAGTCTCTATCAAGCAGGCGTATGGATTCGTGCAGTTCTTGCGACCCGAGGACTGCGCTCGCGCATTGTCTGGTGAACAGGGCAGACAGATCCGCGACAAGAAGATTCGTGAGTGAATCAAGCCATCTCAGCAGACAATGAAACTGACGACCATCAGACCTCGAAGTCAGCAAACCGCAAAAAGCACCACGAAACCAGCAGAACAACAATCGCCGCTCACGCTCGCCCGATCAACGCAACAGAAACGACCGCTTCCAATCCGGTGGCCGAGGCGGAGGAGGAGGAGGAGGCTTCAATAATCGTGGAGGACGAGACTCAAGAGATGGAGGAGGATATCGTCAACAATACCGCTCGCCTTCACCACGAGGCGGCTACCGCGATCGCCGAGATGACCGCTACCGAACACGATCCCGCTCTCCACCAGGTGGATACAACCAGCGCGATCGCTACAACTCCCGCACATCTCCTCCTCGCCGCGACGACCTCGATGAAGACCTTCCACTCCCTCGCCGGCATCCCTCCGATGTACCTGAAGTACAACTCATCAGCGTCGACGCCTTGGAGAAAGACTTCCTCAACTGGGTCAAAGACGCGTTCGCAAGTCGCGGCGTGAGGGTGGACACCCTGATCATCTCCCCACGCTTGAGAGAGGACGCCGTCGTCCGCCGCCAAATCCTCGAAGGCGTAGTAGCCGTGAGCAAATTGCGTCGATTCAACCAAGACATGTCGAAAATCGGACTCACGATATTCAAAAGAAGAGGAGGCGGACAAGAGGTGCAATTTGAAGAGTACGATAATTTGGATCCCGCGGTCGCGGTGGAATTGGTGTTGAGGGAGAAGGCTGCTGCGGGTCCTCCTCCTCCGCCGACGACGACGACGAGGATGGGGAATGCGGGTGGGGCGTATGGACATTCTCAAGGTGGAGGGCCGTCGCCGGCACTGCAACAGCAGGGTTATCCACCGCCGGGCTCGTATGCTGGATATCAGCCGCAACAGCCGCCGAGTGCGTATGCGCAGCTGCCGCAGTCGGCGGGAGGACATGTTTTTGGTGGGGCGTACGTGCAGCCGCCGCAGTCGGGCTATGGCCAACCTCCACCGCACAATGCTGCTCCGCCATACGGCGCTCCTCCTCGTCCGACTCCGCAGAACGTCAATCCGAATGACTTGCAGGGATTGTTGGGCATTCTGAACCCCGGCAGTGTCCCTCCTCCTCAGCAGCAGCAGGGTGGTCCACCTGGAGGACCGTACGGATATGGTGGAGGTGCGCAGCAGTATCCTCCGCCTCAGCAGCAGCAAAGTGGTGGGTATGCGGGTGGGGGACAGCAGGGGTATGGACAGGCGGGTCCAGGTGCAGGAGGTGCGCCGGATATGAAGGATTTTTTGGCGAAGTTGCAGCATTTTGGGGATAGGGGGCGGTAGACTGGTAGACTGTCGGTGTCAGAGCAGTGGTTTGTCAGGCTTCAGATGTGTTTGTTTGCGAAAGTACTACGTGAAGCTGTGGTCAGGTCTGGAGCGTCCATCACGATCGTTCTCTGGCCGTCGAGTCTTCAAAGTTCTGCTAGCTTCTCATGTTTTTTCTTTCCCATCAGGAACGATCTCGCCGCATCAGTGTTGACTTGCAGCGAGATAGAAATGGTCGTCAAACAAGGGGAATCCGTCAAGTAGCTCAGGACGATGGCATGCACGATTCAACTTGTAATGAGCGAGTTCTGTTGATTCGTCGCGTCTCACTGTCCGCGTGGGATGTCGAGGGGTGGAGTGTGACAGCCTGATCTGAGGCTTCGGTGTAGTACCTAGTACGTCGCAGGATCTTGATCGCCGCGCGACTGGGAGTGCACGATCCGCTGCCTGGGCTGCGTGTTGGTGCAGCAGGTCTTTGATGAGCCTAACCTCCGTCAAGCTTGCTGTGTAAAATTGAAGCTCGACTGGATCATTGTCGAGGTCCTCGACATGGCGACATAAAGCGCGCTCCCGGGAGTATATATCCTGCAAAGCTTCCTCGAAGATTACATTTCCGGGGGTCGTAAGTCAGCAGTAGCTTGAAAACCTCCAGATTGCATCCCTTTGTTGCGCCTCGAAGTGCGAATCTGTAGGCCTCACTACCCGAGTAGAACACATTGCATGTGTCGTACCCGAGTAGAAACTTCAGGACCTGCAGGTCAGGCACAGAGAACTCGAAGGCATCAGCATTAATTCGAGTTCCACGCTCCAATAGGAGTTTGACGGCTTGTGCGTTGCCCCATTTGGATGCAGCGCTCAGTGCATCGCTGTAACTACTCCCCAGGGTCCCAATTTGGCTCGCAAATGTGGCGAACAAGGTCACGAATTCCACTTTTTTAGTTCTTGCTGCCGCTCGGAATGCCTTGGCAAAGGTCTCCCTTTCGAAGGCTTTTCTCTCGAGGAGTAGCTGGGCGACTTCCGAGGTGCCACAGTGTGGTCCTGCTGCTGCTTCAAGTATACTTTCGCCGTGATGATCCTTCTGTATTCCATCGGCTCCGTTCTCAAGTAGCAGCAAAGCCGTCTCCGCGATGCCATACCTGGCTGTAAGCCAAAGCGCGGAACGACCTTCTCCATCTCGAGCATCGATATGGGCACCATTGACAAGTAGAAATTCCACGACCTCCACGTTGCCATCAAATGATGACCTCATAAGTGCGGTCTCACCGACCCAGTAGGAATTGACGTCCACACCCGCTTGAAGGAGCAGTCGTACATTCTCGATCTTCCCCCAATGGCTTGCCAGGCTCAATGCCTTTGCTCCCACTTTCTTGAGACTTGCTGCTTCTGAAAGTAGGCGACGTAGATATCTTGGTAGATTGTAGCACACAACGACGAATATTGGACTGATTCCGCCGGCTATTCTGGGGATTGCGGTGGCAAATTTGCTCAGCGCTTCTTGGTCGATTATCCCATCAGTAAACACCGGTATCTTGAACAGAGCTTCTACCCATCGTCTGAAGCTCTCGCCGCCCAAGTTCAGAAACTTGTCGAGTGATTCGATGGTGCCATCGACGCTGCCTCGAGTTGCAATCTCGGCGTGTTGGGGCCAGTGGAGGACGGGATAGGGGACTTCATCCGTCCAGTCAGTTCGCGGTCCCGTTGCCAGATCCAGACACGCATGAGTGGCCATTGTATGCATTTCTGTCAACGCGTACTCGGCTGACCTGCTCTCCAGAAATTCTCTGACTGACAAGTGTGAAAACCGGAATGTATCTTTCCATTTCCAGTTACTTTCGTCCCGCCATTGATCGAGTCTAACCAGATCAAAGCACATCTCGAGGACAGTCTCAGCGGACATGTATGGTTCATCGGGTGCGCAGGCCAAGTTTATCAGCTCCGTGGTAGAAAGCGGTCTTTGAGCAACAAGCAGCAATGAGAGAATTTTCCTTGTGACTTCTGCCTGTTCCTCGCCCATCTCCTGCATCTTGAGCGTGTAGAGCTCGTCGTAGATCTGCTGTAGACTGGGCGGAAGCTTTTCGAGTCGACTGAGCAGAACCGAGCGTATGTGCAATGTACACAGAAACTTGATCTGGAGCTCGACCCAGCGGAACCTGAGGTAAGCTGTCAGTATATCACCTTCCGCTGATCGATCATGTGTATACTGACATTCCTTGTGCTCCGCGACATAGGCTGTCCACGATTTTGTCTTCAAGACCTTTGTCCACCTTCACCGTACGCAGCAACTTCTTCCTCTCGACCGCAGTCCGGACACTGTTTCGCACATAGAGATCGACATCTGCCTGGTTACACGCCGCATCGATGGCTACCGCTGGATAGACATTCATGCGTGAAGTGATATCCATGTGGCCGTGTCTGCTTGTGACAAAGATCTTTACAAGACTAGTTGACTGGGACAAGATGACAACCAGTGAGTCGATCAGAACGTCGCGTGACTGAGGATCACACTCATCTAGTGCATCGATTACAATGTAGGTTAGCGGTCGATCTCTGATGGTGTTCATGATGATGTCGGTAGCCTCTTCAGCAGATGCAGCGCCCGCGGGGCGGCGTCTTTCGAATCTTGCTCGGAGATTGGAGTGAAGAGGGGGTCCGCCAGGAATGTCTGAGGCTTGCCGCATCAAACAGCGGAGGGTATCTTCTGGATTCGCGCGTTCGGGTTCGGCAGTGTTGCGGGAGCAGAAGAAGTATATCGGGTAGGGGGCATGATGCTTCTCGTGCGCCTCGATAAGTGATTGAAGCAGTATAGATCTGGTCGGGGTCAGCAAGTCCTGCCTTGTATACGATATCCGATCCTCTGCTCACACCAATGTACTTTTGCCGGTGCCCGAACTACCATGAAGCCAGAGGATTTCAGAACAACTGCTGCTTTGCCAGCCGGTGAAACTGTTGTCAGTCAAGAGCCACTGCCCGGTCCCTGGCGTTATCTTGTTTCCAACAACCTGAAGATGCTTCTGATAGGCAATGACGGACGCCCAGTCCAGGATTTCCTCATTCATTTGGTGGTCCAGGATTTGCGATTGCGACTCTATCGCCTTCTCAACTCGGATGATGGGCTGTTCCAGGTCTGCAATTTGAGTTGCAATTGTCTTTGCTAGACCGTACTGCTTGTGACTGGTCTGGCTCAAGATTTGGCGGGTGGAGCCCTCGATTGACAGCTTCGACTTGGTCATGCTCTTGATGTCCTCTGTGAGTTGGGAGTCACCAGAAATGAGCGATGCAAAGACACGGTCTTGGAGCTTATCAGCTTAGCAGAATAATGGAGGCTGGGACCACTTACAACCACGCTTGGAATACAGGAACTGAATCGCGTGCGCCATGAATGTGAGCATAGCGGCGTAGAGCTTGACGAACTCCTTTTCCAGCTGATCATGCCCGTCGTACGTGATCAACAAGTTGCCTTCCTCAATCTTGCTCCATGCGGCATAGTGCGTGATGGTCTCGAGGCCTCCAACGACGGCCGCGTGCTTCTCTTGATTGTTCAGGGTCGCCTGGACTCGTTCAACGACCAAAAGCGTGATGTTGCATGTTGAAAGAAGAACTTACCTGTAGAATGAGACGAACGGCCGCCCATGGAAGCGCAGCGTGTCCGGGATCGTGCTGCACAATCGTGTCGCCGACTTGCACGAATTTCTGCAGCCATGTGGTCACTTTTCCGAGCACATCTCTGACGAAGTACTTTTGATTTCGTAGTTTGATGACGGACTTTTCCTTTGTGGCCTTCTGGTGTTTCTCGATGTCTTTGATCAGATCTTCGGGGCTGCTGCCTGTCCAGTGGGATTTGAGCGTGGCCTGATCCTCTTTGGGTAGCTCACGAAGCGCCTTGTCCCAGAGGGGATGCCCGGTGGCCATGACCGACGTGCGAGCTGCGCTGAGCGAAGTCTACAGCGACGACTTGAGGATGCGAATAGAACACGCTGGGGAGGAGATGGAAGGGCCATCTTGTGCGAGGAGGGCGAGGCTGAAGTGACCATATACGTAGCGGGTGGGGTCGATGCAGGTGGGCGGCGCCATCAGGCTGGACCTGCAGGAGAGGAGAGGTTGTACAGCTTCCAAGGCGCAGCTGCGCCTTCACGCAGCGGTCAGAAGAGCTTGATGCCATGTCTCTCTGGCCATCAGGGACATAACTTTCGACGCTTCAATCCATAATGTGATTATCTAGAAGGAGAGTCGCAACACATTCACTCGAGGTCGACGCCAAGAGCCGCAGCCGCAGAACAGGGTACGGCCCGCGGCATTGAGCCACGGTCGACGGACGACTTCAACCTCTGCCTTCGATACACATCCTCTGAGCGGCGTTTTACCGCATCATGGCCTCAGGACCACTCCGCTTCCGCACGCCGTACATCGAAGAACTGCCTACCACACAGACTCGACAAGCTCCCGGCTTCGCCTGGGTCGCCGTAGCAGGACCATCCGCCGATCCAGCAAAGAACTGGGGAACCACAAATCGCAAACGTGCTCGAAACGCCGGCCTCGGGCAGACAGACAGCCAGAAAGAAGCACTCAGTGCGCGACAGCAGCGAGAAATCGAGCGAAAGATCCGCGAGCTGAACAGCGACAACGTTCGAGGCGATGGAGTTGCGATCCCAGCAGCGAAGAAGGATGGGAGTGGGAGTGCAGGAGGCGGACAAGTGAAGGCGGGCAAAACGCCGAATACGAAGAAGATTCTCGCGAGTGGCAAGACCTTTGCACACTATCTGGATGATGAAGAGGCGGAAATCGCTCGTACGGGGAAGAGGGATATCGAAGGAGATGGACCGGCAACAGCCACAGCGACTGCGGCAGTAGCCACGACACAAAGAGCGAGCAAGACACCGTTGGCGAGGAGGAAGCCGCCGCAAGAGGTCAGCGCGAGTGCGAGTCCTGCTCCGACTTCCTCTTCTGCGGCCCCGGCATTGCAGAGACAGGACATACCAGCTCTTTCAGCAGCGGACATCGACGAGGACTCTGTCAACGACCCACTACCGACACAAGCTGAACTCGAAGCCTTGATCAATGCTCCGCCGTTGACCTACAATCAGGCTCGCTCTCAGCCGCCACCAGCTGGAGCTCCCCCGCCGAGGAAGTTCTGTGAGATCTGCGGATACTGGGGCAGAGTCAAGTGCATGAAGTGTGGGAACATGACGTGCAGTGTGGTTTGCAAGGATGCGCATGATGAGAACAAGTGTTTGAAATTCTATGCTTGATGAGGATGAGGATTGGCATGGGAATCGACGATGGCATTGATATGAAAGGTCGGTAGGTTGATTTTTATGATACCCCTCTACGCGTATTGTTGCTGTTGACGACTCGATTCTGTTCAGCGTTCAATATCCGTTCGATCTCATTCCAGCCATCACAAGAGTCTCATATTCACGACCAGAGTTAGTACGGCGATTCTTCACTTCAATTGATGAGGCGCCCATGCCAGTACTCCGGCTATCGGCAGTTTTGGGTTCAGGATTGGTTTTTTCGACCGATGATCTGCATCATGCGAGGCGCCTTTTCTTTCCAACTTGTTCGTCCTACACTCTTCTCTATCTGCTTGAATTCTTAGCAAGCCCGCGTATCTACTGGCTCGCCGCCGTCAATTGCACCATCGGCCCAGTGTATGGTGGGCCATGCCAGGCGATTCTCTCCTCGCTTCTATACCGACCATGCCACAGTCGCTTCGCCGCTCGGCGAGGATCGAGAGCATCGCCCGTCGACGAGGACCGGATTGAGAGTCCAACGACCGCAGCCATCGTTGATGAGTATTCCGCCCGAATTGCGCTTGAGGATCCTCGGCTACCTGGTCAACGGCGGTCGTGTAACAGATTCCGACTCAGCAGGCCATACTTGCATTCACACTGGAAACGGAACTCGCTTTTACCTGCAACGGCGACGATTGAAGTGCCCTTGCACCGAATCTGTCTGGCCTCGGATTCTCGCTGTCAACAAAAAGCTGTTCGCTGAAGCCATGCCTGTCCTTCACAGTACGAACGAGCTTCATGTCTGCTTTCCGGCAAACAGAACCTTCGAGTCGGCGGAGGATCCGGCCGCCGCCGTCGTGCGAAATCTCCCACGATATGCTTATCCGCACATCAAGCGATTAGCGCTCATCGGCTGCCTCGACAATATCTCTGGGCTTACCACCCGAGACGAAGGAACAGGCTGCATCTCACGCCATCTCTCATACCTCGAGTCCGCCGGTGCCAGGCCTCGCGACATCCGCATCTGCATTGGTGTACAGTGGGCGTACGATCGGCATGGCTTCCATCTTCGAGCAGAGGAATTGCACGATGTTGTGTCTCTCTTGTCGGTAAAGAATGTCAGGTTGGAAGTGCCGTGTATACTCCCTGGCATGGTGATGGCGATGGCACCGGGCGTCGTCGAAGGCAGTACAATTGGCACGGAGATCCGCGAACAGCTGATAGCAGCACTCGATGCGCGAGTCCGGGCTTTGGTGAATGTGGAGGACATCTCGGGCGTTGTGTGGCGGCGGGCGCCCTTCGTGGAGAACTTGAATTAGCAGAGGCGAGTATTCGGAGGAGTAACGTGTTCGCCAACGAATTGCGCAGCATGTGATTCCACTGAGAAATGAGGAAGACGCTTCGCGCACTGGCTCGAAGGCGAAGGATGTGAAGAAGTGTCCGGGAATGGTGTGATGCTGGACTCGGCGGTAGCAGCAGTGTAATGCTCCTATTTGGTAGTGCTTCTCTGTAAGTATCACCTCTTCTCGGTTAAGCGATGTTCATCGATTGCGACCTTCGTCAAAGTGCCCTGCTTGATTCACTTCGCTCGGCGGTACTCCGGCGATGTCTTCCCCGAACGACGTCCTTTCAATTTTGGTAAACTTCATCTTCTTGCAACTTCCATCTCTTTACGTCCGCGTCCACATGGGAAGAAGCCACCACCTTCCGCCAGTTTCGCCAATCACACGCACCATTTCGACACGGACGCAGGCAAGACCGCGCAACACCGACATCACGATCGGAATCAATAAAGGAGCTCTCCATCGCAAATACGACGCAAGACCTGCACACTCGAGAATCGCAAGCGCATCACCACATCCACAGCTCCGCCACTCCCGCTCCACGGCTCCACCACACTCGCCGACCTTACGGCGCCGGTCACAACATTGCGCAAACCGCAGAACATCATGGACACATCTCGACTTCAGTCAGAAGAGATCGCGCCTCTCGGAACCGACCCCACGCCACAGATTCTTCGCCGCTCGTCTAGGATCAAGGCCAAAAACGAGACCTCTACACCCACCAAACCCGCAGAACAGCCCCAAGATTACCCGCGAGCGTCTTTCATGGGCCTACCGGTCGAGATGCGCATGCGCATCTATGGCTTCCTTGTCAATGGCGGGCGTGTAATAGATCCTGGTGCGAATGGCTCGGAGTGCGCTCGAGAGAATGGAGGTCGCGGAAAACTCGGAGACGGAACCAGATTCCTCTTCGTGGCACCGAAGTGTTCCTGCACCGAGTCTGTGTGGCCACAGATTCTCGCCACCAACAGCGTCATTTTCATGGAAGCTATGCCCGTCCTCTACAGCACGACTGCGTTTCACGTGGGCTTCCCTAAGTTCGGCGACGGCAGATCGCCATCGTGCAGGACTGCCCTTTCAACATTACCAAAGTACGGCGCCTCGCACATTCGACACCTTGTCCTGTCCGCGACCCTGGGATTGATGTCGATTGCGATATACCGCCCCGAGTCTCATATGGACGACTTATCTCTGCACTGGACTTGGCTCAGATCTCTCGATCTAAAACTTGTTTCCATCCGACTATGTCTCATCGCTGAGGCAGTTCGGGCAATGACATGCCTTCATCTCGATGTGACTCCGTTCATCGGGCTTTTGTCAGGATCCCGGGCGGAAAATATCTGGCTGCAAGTGCCTTGCGACATCGACGAGGACGTTGAGTACGACAGCGATGATGGCGACATGGACTATCTTGTGGACGAGAATGATGTGAGGACCAACAGGCTGCGAGACAAACTCCTGGCAGCGCTGCGGACCGAAGCGAAGCGAATGGATCATCATCCTGATATCGTCGACATCTCGGACAAGTGGTTGGAGTTTTGATGAGACTGGTACTCACGATGGAGTGATCGACTCGGACAGAAGCGAGGATGCGAGAGAACTGTCGGAAGTGAATATGGTGATAACGGTCAATCAACTTCAGGGTAGACATGACGACAGTACGAACAGCGGTGTCGAAATGAAGATGCAGTTTCAAGTTGATGACGGACTGATCAAAGATTGCTCTCCTCGAACATTGCGAACAGCCCGGAGGAGTACATAGAAGAACCATGAACCAAGACAAGTTCAAACAGTTCTCCCGCATGACCACACGAATAAAGACTTCCATTCCTCCACTTCCACTTGGCCGAAAGGTCTCGTACCTCCTCTTCCATCCACCTCCAACATGACGCTCCTCCACCGATGCGGTGCTGCAACAGCTCTCGGGTGCTGGCTTGACGTGCGGTGTTTGATCTCCCGGAAAGTATTGCTGCGGCGCCGCAGTGCGACGGTCTTTACACGCAGCCCAATGATTTGTCGTTGGGGTCCATCGGATTTTGACTGTGAGACAAGATTAGTACGGCGATCAACCGGAAAGAGACTCCAGAACATGGCATACTAGGAACAGGTGCGCTCGTCTGCGCACGATCCGCCGGGACCCGGAGTGTAGCAGCATTTCGCGCCACTGTACGCGCCCGGGGCAGTGCAATCAACGTAATCAGTGGCGGCAGCCAAGCCGATTGTGGCGGCCATGGCGACGATGAAGGTGGTGAAGCGCATGGCTGCAGATGGAGATCGGAGTTGGGTTGATGTAGTCTGGTCAAGACGTATCAGTATGTGAGATGAATGCCGAAGGAAGAGGTGAGAGTACTTTGTGGGAGTATACTCCTGATGTCGATGTGAATGTGTTTGAGGGGAAGAAGAAGGGAGAAGAGCCGAGACCAGAGCCTTATATCCTCTGTTCGGAATGTCCTCTCAGCCTGCCATGCTCTCGTACCGTCATACGTGGCATCTCCGTCGTGCACGAGGCTTCACTCGACTCAGCTCCGGGTCGCTTTTTCCACGGATGAGCATGCTTGTTCCGGACTGCCCGCAAGTCTCGATCGCATATCGGAGTGGCTGTATCCTTGTCTTCATCGAAGTCCAGTCAGTGATGCTGGAGGGTCCAGACTGTGTCCTGCATATCAAGCGATGCCCTTTCTTGGTAAGTATCGACACTTTCTCGACGTCACTTTGGTTTTGGAGACTTTTCAAAGGCGGGCATCAATGTACATCGTTCCTTTAGAAACCGGAATTGAGCACAGCATTTGAGCGATGACAATATCTGGATCGTCATACTGGGCTGAGTCTGAAGGCCTGCTGCCAGGACGTAATCCAGACTGTGTCCTGCATCAGAAATAGTATCTACAGTCGAGAACTTAATCGGAAGCATTTTGGGGCGGTCATCGAGGACTTCGTGAGCTGATGTTGGCTCGGATAGGTCGGTGACCAGGTTCAAGGAATGATCACTGATTCTTGCTGTTGGGCTTAGACCTGTGAGGAAGATGAAGTCTGGTAATGCTCCTGCATTCCGACCACGCCGATTTGTGCCCAAGACTCCAATGCGCTCGCCCGCTATATGTTATTCGCTCATCGAGGTGACTGTTCAGATCCTGCAAGGCTGAGTTCAAAGACCTGCCGGCAGGGTAGAGAAGCAGGGTAGAGAAGCGAATGAATTCTGGTACAGGCTGTTATGCGGGAATTAGCGCTGGCTCCCGGTAACCATGTCGCTGCCTGAATCGGGCAGGTATCGACGTTTCGTCAAGATAGGATTGGTCCAAGTCGTCGGTATCACCGTCAGGCGGCGGACGCCAATTCTGGCTTTCAGGATGAGTCCTAGAATGCCTCTGCTTTTCTATCACGCCCAATCATTCCATGCGTTCGCCCGTCGTATGAAGTTCGCTCCTGGACATGGCCGCTCTTGTCGATGACGCAGTGCGAGGCAATCGTACAAGCCTGTGTCGTGTGATCAAAAAGCGGAAAAAGAATGATACTGATTTATAAGGGCGAAGGCCCTTAAGCTATATAGACTAACTAAAACGAGCGAGTTATGTGATAATGACGAGCCTTTAAGTAAAACGGTGCCTGAGGCTTTAAGGGTTTAAGTAAACCTAAGCGAGGTTTTTGGTATTTTTGAACATCCTCCCCTTTAGTGAATACGTGACCTTAAGCGTTCGTAACAACCTTAATTAAAGGCTCAGGTTATATGCTAATGCTCTTAAGTGGGTGTGCGTAATCTCGAATAAACGAGCGTAATCTAGGAGGTCCGTAATTGCTCGGAAGGTAAGGTCTTAAGTGCAATCGTCTAGCTAATTCTAGTAGGTAAATAATCCAATTTACGTACTATTACAAGCTTTAAGCTAGTAACTGCTGGCACGTGGTCGAATTCACTAGCAGGTCGCCCCTCTAAGGGCACAAAAGCGACTGCATTCTTCTTTTTAAACCCTCTCTCTTTTATTAACTTCCGTAATCCTTTCCTTCCCTTTTCCTTAAACCTTTATACAGCCTACGATTACTATACCTTACAACATTACAACATACCTTAAGCAATAGTCGCTATAGCGAAGGGTAACGAAGACAAGCGCAAGAAAGACGATAAGAGCAAGGACGATAAGGTCGACAAGCAGCTCCGCCGATCTCCTCGTAAGCTAGCCCCTAAGTTCCCTCCTGCGAAGGCTGTTTAAAGTGCTATTAAGACAGTTAAGCGCGGATACTTAGATGCAAGGATGTTAACTTAAGCATTTAGCTCGGTCTTAAGCAGCAAGAAGCAGCCGTCACGAGCTGCTGCTACCTAAGAATTAATAGACAAGTTCGCTTTAAGGAAACTCTACGTCTAGCCTAATGTTATGTCTCGGCGTGACTGTATAGAGTACACTAAATTCGGGTATAAGCAAGCCACTGGTTACAAGTCGGTATACGATGCTTATCGCGATAGGCTTAACATGTCTGCCTTAAGCCTTAGGTCTAAACTACTAGGCACACGCGCCCCTACAAGCAACAATTACGAAATCCCTTAGCGCAACCCTTAACTAGCGAACTAGGGCCGTAGCTTAAGGAGTCGCACTGCCGCATAAGGTTAGGACCCTACGATGCCTCGCAACGTCCTTAACCGCTCTCCGGATCTTCGTAGCTTGTACCCTAAGCTAGATCGCTTCGACCCTTAAGGAAACATTAATAGCACTACTATGCACGCCTCTGTCGGCGCTCGACTTAAAGCTCTCCTTACTCCTAGCCTAGCCTCTAATCGCATTACGGTTACGGACGCATAGATAAGGGAAGTAATGTATTGTCTAATTATAGTGTCGAATGCGCCTATTAAGTACCTTCAGCAATTTCTGGCTGCCTTTACGATTTCTTAACTTAATGCCTTAATCGATAGACTTCAAGCGTTCGAGCTAAGCGATCTACGCAGCTTAGACTAGCGTAAATCGGACGGTTACCTTATTAGGGCCTACAAGCAATAGCGTCTAGTCTCTCTTTTTACTTAAGCTCTTAGTAGCAGCCCTTAAGAAGGCAACTGTAGCTGCGAGTCCGGCAAGCGCAAGGCTAGTCCCTTTAAGTTATGTCGCAGTAGTAGAGGCTACTTTAGCTGCTATGCTAACTATAGCTACACTAACTACTACGATCGCTGTTCGGTTAGAGATTCTGAACTCTAGGGAAAGACTAGGACTAAGAAGAGGAATCCGAAGGCTAAGGAAGGTAATAACGATGCGGAGGACGAGTAGGTAGACTTTAAGGAGGAAGTCTTAATTCCGCTCCCAGAAGAGCCTATCTAAGTGCCCTTAAGCCCGACGCCTTCTAGCCCTAGACCTTTCGATTCTAGATCCGGTAGAGTTACGCAGCTACTTAACCTATTCCTTACTAGTTAGACGAATATCGCCGATATAGAGGATATTAACTTAATAGCTGTCGCAGCTCGTTCCCCTAACTTAAGGGGTCCTTTGTCTGCTCGTAAGGAGATGGACACTACTCCTTCGCGGCTAGAGCGTCCTTACTTAGATCCTTTAAGGGGGTTCGGTAGATCTCCGGGTGCTAGGCCTTTGTCCTTCTAGCTTCCTAAGAACTACGCCTAAGGAATGCCTATAACTATAGATAATAGGTATCGCCGCGACAACCCTTAAGCTAGGCGTACGACCCGTCTAGCTAACGCACCTCTACTCTTCCGCACAGGGTAACAAGGCTCCTCTAGGCCTGGCCCTACCCTCTTCCCGACAGGCGATCGTTAAGGCACTCTAGCGCTAGTGCCCTCTAGTTCAAGTACTCGTCGGGGCCCGCCTCCTCGGCCGAGCACTATACCTGCTCCCGTTTAAGCTCCGGTTCGAAACGCACTAGCTCTAGCTCGTTAATCTCTAAGCCTACCGTTCTATAATGCGGCGGAGGATTTCGTAGATCTAATGCACGAAGGAGAGAGGCTCTTATACGCTATCGATCAGACCTTAATACTAGCACGGACCGGCTTAACTAATAATTACGACCTAATTCCAACCTTCTCCGGCCGCCTTGTACACGAGCTAGTGCTCCCTTTAAGCGGTTTTGCTACCTAGGGGAACTTGTTTTTTAGCACGGCTCTTCGGGCTAACAATAGACGTTAAGGATACGGCGCAGAAGGCCCAACAGTTCCTCTAGGAAGCTAACGTACGCGCGTGTATACGGAGCACATTAAGCAGCTCTACCGCAACCGCTTTAACAAGCGCTACTCCGTGTATTAAGTCGTCTAGATAGCTCTCTCGCGGGCTTAAATGCGTCTTAGGGCTAATTAAGGCATTACTCCTTAGATGCTGCACTTGTAGGCGGTAATGTCAGCCCTTAAGACGCAGCTTATTACTAAGAAGGAAGAAGATGCTAAGAGGGAGCAGGCTAAGAAGGGTTAATTCGGGTCCAAGTAGGATCGGTGGAAAATTCGTAGGCTTAAGCAGGAGCACCAAAAGCGTTGTTTTTCTTGTTTTTCTTTTTTCTAAGCCCCCTTATCTGCTAGGCTGTGTATGCGATGTAATGCGATACGACGCTAGAAAGCCAGCGCGAAATAAATGTATAATAGCACTTAAGGACTGGCCTTAAGTATAAAAAACATAAAATAAAAACCCTCCGGGGGATCTATTAAACTTAGGCCCTCGCATTAACCTTTCGTTTAGACTTAAAGGTTAGCTTCCTTCGTAGCTGCACCGTAGGATTACGAGGAGCTTCCCTTGTGTTCTAGGGTAGTCGTCGACGGGGCACAACTACAATAGTATCCTCGTTATTACCCGACTCCCCTTAGGGTTTAAGTAGAGTCTCCTAGAGCTCGGAAGGGATTACAAGTAGTTCCTCTTCCGTTTCTTCTATAACAGGCTCCGTAAGGACAGGAACAGTTGCTATAACAGGGTTAACTTAAGCGTCTTCCCTTAATGTTGCTGCTGCATTTACCGGATGCATAACCGGCTAACTTAAGGGTGCTAACTTCTTTAGCTCCCTAAGACGTTTCTTCTCGAGAGTAGCCTTAAGTTTCTCTACCTCCTTAGCATTATCTCGATTCGCGCGTAAAACATCTCTATACTTCCTTCGGATCGTATTAGTAGCGAGTTTAAGCTTGTGTTAAAACTTTAGCTAATCGTTAGTTTTTAAAGAATCCAAAGGTTTGCCCTCCCCTAAAAGGAATCGAAGGGCTCCTAACTATTTAAGCTGCTATAAAGACAACTTGTCCTACTTCTGTTTAGGAATAGTCGCTAGAGTAGAGAAACTTAAGCGTAGATTAAGTGCAAGATTATTACGTAAGGAGTCCTTAAACTCCTAGCTAGCAGCCTTAAGTAAAATCTCCTGTCTACAGCGCTTCTGCTAGTCCCTAAAACTAGTGCAGTTAGCGCGGATTAGGCGATTACTATACACTTAATGCTTAACTACAGAACCGTCGTAGGACTCTAAGGTATATATACTAAGCTAGCTCCGCTTAATTACCTTAAAGGGACCTACGAAGGTCGGTTAGAGCTTCGTCTTAGTCTTATTTAAGACAAGAACAAAGTCTCCCTCGATAAACTTGCTATTAGTTTCCTTAAAGGTGTGTCTACTAATAGCGCCGGCTCTTACTACTTTCGTAAGCAGCTTTTCTGCGGCAATCGTCCTAGCGTTCTACATTACTTAATGCCTAGATTCAGGATCCTCGGGCTTAAGCTACATCGGACGCAGGTACGGATAATCCTTAAGTATTCGGGGTTGCTAGCCGAACAAGAGGAAAAACGGGCTGTATCTACAACCGGACTAGGCCCGGATTCGACTTAAATACAGCGCCTTAGGAAGGTATAAGTCCTAAGCGTGTACGCTCTTACCGTAGCACATTTTAGAAAGGATCCGGCCGAGAACACCGTTTAAGGCTTTAACCTTCCTATTTGTGCGGGGGTAGTAGGGCGTCGTTAGCCTATAGTTAGCTTAAAGGGTATCTATAAGGATATTAAACGCCTTGCTTATAAAGTTCGATCTATTGTTACTAAGGACTTCCCTTAGGGGTCTAAAGTTCGTATAGATCTCTTCTTAAACAAAGCGAGCGACCGTCTCGGTTTCTTAATTTAAGGTAGCCCTTGCAACCGGCCAACTAGTAGCATAATCCACGGCTGTGATAATGTACTTGTTACTATTAAGTGTAATAGGCATTAGACCGACAATATTAATCGCCTAGCGTTTAAATAGCTTAAGCTTAGAATTAGCTTAGTAGAATCGCGGCTCCTACAGGGGACTACGGGACTTCTTCTTCGTAGCTTAACACTAAGGGCAAGTGGAAGCGTAGTTATAAACATCCTATTTAAGTAACTACTACTAGCCCCTCGCTCGAAGAATGCTGCAGACGCCGGGCAATACGAAGTGCCCGTAGTTATTATAGCAGCGTTTAAGGAAGTCCTACCGGAATTCCGGATCTACGTAGGGTACAAGGCTTCTATCAGCCTCGCGATAATACAGGAGGTCGTCCTTAAGGACAAGATCTAACACCTTCTTTTTAATTAAGCGGCTTAGCTTCTTGTTCTCGGGCATCTCCCTTATAGTTTTAAATTAGATTACCCTATTAACTACCTTACGCTCGGAGAATCCTCGAATAATCGTTCCCCTTGTAGCGTTTTCCTTAAAGGAGCGAGGTAAGGCGGTTAAGAAATCCGCAGGCTTAAGTAATTAATCCCCTAGCTATACAGAACCCTCCCCTACTATGTTAGCTAGGGTCGCTTCTATTAAGTCCGGCCGGCGGGAGAGGGCATTAGGAACGATAGCCTTACTCCCCTTGCGGTAGCGGATGTCGATGTCGTAAGCTTAAAACTCCTTAATCTAACGTGCAAGTCGCTTAGTTAGAGTTTTAGAGGTTTTTAGGTACTGCAGGCTGTAGTAATCCGTAATTACTTAAGTCTTGGTCCTATTGTCGATGTAGTAGTTCTATTTTCGAAGGGCTTCCTTAATAGCAAGGAGCTCCTTCTTGTGCACTAGATAGTTTAGTTCTGCCCCTTGCAGTTTGCGGCCCTTAAAGGTAACTAGATGCAATTTCCTATTAGAGTTAGCTTAATGCAGGACTGCACCAAGCGCCCACTTACTTGCATCCGTTTTAATAATAAAGGGCTTCTTAGTATCTAGCATAATTAGCACTAGCTCGCTGCATAAGGCTTCCTTAAGCTTCGCAAAAGCGATAGTGTACTAGGCAGTCTACTTAATAGGGCGCTTCTTCTTAGCACGTAGCAGCAAGTTATCTTCCTTAAGGAGGTCTAATAGTAGAGCAGCGTGCCTAGCAAAGTCTCTAACGTACTTGCGGTAGAAGGAAGCTAGCCTAATAAACTGCCGCACTTCTTAAGCGTTAGTCGGCTATAGCTAATCTCTAACAATAGAGATCTTGTCTTCTATAGGCCTAACTTAATTATAGCTTACTCGATGTCTACAGAAGTCGAATTCCTTAACCCTAATGTAACATTTCTTAGGGGAGTAATACAGCTCTTAAGACCGCAAGATATCTAGGACTTCCTTTAAGTAGACTTCGTATTCCTCTAGGGTCTCGGAGAAAATTATAATATCGTCTAAGTAAACTATATATGTCTTGTAAAGGTGCTTTCTTAGAGCTTCGTTTATTAAGCTCTAGAAGCTTACCGGTATATTATATAGGCCGAAGGGCATTACCTTAAAGTAGTATTTGCCCTAGCGAGTGTTAAACGCTGTCTTGTGCTAGTCCTCTTCCTTTACCTTTAATTGCTAGAACCCGGAGGTTAAGTTAATCTTAGTAAAGTACCTTAAACTATAAAATGCATCTAAGTAGTCGGAAATCCGAGGCAGGGGGAATCGATCCTTAACGGTAGCGTTGTTTAGAGCCCTAAAATTAACGCATATTCGCTATTTCCCTCCTAGCTTAGGTACAAGTAACATAGGGCTTCCCTAAGCCGATTAGGATTTGTTAATTAACCTACGCTTCTAGAGTTCCTCGATTTAAGACTCCTATTTAAGCGATTGGGCATAAGACAGCTAGTAAGGCTATTAATTAATCGGCTTGTAGTCCCCGGTGTCGATTAAATGCATAATAAACCAGTCCTTCGGTAGCTTGTTAGGCAAGGAAGATCTAAACAGATCCCTATTGTTTAGGATAATGCGGCTTAAGCTAGGTTCCTTACTTAAGGGAGGAGGAACGTCGTCTTCCTTAAAGGACATAGGGTCGTCCTTAGGATCGCGTTCCCTCTCCTGTTGCCGCTCCTAGTATTTATCTATGTTTAAGAGATATAAGGGCATGTCGGGATTAACGTTAAGTAAATCCTCTAGTTCCTTAAGGGAACAGAGGTCCTTATCTACCGGAACGCTCCTTAAGTTAGGAGCGTATCCAGAGCATAGTATAGCATACTTAATACCGTTGTCGTATAAGTACACCTTGTTCGTAAAGAAATTAATAGTCGGGCAGTACTGCCTAAACTATTTAAAGCTAAGGATTACCTCGTGATTAGCGAGATTAAGCACTCGGGCAGTAATTTCCCCCTTAAAGTTACGCAGCTAGTAAGGCAGCTTAACTCTAAGGGTTGTCTCTATTGCTATGCCGTTAGGCAGAACCACAGTCTGGGAATCTATAGCTACTTAAGCCTCCGGAAACTAGTCCGCGATCGTTCGTAAGACGTATACACGCGTAGCCCTAGTATCGAACAGGAACTTAGCCTTAACAGAATGCTTACTTAAACCTAAGCGTCCAGAGGTAACCAAAAGGTTTGGTCCTATAGCGTTAAGGTAGTTAAGTTAAGCATTAGGAGAGATCTTAAGCAATAAGGGCGACGCAACGGACGACTTAGAATCCTTAGTATCTAAGTCGCTGTCTATTTTTTTGTCGGCTTGCTTAAGCCCCCCTTGCGTCTGTTGTAGTCGTCCTACTTCTTCTACAAGTCTGGCTTAAGCTTCTTCTAACAGCGATACTAGGTGTGTCCGGCGACTCCGCAGTTATAGCACTTTAAGGAATACTCCTAAGCCGGTAGCTTAAAGCTATTGTCGTTGGCTATATGTTTAAGGGCAGCGGCAACGTACTTAACGGTAGTCTTGTTTACCTTTCTTAGTTTAAAAGCCTTCCTAGCAAGAGCATTGCGGTTTTCCTTAAAGGCAGGGGCATCTATTCTTAGGCCCCTTTAAGAATCTACGACCTCCTAGTTAGCTACGTCGATAGCTTAAGCCTAGTCTATAATCTCCTGTAGTCTAGCCTTTTAAGGGGTAAGCTTATGTCGAATAAGCTTAGCTCGAATCGACAGCTTAAGCCTATTAAAGAAGACAGTAGCATTAGAGAAGTTATTAGGCCTTAGCTTAAGTATGCGAGCTACGGAGAGGATTTTGTAGTAAAAGGTAATAACACCTCCTGTTTACTTAAGAGCTCGGTATTATCTCTAGAGCTTCTCTTAGTAATAATAATCTTAGAAATAGGAGACGAGGTTGCCGAGCATTAAGTTAAGGGTATAGGTTCCCTCGATAATTTTAAGCCTACAAGTCTCTTCCTGTTCCTCCTACTAAGCAAGGGCGTTACGCTGCATCTAGCTACCTACTAATTCGATAAGGTTAGCTTCGAATAGGCGGATACCCCTCTATCTTAGGGTAATCTAAGACCTTAAGTAACGCTCTATAGACCTAACCTAGATATTAGCAGCGTTGTTTCGAGTGTCTCCCTAATATAGTTCTAGTGCCCGGACGGAAGCCTTAATAAAAGTATCTAAGGAATTAAGGGGAGTTGTATCCCTGCCTAGTGTTCCAGACGTGTAGCGATAGGGACGACTTAGTCCCTTATCGTTACTTAAGCCGTATCTAGGGTTATCTCCTCGATATAGGGATAGCTTAAACCGTACGGCTCCTAGCTCGCTTAGTCCCCGGATAGGCCTGTTAGCAGATCCTGCTCGAACAGGCTCCTGGGACAAGCGGGCGTTCTCGGCCTAAAGTCGGATAGCGTCCGCTTTAAGTCGATTAATATATTCCTCTATCTCCCTTAAGGCGGCCACATACTCGCTAAAACGAGTAGGGCCTAAGCCTACATTCGTAGCAGTAGGTCGGCTTAGTTAAGTAGGAGTTCGGAAGGTAATATTAGCTCTAAGTAGAGCTAGGGGATCTATCTAAGGATCTCCTTTAGGAAAGAAACGAGCAGTAGTGGATAGTACCGCCCCTGCATCGCTACCTCGTTCCTTAATGCGATTAAGTTCGCTAATTAGGCTTAGATAGCCTTCCCTATCTTCCTTAAGCCTTTCTCCTTTAGCAACTGTTAGGTTTAAGTCGTAGGAGGAAGGAAGCTCTGTAGTTCCTTCGGCTTAGCTAGTAACGGACATCTTGTCTTAGTAGGATAGGTTGTTAATCGAACTAAATTAAATTGCTATTGTTGTTGCTTCCGGTAACTTAAAGGGTTATAACTTCCTCCTTATAGTTCCTTAAGCGGCTAGGCAGCTCTAGCTATTGTCGTGTTTAAACATAGCGCGCTTTAAGTGTTTAGGTAACTAGTTTTGAGTGCGGTAATTCTATGCTTTAAGTCTTAAACTTAAGGCAAAACGAGTTTTGCGTTAACGTTTAAGTAGAAGTTAGCAATCTAGCACATATAGCACCGCCGAGTAAATCGCTATATATAGGACCCCTAGCTATAGAAAACCCGGTATTTCTAGTTAGGTATACAGTCCAAGTAGAAAGTCCGGTATAGTCTATAGGTCTAAGGAGGTCTTAAACCAGAGTCGTTTTAAGCTAGTTTAATTAAATAGGCAATAAATCGAGCATCCGGCTAGCTCTGACCCTTAAGTGGCAGAGCTAGCCGGTAAGACGGCTAAGGAGCCGCCTTAAGTGCTCTTAGCTACTAGATAATCAAAAAGCGGAAAAAGAATAATACTAATTTATAAGGGCAAAGGCCCTTAAGCTATATAGACTAACTGAAACGAGCGAGTCATGTGATAATGACGAGCCTTTAAGTGAAACGGTGCCTGAGGCTCTAAGGGTTCAAGTAAACCTGAGCGAGGTTTTTGGTGTTTTTGAACACGTGCACACAAGGACAGCGCTAATTTTGGGTGACTCAATCCATATCCCGTTCGGATAGGGATAAAGAGATCGTCGGGCCCGCATTGGCTCGGAGATGCCGGTATATCGTTCAAGGCCTGGCCACTAATTCTTAATCTGGTGGCAGGTAGGGATGGCTAATCCTACGTAGGGAACGAATTCCCTACATAGCCTACGTAGGCTACGTAGGAAATCGTAGCCTACGGGGGGATCCGAGGTTATCCGAGGTTTTTCTGCTCCGCCGGATTTTGGCTAAAAATGCGTACATCTCGTGTCTACAAAAGTAGAAACGACTTTTTCGAGGTTTAAAAAGCATAGCACACGACAGTTTCATCGATTGCGCGCCTTCTCGACGTCTAAATGCTACGAATTTAGGCTTGTTTTTATCGTAATGTATGCTCTTTCTGTCCTACCGACTTTTATATACGTTACTGCCCCCGATCTATCGTCGTTGTCGCTGCCTTCCCTTACCTAAACCCGAACCCTAAAGAAGACACAAACCTAACCCTAGCGATACAGACAGGTCTTAGCGTAGGAAACCGTCGTTCCCTACGTAGCCTATTCGTAGCCTACGTAGGCTACGTAGGAAACATTCCCTACAGAACCACCCCTAGTGGCAGGACCTGTAGTAGCTCTTGTCAGAGACGTCAAGTCCACGAGGGCCATGGGACGTAAAAGTATCCGGTCATACAGGCCTTTCATGGCATGGTTGCGTTGTTGTGGATGTCGTTGGCGGTGCTGGACGTCCAGTACTGCTCACTCGTCTCTTACCCACGCTGAAACTTCCAGCCGACCTCTTATCTGTTGGCGACAATGAAGACTTCCGCCGTATGCAAGCTTAGCCAGTATGAATGCACACGAAGCTGAAGGCGTTGCGACCGCAGATCAGTTACGGTAAACAACATCGCGAGTCCACAGGCCCAGATCCCGAAGCATGCAATGGTGTTCAATCCTCGATCCCCTGCCGGGCCAATATGAGCTCGCGAATCTGTCGATGCCTTTCTGCATGAGATATCGATCTTTCCGACAGCAAGCACTGTTTCGTTGGTCTGGATCATTCGAGCTGGTCAGACTCGTCATACCTCCTTCGACTCTGACCATGAGCAAGCATCTCCATGCCACGGAGCGTTGGGCCAGACCGATGGGCGCGCATGCGGAAGTTCGCGGAAGCCAGCAAGACCAGGAGTAATATCTCACGCACAGACTGTCGCGATCCACGGATCTCGCCATCCTCTCGTGTGACATGGCGAATGGTCACAAACTCACAACGAGGCTCGAAAAGGGCGAGGCGGTGCAATGGCATGATCGGTGACGTCAAAGGCCAGCATACCGGGAGGAGACCTTTCAAAGGCCCCCATATAGAAAGCAAGGTGGCCGCTTCCAAGTTCCGTCTCATCCGCGCTCTGTGCTCATCCGATCGACACATCACTCTAGCGCGGTGTCCCGGGACAGGATGGGGATCGCAGCGAATCTCTTCCGAGGGCAGAAGTCGTCCAAACTCCGGAGATGCCCTGTCGCTGTCTGGACCACAATGGCGCTGGCTTGGACATCGACGGCCGACGATCTCATGTGGGTCAGACCGCCGACGGACGCCTCAATACGCGATAGATTGGTACATTTCCTGGTCCAACAAGACGAGGACTTGGAAGGAAGAAAGGACGGGGTCATGACTAAGCATGTCCTGCCTCAGGCCACACCGAATGAAGATCACTTGCAAAAGGCAGCGATCTTGTTGCTCTTGTCGTGAACGGACTGTAGTGCGAGCAGCCGCGTGGAAGCCACCTTCGACGGCGTCGTATACTTCGACAGCGCACTTTGGCTGCAGACGAACATTGAGGTCAAGCAAACGCGATACAACGAAATCACAGTACTGCCTTGGACTTGTGTTCTCCTCTACCGAGCAAGAGCTTTGAGGACAATCCTGATGTTCTCGCACAGTACGACAGAAACAACCGAAGGCATCCATTCCTCCGCAATTCCACTTGGCAGAAATGCATCGTGCCATCTTCCTTTCCCTCCAGATGTCGCTGCTCGAGACTGGGTGTGACAATGTCTGAGCGCAATACAGGCCTCCGCGGTTCTTGCTTTTTGAAAAGGTCAGTATGATAGTCAAGTGAGCGAGATTGGACAGGAAACAAACTTCCAGCACTTGCCACCATGATCGCAGGTGCGCCCGAAGTAAGTGTCGCAGCACGTATCGCCGTACTTTGCGCCGGCGGGACACTTGAGATAAGCGTCAGCCGAGCCAACGATGGCGGCGATGGCCACGATCAAGGTGGTCGAGCGCATGGTTCCGAATGCATTTGGGTCAGCGTAGACTGGAACGATGTTCCAATACATGTACATGGAAGGCAAAAGAAATGAGGGATGAATGGACCTTGGGAGGCTGATTGTGATTTCTATGAGAGCGGTGGGCCTGAGTATCACAATATGCTTGTGTGTCTGACAGAAGGGAAGACGATCAAAGCAAGAGGTGAGATCAGACACAGGTGGCATCTCTGCGGAGGACAGTGCGAAGGTCTCACCGATCAACCAGAGATGGCAGTTCTGTGATAAAAGTGGGAACGAGAGACATGGAAGTTCCACATCATCGAGATTGCAAGCAAACCTCAAAGTTGAATTTTGATAAATACATCATAGCAGAACAGAATCAAAAGCAATGCGAACCTCAACTTCCTCTTCCCTTCCCACCAAACGCGCACGTGAGCCGGTCATCCCGGCTCTTTTGCTGTCTCGCCTCGAGCTCATTTCGGGCACGCAGGCGCTTGGTTAATCGGAATGAACGCGAACGGCGCGGAGCCGACCTTCTGGATGCATTTCTTGTCTCCCTTCTTGCAAGAATCGGCGCCGACCTCCTGGATGCATTTCTTGTTGCCCTTGCCGCATTGCAACGTGCAATTCCACGCGAAGTTCTTGTCCTCCGGCTTGCCGAAGATACAGCACTTGTTGACCGAGACGTTCTTGACTGTATCGCAATGGTCAGTACAAAGATCAGGTGCAAACGCCGCGGGGTGGGGAAAAAGCACTCACGTCCGTCGGCCGCGAAGTAAGCGTTAACCCACTGCTTGAGCTTGGCGGGATCGCCGCTCAAGCCGGCCTGCATAGCATGCGTTAGCGTAACATTCCTGTCCGAACACGTCGTTCGAGGTCTGCGGGCATGGGCGCTGGGGACCAAGCGAGCTGGGAGAAACTTACGCCACAGTAGCACTCCTTCTGCTTCTGCTTGGGCACGGGCAAACAGGCGGTGCCACCATATTGAAGATCAACATCGAAGTCGAAGTAGTTCTTGTCCTTGGTCGCAGGGAATGGACAATTCTTGTACTGGTTCTGGCCCTTCAGGGCCTGTTTCTTGCAATCGGCGGTGGTCGAGCAAACCTGGAGTTGGGATCGTCAGCGGCGGACAACGATCGAGGCATAAGGGGCGATTCCGGCGCATACCACTGGCTTCCAGAAGTGCTCTTTGTCCCACCAGTGCCAGCCGTCCTTCTGGTCGCCGTAATCGTGGTGATCTTTGGCGGAGATCTTGGCGCCCTTCGGTGCCTGACCGGCGACTGAGGGAGCCAGAGCGGCCACAAGGAGAGTGAGAGTAGCGAAGAGCATCTTGCTGCTGTCTGCGGAGAACCTGAAAATGTAAATGAGTGTGTGGGAAAAGGAAGGTGATGATGATCCGACGAGGACGGGCGCGAAAGGCGTCTTATGCCTCGAGATGAACACATATCTTGCTCGATGAGATCACCCAACACGTTGCCAAACCCCTCACCAACCTTGACGACGACCGGCCACCGCGAGAAATTTGCTTACTCGGGTGAACTTTGGTATAGGATTGTGAGTCCCAGAACCTGGGTGCAAAGTTAGAATGAGCTGATGAGGTCGTCAGATCTGTAGGGGCCCTTGAAGGGATGAATTTCCGTCTTTCAACGTCCCGGAAACGTCGGCTCGAGTTTGTGCGGCGCATATTCCATAGATTCTTTGTAGAGTTGACGGGAATGCCGTGGAAGGCAGACATGGAAGCATAGTAGACGGCCGTGTGGAGGCCTTGCTGAAGCTGGAGTGAGTATTGCAGTAGAGCTTCAGCTTCGCCGGCAAACTCTGAGCCTGATAGTCCCCTGAACCGGGACCTCAGCCGCTAGTTGTGATGAACGATTTTGACCAGACAGGATATCCATGTCTGCGCATCCCGAAAGAGGAAATCCAATGAACCCCCACGGAGAGAGCTCGAGCTGCTTCCTCCCAACGCAGTGGTTAGGGTGCGTTTACCTCCTGCGAATTAATCAGTTATTTGGTCAAAACGGCAGATAATGGCCATTCTTCCAACCGTTTACCTTACCGTCGCTATAAACTAACTAGTTATTTGCTGCACGCTTAATCTCGCTGCTCTGTATCTACATAAGGTTAGTATATAGCTGTCCTAGTAGTTTTGCAATTAATCGACACTATAGTCGATTAATTGCTATAGCTCTAGCCTGTACGGTGCTATAAACGGCATAGTTGTAAACCTTCCGAGTCCGTAGCAATATCGCGTTGCCGAGCGCGTTATATACGTATTGTAGGCGGTTATCTAGTCTACTCGTTATATATATACTATTCTTCGTAATACCGACCGAGCTAACACTATAGAAGAAGAAGAAGGGTAAGGAGCTAGCCTCTAGCTGTAAGCGTAGGTCGAAGGATAAGACTAATAATAAGGAAGATAATAATAGTAAGGTAGTAGTAGTGCCTAGATCTAGTAAGAGCAAGAGTAAGAAGCCGCGGAAGAAGTAGAAGAAGTAGCTTAAATATAGTAGTAAGCTACTACGGCTTAGTCGCTAGGCTAATAAGGAGATATCCGTATTGTTAGAGGCGTTGTTAAGGCTTAAGAACCGCGCTCTTATATAGTATAACAACTCGTTCTCGAAGAGGGACTTACGACCTATTACTTATAAGTTTTGTAACTAGTAGTAGCGTTTCTTTAACGCTTAGTCGCTAGCGAACAAGTAGCGTAACCTAAAGAAGGCATATATACTATATGCTACTTACCTAAAGTATATTAGTAAATAGAATAGACACCCTACGAAGCTAGTAGACGAGGACGTCGAAGTAGCCTATTACGAAGCTTACCCTAAGTGCGAGCCGTTTAGAGATAATTGTCTACTATTCTCGGAAGCTATCTTTACGATTGTAGGCTCTAATATAGCTACCGGCGAGTATACTACAAACGGCCGTAATCTAGCTACTCCTTCCGAGGACGAGGGTAAGGGTAGAGCTAAGAGCGGCGACGATTCCGAGGGCGGTATAGATAAGGATGCTCTCGAGGAGCGCGAGTCGTAGGATATTAAGGTCGAAGAGGTAGAAGGAAGCGCGTAGATCCTAAGAGCCGCGTAGTTAGAAAGGGATAATAAGGAACGCTCGAAGAAGGCTAAGAGGGAGTCTGTTATTAGTAAGGTTAATCCTTAGTATCTAAAGGTATTAGTAAAGATAGTAACACTATTATAGCTTACCGTTGCCGCCCTAGTAAAGAAGGACGAGTAGAAGGAGAAGGAGCAAACCCTATTAGAGCTAGTAAGTAAGCGGCTCTCGGAAGTAGGCGTACTCGTAGATATTAGCAACGACGATAAGGACCTACTTTTAATAGAGTTGTTAGTAAACCCTAACCTCGCCGTCGCCGCTAAACCCTACCTTAAGAAGGAGTTAAGTAGCCGCCTCGAGTCGTATCTACGAAGGATTATTACGAAGGCTAAACTAGCTCCGGCTCTACCTCTAACTCTACCGCCGGCGGCGCTAGCGCTATACTAGGGACTTTACAATTAGTAGGCTAGTTACGGAAGCTCGCTACCGCTAATTAGTATAACATAAGGCGGTCTATATAGTAGTCGTTAATAAAGGAGGTAGAGTTTAAGAAGCGGAAGTTAGAAAAGGTAATGTTAAAAGTCGCTTACTAACACAAAACTAGTAATTTTAATAGTAGAGATGCGTATAGGAAGGTAAGATACGCCTAAGTACCTTACTAGAGATAAAAGTAGGGCTATACTATCGATTTATATAGAGGTGTTTTAAGAATTCGTCGATTTTCGTCCGGATTAGGAAGGAGCTACCTTATTTTAGCGCTAATTTTAAGCTTTAAGTACTACGCGGTATCTTCCTACCCCGCTCTGTTCTCTATCTATAAATGTAAGAATCTTAGCATATTTTAGAAGAGGTTAGTATTATAGCCTTAGCGTAAGATATATACGATTTAACTAGCAAATATACATATTCTTTATAATAACGACGTTTCCGAGTCTCTTACGGAATTACTAGTTAAATTCGTCGTCTAATTAAGGTCCCCTTATATCTAAGCCCTTTATTTCGAGGAATTCTTAATAATCCTTCTATATTAACTCGGCTATTTTATCTCGGAAGCGCGCCCTACGGCTACTACTAACATCTCTAAGGTCCTCGAATCTGTCCTTATCCTTACTGTCCGTATCGTCGTCGCTGTCCTTATCGCGAGGGCCTAATAACTCCGGCTCCGAAGATAGAGGCTAGTTACCGCTTAAGAGAATAAAGTTGTAGAGCACGAAGTAGTAGAGGATAAACCGCGTCTACTTACGGATACTATACCTACTATGTACGCCCTATACGAGGATTAGAAACCGCTTCTTAAGGACACCGAAGATATGCTTAACGACATTACGTAGTTATATATGCCGCAGATTAAACAGCTCTTCCTTCGTCTTAGGTCGCTGTTGCGCTACCCTCTACTCGCGGATATAATACCGCGTTTTCTCGTATAGTATAAGGAGCCTATTATCGACCGTAGAGTAACCGCTATTAGTAAGGTAATACCGACTAGGCGGCATATCGAATCCCTCCTTATATGCCTTCTTTAACACGGTGCTATCCGGTGTAGAGCCCTCGTATCTAACGAGTACGAACTAGAATACTATGTCGAGGTCGTAAGCTACTATAGCGTTCTATAAGATCGTCCCCTTACGACTGTTCTATATACCTCTAACTTCTTCCGGCAGATTTATTAGTAGTAGCGTACTATTAATAGCTCTAACGACGTTCTTAAACTAGTAGAACTTACCGAACGGTAAGCAGCTAGTATCGTTCTTCTCCTTCGTCGTTAGCTTCTTATACGGCGGCAGCGGTATATACTAACTCGGCATCTAGATATATTCCTCGCTTATTAAACATACGATCTTACTAATACGTTTAATAATAATATAGAAGGTCCTAAACGAGTGCTAGTACGTCCTTCTTAACTGCCGCATCGACTAATTATAGCCTAGGAAGTCTAGGAATATTACTACTTACTCGGCGACTAATACACCGGTATCTATAGTTCTATCTACTCTACGAGCCTCTAGCTCTTTTACGAACTTCCGGAACACTAGCTGCTTTAACCGAGTAGTGCTATAGTAGTAGTCCTTAGGTCTATATATACATTTAAACGCCTCTCGAGTACCGGCGCGTAGATCTACGAGTATCTATATAATACTAGTAGGACGATAATAGCGGCGGATCTACTAGACTAGTAACAGCGCTATCGAGCATATAAGCACGACAACAGCTACGACGGCGACGACGACCGAGGAGTAGAGCGGATCTATATAAACGATAGTAATTAACGACAGTAATATAATATACGTATATAATACGAGCTAGAAGACGCGTAAGGTGGACGGCGTAGCTAAGACGGTAACTTCCGTAAACAGCGCTATAGATCCACTTAATTAATAGCATCGTTTACCTCTTGAACGGTTAATAACTATTTAACGACTGCCGGTGGTACGTGAATACAAGAACGTCAAATAACTGATTAATTCGCAGGAGGTAAACGCACCCTTACCGATACCTGTGTAGATCTCAACTCCTCCAACCTTCTGCTCTGCGCATTGATTGCGTGAGCATCTCAGTCGCACATTATCGGATCAGCCAATGCAGATGGCTGCAGGCAAATGTGTGACGGAACTATCGCGGCCAATGGCAGAGTCATGTCATCCGGGGTTTCGTGAGGCCAGTGCTGCAATATTGTCATCAACAACAAGACAGCGATCGGGGGTGAGGTTCAGGGCATGTTCCGGATTTGAATTTGGTGATTCTCTCCCTCGAGATCACTTGAAGGCGTTCGGGGCCGTCGATGCATCGACAGTGTCGACAGTCGATCAGATCAGATGTGGTGTGGAGGTCTGACGGATTCTTCTCACTGACCTCACATCTCCTGTGATGAACGACAGCGACAGGGCGTGTTACCAAGGCCCTCCTGGAAATTCGATGATCTCAATTTCCAGCAGTCCATGATACCACCAAAAGAATAGGCCACTGATCTCGGGTTTCCAGACGAGGTCCGCAATCCTCGTTCTCCTCCTTGACATCACGCGAGAGTAATATCCGAATACGAGATCATCAGGACAGCACAGAGTGTGATGAGCAGATCAGAAGTGGCCATGTTGCTTCCAACGCGGGGCCATCCAGGTTCGATGAGTCTTCCACCCTGTATCATGTATGCTCATTACTGACCTTTGACATCACCATCAGACCACTGCCCTAGCTCGCCCCTCTGAAGCCTTGACCATCGAGGATGATGCTTGAGCACCCTGGACATCAGCTCCTCTTTCCCCGCAGGCCGGAAGCTCTGAGTCTGAACACGCGAAGCGCTCTTTCGCTACGCAGCGTGAGGTTAATGGGGTTCTAGCCCGGAGTGGATGATCCAGGTGTTTTGCAATAGCGCCGGAACCACTCATCAACGAAACTGCGCATGGTATTTGTCCGATCGCGCACTGGGTGTGACCAGCTCCATCTGACTTGCCTGGGGTCAGCGACTTCCTGGTTTGCCTATCTGCAGCCCTGCTCGTTCATACAGGAATCCGTGCTCACGCTGGGAACTCAATCATCGATGAACACCGAGTACCTTGCACAGGTCGTCGCCAGCACCTTTGCACGTGCAACATACAGCAGGCTGGGCTGGCTGGCGTTTCCGAGTGGTGGACATCGGACACGAGTTGAGGTCAAGTGCCTTTCCGCCAGAGATCGAACCCATTGAGGTCTGTAGGTAGATGTCACTGCTTTGCAACAGTGGGAGCACCCGGACCTCCCATGTGCTACATCATGCAGGAGAAGAACGAGCAAGAGAGGGGACTTTCGGGCAGGTCATATAAGGCTCTGCTCTGACCTCTCTTTGTTCTGTCCTTCTATCATCCAAACACAGAATACCCTCTGGTCCTTTGGAAACTGGTTCTCGTTGAAATTTGATACATTTGTCAAGTCGACACCAGTCGAGACTCCCCACATCGGTTCACAATGCTGTTCCAAACATTCGCCGTTGCGATCGCCTTCGCCGCCCACACGTTGGCGGCCCTGCCCGGCAACGGCCTCCAGGGTCGGACTTGTCAAAATCCTCAATCCAACGACGACAAATCCATCTGCAAGGCTGCGAGCTGCTACTGGACACAACTGCGTTCATATGCCACACAGGTCGGTGTATCTTGTGTGTTTGCGAATGTTAATATCACAGTCGTACTGATTTCAATCCCACTTGAAGAAGCCGTACGGCTGCTGCTGCCCTCCAGGCCACGTTTTGGACTTCGACACCGGTTGCGACCACAACCACGGCCGTGCGGGACCCCACAGTGGGTGTTAGATTCAGTTGCGCTTCCATCAGGCCGAACGCATATTGGCTCGAACGCGCCCGTTCAGGATTCTGTTCAGGAGATCATCAAGCTCCGCCCGTCAAGTCAGCACCGAAGAGCTATCGCAGCGCGTATCGGTGGAGCAGTGTCTTCGAGGTGATGGAAGTGGGACGAGGCTTTTGGACGGAAGTGGTATGAGGCTTCTTGGTCAAAGGTTGAGGCGGAGGAATTGAAGTCTTTGGTTCATTTGTTGTATCGTGGAGAGATCTGGGAATTGTCTTGTCGCATCTCGACTCTTGCTGGATGAAGCAGTCACATGTCCGAGGCAGTGCAATTATTTCGTTGGATCGCATTGTTGACCTCCTTTGTTTGTCTGAACTTCCGCTTGTCCTCACTCTTTCATGCCGTCGCTCTTCTCGAGAGCACAGGATGACTGCCTTTACAACTGCTCTTTCGGCGAGATGTCATCTCACGAGAGCAGTGTTAGATAAGGTAGGTCAAGTGAAGCAACAAGTGGCGAAGCTTCCACTGCTTTTTGCTGTATCGATTAGAACATCGACCAAGATGATCACCTTTCTCGCTCCATCGCACAAGGAGTGGAAGATACAGCAGGCTGAACAGGCTGGCTTATTAGAGGTCTGAACCTCCGAATCTGGCTCCTCGGGATGTCACATTTGCCGGCTCCCCGCAGCACCCGCCATTGCCGACCGCATATATACAGAACACTCAAAAGAAAGATCTCACTGCGTCTCATCCTCCGACAATGGCGTCCAACAATCGCACATACGGCACCGTGCCTGGCAGCCAAAATGGCACAGTCAATTCCTCCGACGAAGAAAGCGCAAGTCTGCTGGCCAAAACCACAAGTCCCAGCTTCGCGAAACGCACGCACCGATACTTCAATGCGAACGTCAGCAACACCTGGGGCGATGTCGCCTTGCTGTTCTGCTATATCATCACCGGAATCCTGGACAGCTCCAGTGTCTTGACATGGGGAAGTTTCGCGAGCATGCAGACGGGTGAGTCCAATCTATCGACCACCACACCACCTCCACAACCCTAACCCTAACACCTCCCACAGGCAACACCGTCTATATCGGCTCCGGCATCGTCGCACCCCACGAAGGCGACCGCTGGATCCGCGC
Source organism: Zymoseptoria tritici IPO323 (assembly GCF_000219625.1). Lineage (NCBI taxonomy): Eukaryota > Fungi > Ascomycota > Dothideomycetes > Mycosphaerellales > Mycosphaerellaceae > Zymoseptoria > Zymoseptoria tritici. The sequence continues at coordinate 104,860 of NC_018208.1, read as the reverse complement.
CTCGACTTCTCTCGGCTTCTTCCTCCTCGGATCGTTCTTCTTCGCCCGCTATCACCGCTACTTCTCGCCGCGAAAACGCTGGGTCGTCGTCTCGTCCTACACCCTGCAGCTTGCCATGGTCACCATCGCCGCTGTGATGATCACCATCGGACCTAGCACGACTCCGAAAGATCCCATCACCGTCTGGGTGACTGTCCCGCTCGCGTTGGTGGCGTTCCAGTCGGCGGGCCAAGCGGTGATTAGTCGGGTGTTGAAGTTCAATGCGTTGACAAGTGTGGTATTGACGAGTATTTACTGTGATTTGGCGAGTGATGAGAAATTGTTTGCGGGCGTGACGGAGAATCCGGAGAGGAATCGACGAGTATTGGCACCGTGTTTGTTGTTGCTTGGTGCGGTGATTGGTGGGTTCTGGGCGCACAGCGAGGTCGGGATGACGGGTGCGTTGTGGACGGCGGTGGCGTTGAAGGCTGTTGTTGTGCTGATGTGGTGCTTTTGGACGGAGGAGAAGGAGGATTGATCGAGACGACGTGATGAAACCAGTCAGAGAGATATTCTTTTATACCAGACTTTTATATTGACGATCCAAAAAAGCAGAATTGCAAAGAAACATTCATGTATTTGGCTGTGACAATGGCCATCGAAGGCAAAGGCCATGCTCTAGAAAATGACTCGACGTTTTGACAGCATGATAACGAACGAAACCGAACCAAGACCTCAAAACCAAGAACTTTCCCCACCCAACGCCGAAAGCATTTCATCATTTCCATCGCGTCCAAGCAGAGTCGACGATCAGTTGTTGTACACTCCATACGCCGGATGAGCTCCGTAACCGGAGTACCCGTACGCCGTGCTTGGGAATGGCACAGGCATCCCAGTTCCGCTTGGCAAAGCACCAGTGATTGAGCCACCAATTGGGTCACCAACCGCCGAGCCAGATGCGGAAGCCGTGGATTCAGGCAGGATGCTTGGGAAGGTCTCCAAGTTGGTCACGGTGATGGTCGTGATTGGATTAGAGGAAGTGACAGATCCGAGCACGCGGGATTGAGTGCTGAAGCTGGCCGTCAAGACGCTGGTGACGGGGTAGTAACCGCCACTGCTGAATGTCGGGAAGACGGTGACGAAGACGGTAGTGGTTCCGCCTGGAGCATCAGTCGGGAGCGTTGGCGAGTCGGTGACAGAGGCGGAAGATGTCGAGTTGCCAGGACTGATCGGAGAGCCGAGTGAGCCGCTTGGAGATGATGGTACGCCAGTGCTGACGATCGGGAAAGGATACGCAGTCGGGAAGCCGGCAGAGGCTGTGATGGGCGAGCCGGTTCCGGTTGGAGATGCGAAGCCGCTTGAAGTGCCGTTGAGAGAAGCGGTAATGGGTGAAAAGGGCGTGCTGGCTGTGCTGTTGCTTGGAATAGCCGGAGAACCAGTTGGCAAGATAGTGAAGGTGACGAAGCTCGTGAGAGTCGCAGAGGATGTCAAATTGCTATACGTTGGGATAGCACCAGTGCTTGCAGCGGACGACGGAGCGGAAGCTGTGATCGGGCTACCGACCGATGATCCAGTGGAGTAGGGGATGGTGTAGTTGTACGATTGGATCGGATTGCCACTGGGCATGCCGGCCGACGGAGCGGATGCTGTGATCGGGCTACCGACCGATGAGCCAGTGGAGTAGGGGATGGTGTAGTTGGCCGATGGGATTGGGCTGCCACTTGGGAAGCCAGACGATGGAGCAGAAGCTGTGATCGGGCTACCGACCGATGATCCAGTGGAGTAGGGGATGGTGTAGTTGGACGAAGGGATTGGGCTGCCACTTGGGAAGCCAGACGATGGAGCGGAAGCTGTGATCGGGCTACCGACCGATGATCCAGTGGAGAAGGGGATGGTGTAGTTGTACGAAGGGATCGGGTTGCCACTGGGCATGCCAGACGATGGAGCGGAAGCTGTGATCGGGCTACCGACCGATGATCCAGTGGAGAAGGGGATGGTGTAGTTGGCCGATGGGATTGGGCTGCCACTTGGGAAGCCAGCAGATGGCAATGCAGGAGAAAGAGTGACGGCGCTGGTCACATTGTTTGTCGAAGATGGCTGCTCTGGTGAGAGAGTGAAGTTGCCTCCAGTCGTCAGCGGGATGGAAGTTGTCAAGGTGAATCCAGTAGGGAGACCAAGGGAGGGACTGCTAGTCGCACCAACGGGAGACCCGAGGCTCGAGTTTGCCGATGGATAGGGTACAGGGTTGATAGTGGTGATTGGCAGCACAGAGACTGTAGAGCCCGTTGCGCCAATGGGAGAACCGAGGCTGGAGTTTGATGGGGTGTACGGGATGGTGTACGTGACGGTGGTGGCGGTGGGCATCGGGAACGCTGTCGTATTGAATCCACCGATGGGAGACCCAAGAGAAGAGCTCGCCGTGGGAGCAATTGGGCTGACCACCACAGTGGATGTGCTTGAGATAGTGACGGTAGATCCACCGGTGCCATTTCCTGGTGGACCGTACGAGGGTGGTGGGCCATAGCCTCCTGGACCGGACTGACGTTGCGCTTTTGCCTTGTTAGCTGGAGCTGTCGAGGACAAGGCTTCAATGAAGACTTACCAATGATAGGACCCGCAGATGCTGCACCAAGCACGGCCGCAAAGGCCAGAGAGATCATTGACTTCATGTTGAGTTGTTGATCTTCGAGAAGTTGCTTGCTTTGGAGAAAGGAGATCGGAAAAAGATCAGTGTTGACGGGAAGGAAGATGGACAAGTAACAACAGTGACGATGCTCAGCGATTGGGAGCGTGTGGAAGAAGACACCAAACACAAGTCAGATGTCCAGCAAACGCATCCATCTTATACCCATATGACAGAATCTTTGCCAAGTCATACGAGAACGGTACCTTGCGTGCATCAGCGCCCGCAGTGTCAGCTGCATACCCGAAGACTCTTCTCAGCTGCAACCATAACGCTGCGCAGGTGAGAGTGGAGACAAGTGTATGGCAGGCTCATCTAGTCCGCACAGCCGGACCGCAGCACAGGGAAGACGCATGTGATTCCCGCCTTTAGTAGATGATCCATTTCCACAAAGGATGACGGAAGGAGGAATAGTGCCGCGCCATTGCGTTTGGGATCGCACCCGCCTCGAGAGTTCTGTAATAAGCCATGCACGTCGTCGAAGACTCTGGACGCAGGGAGATTGTCAGTGGACAAGGAATCGGTTGAGGTGCGCCGTCTCATCCCTATTGGTGACCAAATGTGATTCTGTCACTTCAAGTGAGGTCTGGATTGCGTGTGCGACTCGATGGAGGCCGGCAAGGCGGCCGACGGTACCTGCTCTCCCCGCAAGGCGGGTGTCCAATGTTGCTGTTACACTGTGTACGGTGATCTGGCATAAATCTAGCCAATTGCGATAGATTTGTCAGTTTCACAAATGAAAGTCATCATCCAGACCCGCAATGAAGCGATATTCGGGTTCTTGGTCGAGGTAATATCGGTACTTAAGGCCGACTACTCCGGATCCCGATACCAGGAAAACCGATCATGCAGGAGTATGCAGTACAAGGGGGTATGTCCCCCGAAGTGATCGAGCGTTTGACCCCAGCGGACCCGCATCTGACAGCCCCGAGTGCGGTAAAGCCGGGAAATGGCAGTAGTGCAACCAGTGCCAAATGTATCAGGCTCACACCGTTGTGGGATGATGTCCGCTCGAGATGAGTGTGTATCAGCTGCAAGGAACCGATCTTAGATTGATGCTGGCACTGTAGATGCTGCGGTCATAGATATGCATCGGCAGCATCGCCAACACACGCCGCCACAGGTAGAATCGTGTCAGCCTTCCGCCTGTGTTGTAAGCGACGATAAGGTGCGAGATCTGGCGTTCGGTAGTGTATGCAAGGCCGGGTAAAGCAAACCAGGAACGATTTGTCCCGAAAAACTCTGCTGCAGGCACTGTGCGACATGAAATGCCGTGCGACACGATAAGTCTGGCACTGTCGATCATTGTCAAGCTTTTCCAAGCTTCGCTGCTCTTGCAATTGCTGGCGAGTCCTGCATCGTGCCAGCCCACAGACGGATGTGGTGGAAGTGCGACCCTTCATCTGCACCTTTCTGCATTGGGAGTTTACAGCAGCACAAAGGAGTTGATCGAGCTAGCGACGGACGACCTCATTTTATGCTGAGGCAAGGAGAACTGGTGGAAGCCACGAAAACCTCCGGAGCTACCGGTCAGGTCACCGAACCAGTATTCGCTCGTCACTGAACCAGTATGTCTCGTCACTGAACCAGTCTTGTCCTGCTCGGAACTGACGCGAATGATGTCCGCATCCTGCGCGTATCCGGACAGCTGCTTGCAACGGCTCGTTTCGCAAGTACGCACGCAAGCGACACACACGCGAAGACTTGACAGATGGCAGCCATCTCGTGCGGAGGCGTCGCGATGATGGACGCCTCCCGTCGTCGAGGGAGCACAAATTGATGTGACGCGATCTCATGGTGCACAATCGTGACACGTCCGGACTCGCGGTCCGCTTCATGGACTACCTCAGAGGCAAGGTCGACTCAGGATTCGGCGTTCTCATCCGCAAAGGGGCTGCGAGTGTCACCGCGGGATATTGCCACACCAGCGTTCGTACTCGACTCCTGTGACGGGACTTGAAGTGACTCAGAGGCGACCGCGGAGCCGTTACTGGATGTCGACTTGCCGTTGGCTTTGGATGCTCGTCTTCGTCTTCTTGGAGCTGGGACGCTCGGCTTCTCCTTCACGACTTTGGCGGATACGTCGGCTACGCTGAGACTGCTCACTGCACCGTCTGCCAAAGACATCCCAAGGAGCTTTTTGGCTACTCGAGCGTCCGCCGGTGTGGCCTCCGACAGCTTCTGCTCGATGAGCTCGTCCTGGTCATCACCTTCTTCCCTCAGCCACTCAATCTGTTTGATGCGAATGACCAAACGTAGCACCGTCTCATCCACTGGTGCAAAGTGTGCGGATGACCTGTTGACCAGCAGATACATCAATCTTCGTACCTCCTCTCTCTTATAATGACTTCCTTCTCGAGACAGTTGCGTGTTCTTCAGCAGTGGGCAAAGGACGCGAAGGTAGGTATGCTTCAGTGCTCGTTGGCCGTCCTGATCGTCAGATTCCGAGCCTCCATTTCCAGGATCCAGATCCAAGAGGTTGCGAATGATCACGTCGACTAGGACATGGAGATCGTTGGTGTAGAAATATTCGTAAGTTGAAGGAGTGGTGAACAGCAAGTACAAGAGCTTGAGAATGAGCAGCTGTGGTCCCAGCTTCGATTCGCGGTTCAGAAGAAGGATAAGATTCTCTCCAAAGGTCATGTAAGTAGGTCCATGCAAAGACAAAAGTTTCAAGATGCGATTCGTGACCGTGATGCTGCCGTCGACCGGCGACAGCGGCGTGTTGGCCAGGCACATGTATTGTTCGTTCAGAACCAGCAGAACTCTGATAATGGGATAGTGGTACGGGTCCTCGGCGTCGTCCGAAAGCTCCTCGATCAATCGGAATAGGTACAGAATAAAGTTGTCGTCCACGGTCACTTCCAGTAGTCAGCACTACGCTCTTGATGGGCTGTCGCCCTCCCGACTCACTCAATTCGTCTCTGGACAACGTCTGTATTCGAGACATCTCGAACAGCAGCTCCAGCAACAAGCGATGTAAGCCAATGTCATCATCTCGCTTTGCCTTGACCAGTTCCACAAGGCGTGGGAATGCGGCCTCGCGCTGCATCATCTCAAAAGCAGCCTCATTGGCGCGCCCATCAAACAGCAGCACAGCTGCTGTAAGGTGCAATGTATCCGCATCGTCTTCCTGCTGTTGTGTGAGCCTCCGCCCTGTCGATCGAGTGTGCCAAATGCCCTCAGCCAACTCACCTGCAACAAGCAATACAACATCTGCCTCCTCACATAATCCTGATTCTTCTTGCAGAGCTCCGCATCCAGCAGCTTGTAGCAGCATCGCGCGATGTCGTACTCGGATTGCAGGTATTCTTCTTCACCTCAACGTCAGCCTTCGTTACCCGCCGCCCAAATTTTCATCTCATGTCCCCTTTCGAAGTCGCATACGTTTGAAGGTCGTCGTGAAGCCCAAGAATAGTCGCAAGGCATTGTCGATCAGCTCGTGAGTCTCGTGGGGCGCAGCGACGATATCGTCGAGTTCTACAATCAGGACCAACGGTGTCAGCGGATCGATGTACTGCGAGAGAAGACGAAGTACTCTATGCAATGCGCATTGCGAGGCTCGCGACTCACCAGCCCAGAACTGCTGCTCATTCTCGACCGTATAGGACAATTCGTCGTCCATACTTCCGCTGTACCGAACAGCAATCGCTCATGCATGCTGCCGTCGGTGCGACAGGAACATTGGTGGTGGGAGTGGAAGGACAGGTCACGGCAAGTCAAGCATGTCTGCGGACAACAATGTCACGACGTCGGCTGAATGGCCGAGCGACTTCACCGATGTCCAGCCGAAGCTAAGATTTGAGCTTCACAGGTGATACGAAAGAGGACAGTGCAATTCGTCAACGATTGGTACAGTCATGCGTGGTATCTATGGAATGTAATGCAAGGACATGCTTAACGCTGATCATAATCGTGGTCACCTTCATCGTCAGGACTGATTGCCTTCTCAGCTGTGCAACCGCTCTTCAAATCATGTCTGTTCTCCCAGCCGGTGCAATGCTCATCCATTAATGCTTGCTAGGAGACCGAGAAAGTCTCGCTGTAAAGCTGTCACGTCGCTCTTCCGAGAGGCCAGATTTCTCGCCACTACCACTTCGTCCTTTGACTCTTCGTCCATCGCCATGCGGGTTCCGTAAATCCCTCTCCGATTTGCGCTTGAGCTTTGACGCGATTGGGCTCGATACTCCGTCTGCCTCTGTGAAATCGTGTCCTGGCTCGAGAAATGCTCCAGCTTGCTCGTTCGGGATGATGTCTGATTGGATGCTGCATTTGACGAAGGCTCATTAGCCACATTGACCGGGTAACGCTGGGACTACCACTGCGCATCGCCGACTTGCCGTAGACCGTCCCAAGTCTTGTCTCCGCCTTCATTAACCAAAGTAGGAGAGTCTCCTCGCAGGAATCCCTCCTTCCGCGGTTCGGAAGCCTTGAAAGTCGTTGGCTGAAGCTGTGCCTGCTCCGGTGCTTGTTCGGGAGGCGCAGGCAGTGCTTCGGGTGCTCGACACACGGGCTGAATGATGTCAAGTTTGCCTTGATCTTGCACATAGACTGCGTATGTCGGAGTTCCATGCTCCCAAGTCTTGGCCTCCAGGATTTCGCTGACGTTTGCGTACTCCTCCACCTTCTCATCGTTGTACTTTCGCCAGATGCCTTTGGCAAAGTCCTTGATGTAGATCCAGTAGTGACCATGCCCGTGCGTACCGCGATGGATGAACACCGCTGCGAGGCAGTACTTGATCTCTTTCATTTCATCGAATTGACCTTCCAGCTTCTTGGACAGATCTTCGATCTCTTTCTGAAGCTGGCCGAGACGATTACCTTGCTCTTCCGCATCGCAGGTCAGAGCGAATGAAAGCTCGCTCGGGACGTCAATGCGGCCAACGCCGATGTCTTCGAGTTCATCGCCCATTGCACCGACCATGTTGAGGTAGTTCGCTGTCTCATTTACCGCCGACGGTCCATCAAGATCAACGGGCGTCTTGCTGAGGGCGCACTGCTCTTGTCGCAATTGCTGCAGCTGCTTGCGCCAACCCCAGCAGGCCTTGCGACGTGGGAGGATTTCGGATTGGTTGTGGTCGGTGTATCGGTCCAAATACAGGTCGTCTTGGAGCTTGACGGTGACTTCTGATTTGTATGCGCCGCCTCGTGCTTCGCTGAAACCAATGCGTGGGATGTTGATCTGCAGCAAAGGTGGCAGTCTCCGGATGGTTCTGTAGGTCTCGATCGCGCCGCCGGCCGAATTCTCGTTGATAGACTGCAAGTCGAAAATAGCGTCAAGAGCGGCGTAGATATCGGTAGGCTCGGTAGGGACGTTGAGCTGAATGCTCGAATCCGATAGCTCTTTCTGCTTGCCATCCGCACCTTTTAGCACCGCTGTCTCTGCTAGACCGATAGAGAACAGGCCGCGTAGGTCATCCTGCTGCTCACCACCTTCATCGACACCCTTTGGCATCATCCCAGACCGTAGTCGGAACATAATACCGTCGTGGACCTCTGTCACATCTTGCTGCGACTTAGCGTTCTGTTGTGCAATGACAAGGGCTTGCTCTTTTGCAGTGGAGAATCTTCGAGGTGGAAGTGGTGGAGGAGCGTCTTCCGGCTTTTGTGAATCGAGCTTCGGAGATGCTGGAGGTGTAGGTGCTCTTGCATCATTCATGGCAACGTCCATCTCATCTCCAATGAGCGTTACACTGCTAGCGTCGGACTGCCGAGAGCCCTGAGACTCGGCGGGCGCCGCGGCCGTGGTGGTATCTTCCGAAAGCTTCTCATCGACGGCAGCCTCCAAACTTGGCCCATTGGCTTTCGATGCAGCCTGCTCTTCTCTGATGCTGGATGCCAGCAAGGCGAAATCCTTCGGCTCTAGGAACGCTCGGCAAACAAGATCTTCCTCAGGTTTGAAGTGCTCTCGTGGATCCTTGATCATGCGCTCAAACAGAAACTTCAAATCCTCAGCGAATCTTTGTCCTCCCTTGATTTCCACCATGGATATCTTCCGCTGTCCGACACGCTCATCTTTCTCCAGGTACTGTTCAGTATCCAGCTTGAACCGATCGTAATCGAGAATGATGTCGCGCAATGGCTTGATGCTGAAGTAGTATTGCAGCAGACTGTTGAGGTAGCAAGTGTTGCCGTGGCTAGTCAGACCCACTGGCCAGGTGTCTGCGGAGTGCGTTGTCCAGGATGCCATTGCCTGCTCGAGTACGGCAACGGCCTTTTCAGTCTGTTCACCGGGTCGGTCGGTCCTCGCAGCTGCTAGGACTGTCGACAACACCTCTTTGTCGAGCGTGGAGAAGCTTTCAGAAACTCCCAGATGCCGTAGTGCCTCTTCGACACCCATCGAATGTCCGTTTGTATCGCTTCCGAGAAGCCAGTTATTCAGAGTATTGCTCTTCCGCTCCTTTGCGATGATGGAGATCGCTTTCTTCGCCATTTCGGTACCGCTCGTTTGTTCGTTACCCTGCGAGAATGTCAGTCAAGGTGCTCGGGAGAATTTCCTGCGATGGCGGCCCACTTGAGTCACGGCTGTCGCCAGTAGCATCTCGTCAGCCGTGTTCTTGTCAACACCATTTCCGATCCAAAGCAAAGCATCTTCGTAAGTCTCAATGGTCTGGCGTGAAGCGTTGATGAGCCTCTGACTTTGTCGCGACATGCCGATTTTGTACAACGCCTGCCTTAAATCTTCCTGTCCTGATGGTCCTGTGTCGCTTTGCCGGACTTGGAACAGGCCAAGTATGCGCTCGTCGGATTCGGTGCGTGTGCAGTTTAGCGATCGATAAGCGTTTGTCAGATCTCGTCGACTGATCAAATCCTGGGATTCTAATGTTGCGACTTTGAGTTGAAGTTGTTCGGTGCCGCGCGCAGCTGTGATGACCTGCAGACACTCTGAAGATTCTGGTCAGCGCCGTGCACTTTTGAATCGGGCGATCGACTCACCAAGATAATATGGACCATTCGATGGATCACACTCGAATTGGCGGTCAAAGGCGAATACCACGAGCTCGTCGGCAAAGTCTGGTTGCGCGCCGAGAGATGCGAAGTACCTTGGTGAAGTCAGAGATTGAAAACAGAAGCATAAACGCCGAGGATAACCTACGCGAGATCTTCGTTGGAAACACCGGCGCGGCGCAGTGATGGATGTCGTTTGTCTGCGAGCTGTCAGTCTCCCGCTGCATGTACTACGTGACAAAAAAGATGTGGGTCGAGCTTACGTCCTTGTGCTGCAAGTAGCCGCTCGATATCACGATCTGCAGAAGGCCAACCTTCAGCACTGGCGGGATTTGGGACACTCAGTCGCGAAGCCAGCTCGTACATCCATGCTACAAGCTCGGCGTCAACATCCTCGAGAGCCTCGCGGTGACTCTCGCCATCAGCTTGGAAACGGCTGGCGATTTCCGCTGGATTTGGCAGCGTCCATGTCGCATCTTGAACAGTGCCATCGAGCTCACTTCCGCTTGTGGGCTGGAACCGAAATCCCAGCTTATTCAACAACTCTGCGCAGTCTTGTCCATCCACGCCGAATGCTTCCATAAATCGCTTATTGTTGGCTGGAAATGTTCGCCTCGTATGCTCCGGATTCAAGGCATCCTTCAGATACCTCCGCAGTCGGCCGATCGCATCCATTGGCGTTGCCAGCTTCAGACCTTCCCTCGCAGGATCCGCTCTGAAGGTTGCATCGAATCTGCTCTGCAACAAAGCAGGATCGGTGAGTAGCTTGACGTCCGCCTGTGCCAGCCTCGGCAGTCGATATGTTGCCTTTAGATGCGCGCAACATTCTGGAGCCGAGCACACCCATGCGTACACAATACGATTATGCGTGGTCTCATCCTCCTCCTGCCGCCGCACGAAGTGATGTAACGGAAACTCAGCTCTTGTACATGGATTCGTAGCATCATCAAGGTATGCTATTTGAACGTATGCATGCAACCTGCATTTCTTGCACACCACCGCAGCCTTGTATTGACTGCCTCGCTGCGGCCTTTCGTCCAAGGCGGGGGAGATGCTTTGCTTCCATTTCGTGCTGTAGTCGTGCTTGCATGATCCTATTCCAGGCGAGATTTGAGGGCCTTCGCCAACAGGTGGAGGGATATCGGTGAGGATGTTCGCATTGTTGTGGACTTTGAGGGGATCGAAGGCGAGGAAATCGTGGAAGAGCTTCGGCGCTGTCTTGCCCGCCGAGGACATGGCCTCTTGGCCGGGATCGTGGAGAAAGTCGTGGGCAGGTCGTCGGGGCGTTCCAGTGGAAGGCTGCAGACAGCTCGGGATCGTGTTCGTGGTGAGTGTGAGAGAGGAGAAGAGTGGGTGCTATAGGCGCGAGCTTGTGACGATGCCGTAGTGAAGGCAGCTGCGGCGGACGCAGCTCCGTTTTGGCCCCCACGTGGCGCGTCGTTGTCACCTTCTGTTGGATCTCAGTCCTTCATCGACACACCCACGCGCATGATCGAAGAAGTCAGAACATCTGACCTAGCCGCGCCACGACAACGAAGACACCAATTGCAAGCATGCGCTTCACTGTGCCTGCATTCGCCAATTAGAGGAGATCAGCTTCTCACCGAAGTCTGTCACGGTGGACCTCCCGCACTCTTCAGCACTCATACAGTAGGTCATTTCGTTTTCACTTTGCATTGATCCTCACGGCGCACCCAGCCATCGCATACGCAGTACGGCACCAATCATGGCGATGCTGCGGCTTCCTCGAGAATTGTTCTTAGAAGTCTGCGCTCATCTCTCTACAACTGAACTCATCGCGGTGGCGGGCGCAAGCAGAGACCACTACCTGGCGGTCCAGGGACCGCTTTACGCCAACATCGTAATCAAGCCAAGTGGAGAATATGCCGGCAGGAACATCAATTCAAGTGGACGCTTGGTGAAGCTCGTCGGCTCTCTGAACAGAAGGCCTGTTGTGTCACCCCTCACACCAAGTCATGAGCTGAATTGGCAGTGGCTGAAAGATGAGACCCAACGCCAGCGCGAAATCCGGCATTTGAAAGTTGTTTTCAATTTTGAAGAAGAGGTGGATCTGTCCGTCGCATTACTATCACACTGCATCGCAGCCATCCCGACTACTACTCGATCGGCCCCGCAGATCAGTCTAGTGATGTTCGGAGCACCATGGAAGCTCTTGGCGAAGCTTCGACATGTCGCTCTCCCACACGTCTACAGGCTGGTGCTTTTTGCGGGCAATGACGAGGACTCCACCTTGCCCATCATGTTCCCGTCGGCGAAGCATCTATTCTCGTCGAAGACATACTTGTGGAATCTCTGCTTGGCAGGCTCAACATTTCCCGACCTTCAAGAGCTCGAGCTGGATGGATTGCACGAGGAGCTCGATGACGTGCCCAAAACCTTGTGCGATGCTCACAAGGAAGTGACAGCCTGGGTTAATCAACATGTGCCTTTCAGCGGCGAATTCGACGATTGCCATTATCCCTTCTATGGTCGACCATTCGACGACAGAGATCCTGGCGGGAAGCTCAGATCGTTTCACGGCTTGAAGAAGATGACACGAATGAAGCTACAGTACACTCCGCTCCTTGGCGCAGCCGCGGTCCGCGCTCTTTCCCGATCTGGCTTCCACGAATCCATCACGAGCCTGGAAATCATCAATCCTCCGATGTTGCATCAGGCCATGGTGGATGATCTTGCTGCGCTGAGTGGGCTTCTACAGCGTTGCTCGACACACTTGCAGTACCTAAAGCTTCATCTGCTGCCCTCTTTCGAAATCTTTGCGGCCGAGGAAGGCGTCTCATATGGCGAGCACGTAGCTGCTCACCCCGAGCATCACCTATGTGACATTGTGCGGAAAATGTGCAGCCGCATGAAGACAGTGGACCTTGCATTGCCATATACATGCAGCCGCGTATTCGACTCACGGCAACAAACCAAGCAGCACAACGATGAGCAGACACGCACAGCGCCTCTGATGTCTCTGCTGCCAACCAACACCCTTCAACGCAGATTGGAGACCGCAGGCTACAGATACCGTCGGCTGATCTGCTGGGACGATGACTGCTTTCATCGGGCAGGTGAGTGGGACACGGTGAGAGCATTAGCCAGTGATCAAGGTGAGATGATAAGCTGGGAAGTCATTCCTAACATCGAAGGTGAGAACGCCAGCTGGCATCTCGCCGGTTATCACCCTGTGGCTTTTGCGCGTGGCGAGGTGCTGGCGCGGGAGCTGGTATTGGACATTCCATAGTCCGCGAGAGCGATCGGAGGAAGCGTCTTCAGAGGCACCGTGGCAAGAGCATTGTACTTGATGTGATCCTGACAGGATACATCCCAGGCAGTAAGAACGCGGTAGATCGCAGGGTGAGCTGCGATTCGCAAGAGATGGCTTCGTCGGACAATATATCACGCGGCATCCAGCAGGATACGGAAATGTGCAGTTCGGAACAGATGACATAACGGTAAGTTCCCGGTTTTTCAAGTTTGACATGTCCACAACCAGGTTGGTATTGCAGATCGCTGCAAACATCCCTGTCGTATTCCCACAAATTTCATTGGCATGTGCCTGACTGCCCACTGCTGCCTTGGGCGACGTCACGCTTCTTCTCAAAACATTCCACTTCTTCAGACAAACAATCAACTCCAACTTCAACTTCACTTCTCCGTCGCAATCTCATCAACCAGTCCTCACAAACACTTTCGATCATCACCAACAACCACTGCAACCATCATGTCTGCTTCCACCAACCCAGGAAACTTCGCCAACCGCCCGACCGAAGAGGTCCAAGCCATCGCTTCCATGGGCGGCAAAGCATCTCACGACGCTCACACTTCCGCGGAGGAGAGCCACCCACCAGGCCGCAACCCCGACGGCACATTCGTCAAGGGCTCGGAAGCTGCAAAGGAAGCTGGTCACATCGGTGGACTTCACGCTCATCACAAGACTGAGGAGGAGGTATGACATTTTCATCCCGCGATTGATGGATGAAGTGAAGCTGGCACTGACACAGTGCTTCAGGCTGACCACGCAGCTGGCCGCAACCCCGACGGCACTTTCACCAAGGGCTCCGAAGCCGCCAAGGAGGCGGGACACATCGGTGGTCTCCACGCTCATCACAAGGTCGACGAGAAGATGGAGCATCCCACCGGCCGCAACGAGGATGGCACTTTCGTCAAGGGCTCTGAGGCGGCGAAGGAGGCTGGTCACATCGGTGGTCTTCACGCTCATCACTTGAAGGACGTCAACGAGTTGGACGTGCAGGCTGATGTGAGTCTTCTATGGTTCATGGTGAAGTGCTACAGTGACTGACATTCTGACAGGACCACACCGGTCGCAACCCCGACGGCACGTTCAAGAAGGGCTCTGAGGCGGCGAAGGAGGCGGGACATGTCGGTGGACTTCACGCTCACAACAAGGCCGAGTAGGGTATTGGCGATGAGAAAGGCTTCACTGGAATCAGCACAGGCACGGGAAGTCACAATGTGGCTCAAGGACTTCGGGGGAAATTGAAAGAAGGGAACATTGCGTAGCAGCATTCTGTAGCAGATGTAGCCGCCAAAGCCCAATGACAACAGCGCCGTCCGTACGTTCCTTTCAATCGTCCGTCATGTCGTCTTCACATATCCTGTCCCGCCATCTCCTCCCACAACCTTGTGTCCAACCCATCATCCCATCTCAATCTTCTGCCTCTTCGCACCGTCACAAGCAACCTCAACCTCCACCTTGAAATTCCCCAACGCACTCTCCTTCAATTCCAACCCCGCCTGCTTCGCCGCAAACAACCCATGCGAAAGCTCCAACAAAAACTCCGCCGGCATCGTCGCTTCCACATTATACCGAGACCCCTTTGCCACAAACATGTGAACCAACATCCTCCTCAACCCATCTCCAGCCTGCGTATTCGCGTACGCATAAGTGACCGTGGCGGCGCAGGGCAGCTTGATCGGTCGAGAACCTCTCTGCCCGGTGAGAGCCAGGAAGAGACAGTCGATGATGCTGTTTTGGAACGTGGCGTCTTGGAGGTGGCCGCCCATCACGTACATGCGAACCAACCAGTGGAATTCTGGCGCGATGGCGGCGGTATCTTGAGGTGAGTACATTGTTGGTAGGCGCCCGTCGTTGGCCCAGTTCAGGTAGAGATTCATGTCGAGTGCTTCGATGGCGTGAAGAGCAGGGACACGGCCTGAGAAGAGTTCGTCGGCGGAGTGGGTTTGCAAGAGGACGGAAGTGCGGTTTTGATGAGGGTAGGCGAGGCGCAGGTATGTTTGGGTGGGAGGGAGTCCGACGCTTATTAGCTGGCCGTGGTGGATGAAGCTGGTTGTGATCCGGTTAGTTGACGAGGGACTATGCCAATGGGTTCTGTGACATACTCTTGGAGGGGTGGCTGGCCGGAGCGACAGTCGGTGACCGAGGTGCCCATGGTGGGAGAGGTGGCTGGCGGTGCTTTGCGCTTCTGATGGAGAGTGATGGTCGGCATGTGAATTCGTGGTGTGGTGAAGTATTGGGTAGCTTGGCTGATCACGAGCGCAAAAGTAAACAAGCAAACGCGCAGCTGATGGCTCTTCCGTGGCGGAGGGAGAGGAGGCGAAAGCCACAGCGGTCAGATGACCGGCCAGTTGCAAGTCCGCAACGGAAGAGGCGTCATCTTGAGGGTGTGGTGGACGTAGAGGAAAAGGAAAGGAATAGGGAGAAGAAACTCTACGAAGACCTGACTTGTCATGCCCGTCCTTCCGTGTGCCATGTCATTTACGGGTGCTTGAGCTTCAGGCGCCATGCTCACCTACTGGGCAGTGATTCGGCCATGCGAAGACATCTGACTGAAGCGTCTTGGGTATATAGTCAAGAAGTTTCGGTCGTTCTCACTGGCTTCTGCAACTGCGTCGCGAAAGGTGCCAATCAGTGTCTGACAATCTGCAGCGCTGATACACTTAATAGCTCAGTGGGATGCATCCAGATCGATTTTTTTGTTTGCTTTCGTGAAACAAACGCCGTCAAAAAGGTCCTGAGTTCGAGCGCCAGCGTCACCAACCGGCCTAAACTTTTGCACGTTGTGACGGGCTTGTGATAGTCCAGGAGTTCACCCGGGTCGTCATGCTCCTTTTTACTGCGTCTTCGGCTGCCTCAGCATACACATATGCGTCAACGCCTCATGATACCCGAAATCCCTCGCATCAAGCGGCAGACTTTCCACGACTTCGAACCCAAACTTCTTGTACAGCGGCACGCCCTTCGGACTGCCCTCCAAATACGCCGGCAAGCCCAGCTCGTCCGCTTTTGCCGCACCCCATTCCAGCGCCAGCGATCCCGCTCCTCGTCGCTCATGCTCGGGCAGCGTGCACAGCGCATGAAGCAGCACATACGGCTTATTCCCCAGATGTTTCATCCTGCAAGCGTCCAGCACGCGGTGCAATTCATGCAGGAAATTGAGCATATTCCCCGGCGCGATGTCCGGGTTTGTGCCGTACTGTTCTTCGTCTTGATTTTCTTCCTCCTCTTCCTGTTTGATTTCTTCGTCGGTTCGCTGGGCGAAGATCTTCCATTGTGCGACTGCGATCACCTGGCCGAAGGGTCCGTCGGAGGGAAGGCCTGTGTCCACGATTTTGAAGAAGTGCGTTCGACCCGGGTGCTTTTGCTCGTAGCGCTGGGCTTTGGCTGCGGCGTGGCGGATTCCTTCCTCGGTCATGCCGTTGGCGTAGAGGACTGAGCAGATGCCGGGACGGAAGGCGACGTCGCCGACGCGGGCGTAGATGTCGAACTCGGAGAGTGGGAGGGGGAGGAGTTGCAGAGGCATGGTGAGCGAGCTATTGTCTTTCTTGATTGATCGAGAGGTGCAGGCTTTGGATGGGGAAGTGAGTGAGCACAGAAGGAAGAGATATGCCTACCTTGCCATCTTATACAGTACGGAAGTGTGAGTCAGTGTGAGGAGATCCGGAGGAGCAATAGAGTCGTTGAGGTGAGGTTGCTTTCATGGGTGTGAAGTCGTATCCCGAGGAATGGCCGAGCGCTACTGTAGAGACGTCGACCTCGTCGGCCAAGGACTTCACTTGCTTCACCTCACAGTCATCGGCAGTGCATTATCACAGTGCACATGAAGCATGTCAAATCGGAAGTCATGTGAATGAAGGCACACAGCTCGAGGCCAAGGAATCTTGAAGTGAGATACGAGACCTGTGTTTGACGACACAGCCGGATGCGACCCAGAACTACCAAGGCTCCAAACCAAACACCCGACCAAAACCTGCACATCTGTGCTCACCCCGACTCACAAACTCCCAAGCCATCCAGACTGAACATTTCCAACTCATAACGCCGCTTCGTCGCTGGGACAAATCACTGCACCTGCGGCACAACGTAATTCTGATTCTCCACCGTCACACTCTTAGTCTGGTTATTCGTTTTGTACACACCGACCAATCTGCACAAATCATTAGCATGCCGTCCATCATCAACTTCAGACACATCTCAAAACTCACCTGCTCGCCAACTCAAACATATTGTTTCTCAACGAAATGACAATAAACTGCGCATTCTTCGTCCTCTCCTTGATATACGCCGCCACAATGCTGACGTTCCGGAAATCCAACGCCGCATCAATCTCGTCCATGACATACAAAGGCGTGGGCTTGTAGTGATGCAGAGCGAAGACCAACGCCAGTGAGGAGAGTGTCTTCTCACCACCGGACAAGTTGCCGATGTTCTTCCAGCTCTTTTTGGGTGGCATGACGGAAAAGAGGATGCCTTCTGAGAAGGGGTCGAGGGAATCGACGAGTTCCAGCTCGGCATTGCCGCCCATGGTAATCATCTGGTACATTTCTTTAAGGCGGAGGGATATGGTGCTGAAGCCTTCCATGAAGCCTTCGAGACGCATGCGGCGGAGGTCGTCGGTGCGACGTTTGGCATCGTCACGTTCTTTGAGAGATTCGTTGAGGTCAGCGAGACGGGTGGTGTGCTCGTTGACGCGGCGGCGGTATTCGGCCAGGACGGATAGTTCGACGGAGTGAGAGGTGCGCTCTTCGAGAGAGGCGATGGCGGCTTTGAGTTCGTCCTTGTCAAGGTCTTCGAGCTCATCGCGGGACAGTTCGGGCACGGGTTCGGGATCTTTCTCTTCGCCATCTTCGCTGACATTCTGAAGAGTAAGCTTCTCAAGCTTGGCTTGCCAGTGTTGGAGGCGCTTTTGGTTGTCGGCAAGATGCTTGTTGTTCTCCTCGAGCTTATTCCGCATGTCGACTTCTGCACCGCGAGTCTTGTTGAGTTCCTCTCGTTGCTCTTCGAGACACCGCTTCATCTCTTCCAGCTCTCCTGCCTTCTCTTCGAGCGAGATCTTGGCTTCCTCGTATCGACTTCGCAGGCCAGAGTTGTCAGAGTTCTGTGCGGAAACGTCGTTCTCGACCTTCTCGATATCCTTGGCGATTTTCTCGAGCTCCACTTCTGCATCATGGTTGGCCTTCTCCTGCTTGATGCGTTGCTTGTCGGCCTTGCTCTTGGATACCTCAGCAGCATTTAGCGACTCTGTCAGAGAGTCGATCTGCTCCTTCAGACCGTCGACCTTGGCCTTCTGGCCTCGGAGCTTGACGCCGCCGATCTCCATGATCTTGTCCTGCAGCTCTTTAATGTCGCCCTCGATGCCTTCAGTCTCGGATTGCAGCTTCTCAACCTCTTTCTGCATCGACGCAATACTCTTCTCGAGAGTGGTGAGCTTGCCCTTGTCTGACTTTGAGCTCTTCAGCTCGGAAGTCAGCTCCTCGATACGTTTCTGCGCATCTTCGACGTTGCGGTCGATGCTGCCCAGCTCAAGTCCGATCTTCTGAGCCTGTGTGTCCAGCTTGGGAATTTGAGCTTGAAGTTCTCGGAGTTGGCCATCGAGTTCACGCTGCTCCTGCTGAAGTGCCGAATACTCCTTCTCGAGAGCGTCACGGTCGACCTCCAACTTAGAGACCTGCTCTTTGGAGGTGTCGCCCGCAACCTTCGACGACATCGCGCCTTTGGCCACACGTGTACCACCACCGCTCATGGTACCAGACTTATCGATGAGCTTGCCCTCCAAGCTCACCACTCGCCATCGCTTGGCGCCGTATGCGACTCGGTCGGCTTGCTGAGATTCGTTGGCCACAAGAGTGTTCTGCAGGACACTGTAGAAAGCTGGCAGGAATCGATCATGCTTGCTTTTTACAAGGTCGAACAAGCGCGGGCAGTTCTCGGGTGTTTGGATCTGCGACATGTCGCGGTTGGGCAGACGGTCCAGGCAGATGAAGTTCGCTCGTCCGAGGTTGTTCTTGCGAAGATATTCGATGCATTGCTGAGCGGCTTCGACGGAGTCCACAACCATGTTGTCGAGCGATGGACAGGCGGTGGAGATGGCGATGTCGTACTTGGCGTCGATGGCACCGAGGTTTCCAAGTCGTCCGTGGAAGCCTTCAATACGTCCAGACTCCTTGAGGCGAGTGAGACCAGCGAGCACGTTGCCTTGGCTTTGCGTTGCGGACAAGCTTGCTCGTGCTTCATCGGCCTTCTGACGTGCGTTGGACAGCTTCGACTTGAAGACAGGTTCTCTGACAGAGACCTCGTCGAGCTGCTTTTGCACGCTCTGAGCCTCCTTCTCAGCGACCTTGCGTTGCTTCTTGCAGCTCTCAAGCTCGGCCGCTTTGCTTTCACGCTGCTCTTGAAGGATGGCTATCTTCGCCTCGACTTCCGCAATGGCGGTGGCTCCAGAGGTCTCTCGCTCGCGCAAGATGTCAAGCTCACTCTGTGCTACGGCAATGGAGGATTGCTTCTCGTTAATCTTTGCACTCCACGGCTCTAGCTGCTTTTGCTTCGCCGCAATGTCATCGCTGATGCCTTGAGTCTTGCCCTTGAGGGCGTCGCGAATCTTGGCCAGCTCGTTGTCCTCTGCCTGCATCTCCTCCTCCAGCTCGGCGATCTCGCCCCCAAGCCGTTCAATGTCGTCTTCGGCTTTCTTTGCGAGCGACACAGATTGTGAGACCTCAAATGCGGAAGTTTCACGAGTCTTCTCAAGCTTCTTCTCCTTGTTCTTGAGATGCTTCTTCTTCTCCTCGACCTTGACGGAGGCCTTGTCCAGGTCGTCAGCTTCCTTCTTGATGGCGGCAGCTTCCTTCTCCATCTTCTCGTACACCTTGGACTCGCCCTTGTATTCCTTCTCCAGCGTCTTGATTTCCGCTTCGGCGCCTTGATGGCGATTCAGCTCATCGCCGAGCTGAGTCTGGATCTGGCCGATCGCTTCCTCGGACACCTGGATGTTGTCGCCACATTCCGCGACGTAAATCTGGTAGAGAGCGGACTGCTTGGAAGCAAGCTCGTTTTCGTCCTTGATGTATGCAAGAGCCTTGTCCTTTTTGTCCTCCAAGTTGTTCTTCTCCTTCTCCACATGCTGCACTCGCGTACTCTTCTCCAAGCAGATCTCGTTGTATTCCTCAGTCTTCGCTGCTTGCTCTTCGATCGGCTGCTTGTACTTTGAGGTGCCAATGATGTCTTCGAGATACTCCAGTAGCCCATCGTCGTGCTCGTTGGCAGCTTTGGGCTTCATGCCGGCGATCGACTCGACCTCGCCCTGCAGAATGAGGAAACGTTTGTGGTCCAGGTCGATGCCACGGTCCTTGAGCAGCGTTGTGACAGTGGTGAAGTCCGAGGTCTTGCCGTTGATGTAGTACTTGCTGCCGTTGTTCTTGAAAGCTCGCCGTGAGATGACCAGCTGTGTGTCTGGCACGACTGTCGATCCGCCCTCCGGCTGGTCCATGACCATCTGAAAGTGGACCTCCACTTCACAAAAGTCCAGATCCGGATACTGCGCGCTGTTGTGGATCAAAGCTGAGATCTTTCCCTGTCGCATCTTGCTTGCCCGGAAGCCAAACACGAAGAGCAGCGAATCGATGACATTGCTCTTACCAGATCCATTGGGACCAACGACAGAGGAGAACGAGGCGTGGAATGGTCCGACTTGTTGCCTCCCGGCGTAGGACTTGAAGTTGGTCATGATCAGGTATGTGATGGTCATACGTGCCTTTGGTTCCGCAGGCTCGTGTGATTGAGTCAAACCGACTGCTCTTTTGCGGACTACAATGTCCATTGGTTTGTCCAGCTTCGTGATGTTCGCGTCCACCTTCTTCACCTGCACTCTGGACTCAGTTTTGGGCGTAGTAGGCACTTCCGTAGTCTCCATCACATCCTCCATTGGCTCAACTTCTCGGTGCGCCAGCTTGGGTGTTGCCATGTTCTCGGTCGCATCTGGCATCTCTTCGTCTGGAGTCCTGTTTCGGGCAGGCTGTCGCGGCGTTTGCTCGTTGATCGTCGATTCGGTGATGTCGGTCAAAGGTGTGCCCTGCCGTAGTGCAGGCTCGGGAGAAGCGGTTGCTTGCGGCGTGGGTAGGGGAGGCTGCAGCTCTTCGTGTGTGTCGGACAAAATTGACGATCGTGAGACGCCTCGACTCTGTCGTGCCGCGCGTGCATCTTTGACACTTCTTCGCTTCGGCGCTGCCTTTTTCGAGGGTGACATTGGCTCATCGACCACGCTTTCTGGTGGAGAGAAGACTTGCGACGGCTCAATGGACATTTCGCTGGTATCAACGTTCCTGGTCTGTCGTCGTGAGGCCACCGTTCTCCTCTTTGGCGCGATATCTCCAGCATCCACTGTCTTCCTGCGAGGCGACCCTCTCGTGCTCTTCGGCGCCGGTGTAAATTCCTCCTCATCGTCGCTGTTCCGCGTCCGGCTGACCGTGGAGTTCTCGATGTCTGAGCCTGAGTCCTCCTCGATTACAGTTTTCCGTCGAGCAGCGGCGCGCCTTGACGGCCGCGCGGGTGATGTGTCGGCCATGGTGAGTCCTCGAGAGTGCTGCCGTGGGTTAGTGTTACTGTCTTGAAGTCGACTCGTCCCAGATCATCAAAAGCCGTGTTGACATGTGTAAATAAACGCTAGCTGCATTGGGACGTCGCGTCGACGCGCTCTACGGTAAGGGCCGCCGATCTTGCTACGACATCATCGGCACGGCAGCTCTCACTTTCACAGCCCATCAACATGTGAAGTCACTGCGCTCATGCCCATAACGGCACACATCAACACAAATCAGTCATGAGATTCTTTAGTACCGCCCTGGCAGCGCTGTCATGCCTACGACTTGCCTCGACCTCTCAGCTTGAGCAGGCAATACTTGGGCTCGCAACAGAAGCGCACTCAAAACCAGTGAACGTCGCAATCATAGGAGCTGGAGCAGCTGGTACGTCCACTGCATACCATCTCACCAAATATGCCCTCGAGTCTCGTATACCGATCAACATCACCATCTTCGAACGGAGGTCATACATTGGCGGACGCTCCACCACCGTGAATGCCTACGATGATCCTGCTCTACCCGTCGAGCTCGGTGCCAGCATCTTTGTCAAGATCAACAAAATTCTGGTAGATGCCGTGTATGAGTTTGACTTGTCAACGAAAGCGTTCCAAGGCAAGAGCAACGTGCCAGGTGCGGACCTCGCAGTATGGGACGGTGAAGAGATCAAGATCACACAAAACGGCGGATGGTGGGACTTTGCAAAGCTGTGGTGGAGATATGGCAGAGCTCCATTGCAGACGATCAAGTTGATGAAGAGTACCGTAGGGAAGTTCCTGCAAATGTACGAGAGTCCGGTATTCCCATTCGAGAGCCTGACCCAGGTCGCACAAGATGTTGGACTGCTCGAAGTGACTGCAGCAACAGGAGAGCAATACATGCGGGAGAATGGCATCACGGGACTTTTCGGAAGTGAAATTGTCCAGGCAAGCACACGAGTGAACTATGCCCAGAATCTGGAATACATCCACGGTTTGGAAGCCATGGTCTGCATGGCTACCGAAGGAGCTATGGCTGTTGAGGGTGGAAACTGGAGAATCTTCGACCAGATGGTGAAGGCGTCCCACGCGACGGCACTCCTGGAGACCGAAGTCACCGATATCACGAGACAGAAGTCTGGACAGTACTCGCTGACGTTCAAGCCCGAAGCCTCTGCATTGGAGTCGCAGTCCTTCGATGCTGTGGTGCTCGCGACGCCATACCAATTCTCGAATCTCTCCTCTCTCCGCCTTGACGACTCTCATCCAACGCCCGACAAGATTCCGTATGTCGAACTCCACGTAACACTCTTCACCTCACCTCATCTCCTCTCTCCGAAGTTCTTCAACCTGCCCGCCGACAAGTCCGCGCCAAAAGTCATCCTCACAACCCTACCCATCGGCGAATCCGGCAAGTCTGGACCCGCTGGCGTCGGAAACGCTGGCTTCTGGTCCATCTCGCTCCTCCGACCCGTCACGAATCCAGAGACAAGTGTGCCGGAATATTTGTACAAGATCTTCTCACCCTCTCCGGCCAACGCAACCTTCTTGGCAGATCTGCTTGGCATTGAACATCTTCCGGGCAACGACGAGGACGGGCTGAGCAAAAGGGATGTGTCGTGGTTACTGAGAAAAGTCTGGGACTCATACCCGTACGAGTACCCAAGAGTCACATTCGAGGATGCGAAGCTTGCGGAACGTTTGTGGTATACTGGCGGTATGGACAGCTTCATCAGCACGATGGAGACCAACGCTCTGATGGGCAAGAACGTAGCGAAGTTGATTGCTGATGATTTTGCTGGTTGGGATGGCGAAGCTGTTCTGGAAACGGCGCAAAAGAATGCTGCTGTCAAAGATGATTTATGAGGTACGCGAAACGAAGTTGACGATGATGCACGAGCCGCGATGAGCGAGCATCGCATGTGATCGGACGTCTCACTGCTGAGCATGATGACAGGTAGGTGTTTTGCATATGTTATTCTTCTCAGTCGTTCGACCACCTTCGCTCTCGAGATGGCATTTCACATGCAGCTGGCACTCACACGTCGCAGCTGCCTCTCAACGAAGGAGTGAACCTCACACTAACTCCAATGGCCATTTTGAAGACGGATCAGCTGTCAAGGAACGGCACTCTTCATATCATCGAACATCTTGCTTCATCGGCATTCTCGAACATCCTACAAGAAACATCATCAACCTTGCCGAACTTAAACGACTGCTTGATCGAGCAACAAGCGGTGCGCTTCCACAATCCCAGCGATCCGAAAAGAACGCCACCACGATGTCTCTGGCACAGCCGTGCGGTGAGGACAATGAGCAGCTCATCGAGTACGTTTCCAAGCCACGAATGGGCCAGCGCTTCTAACAACTTCTCAGCTTCGCAGATGATAGCATCACCCTCATCTTCGACAGCGAGGGAAAGGAGACCTGGACCGTACATCGCAAGCCCCTCATGAAGTCCCCGTTCTTCGCCATCGCTCTCAAGTCGACCTGGGCCGAAGGAAAAACCAACGAGGTCAAGCTACTCGACGACGATCCCGAGGTAATGAACCACTACATCCACTGGCTTTACACCTCGACTCTCCCGCGCACTCTATTCACGGTCCTGGCCAAGCTGTATGTGCTCGGTGAAAAGTTCATGCATCCGGAGTTCAAGAATGCCGTCGTGCTGGCTATCCTGCGCGAGACAGAGGAGGATGTGTATCCAGTTGGCGAAGCGGTGAACACAATCTACGAGGGCACGCTCAAGGGCTCGCTGGGCAGGCAGCTGCTGGTTGACTTATTCTACGGGTATGGCAACCCGCACTGGCTCCGGCATCATGACTATCATCAGGACTTCGTGATGGATCAGGCCATGAAGCCATTGGCGATGAATTGTGGTGCCGATCTGAAGGAAGGGCGCATCGAGACGGCCAACTACCTCGAAAGCCTGGATAAAGTCGGGCAAGAGATCAGCAAAGAAGAAGCGTGCTCTAAAAACGTTGCAGGAGCTTGCAATAATACGAGTACAGACTGAGCTACAGACTGGACTGAGGCTTTCGCTCGAGCAGGATACGCTTGAGTCCGAAGCTGCGCGCTTCTCGCACCCGCGACCTTCGACCGGGTCAATCCCCGACACCCACCGCCGCACAATCGGAATGGACTAGTATCAAGCTTGGTCCGGTCATTGCACACTTCCCTCCCGCAAAGCACGTCGGGAATGAGGCTGCGAGAACGAAGAGACAACAGGTCGCTCGCTTGCTCACTCGGACGAAAAGCATCATTGCGTTAGAATTGGCACGAATCAGTATCACAAGAAGATCTTATCCGCGAAAGTCCAGCCTGCAGTGAGTTTGTCGAGTCATTGCAACAAGCCCGCACGTTCCGTTTTGTAAAGGTGTAGGGCGCCGGGCGTCGCCCAGGCGTTTCGTAAATCCGTGCTAATTATCTAATTCGCCCACCGACCTTCAACCTTGACCTCGAACTACAAGGATCTGAAGAATTGAAACCTGGAGCTAGCCTAATCCTCGCTGCATATTCGCACGACTCAGGTCCAAACGATGCATGAATGCCGATCTGAGGGCAGCCAAATGCCGAACTCGACTGATTTTCAGGCACATCATCGAGTTTGCGGTCTGGCTAGGGTTCATCTCCCTGCACCGGCAGACCCTCTACAGGCATCCGCCTGGAACTCCGGAATGGCTGTGAGGCTACAAGACTCTTTGAAGTCTGGGAACAGATTCCCGTCGCGTTTTATCATTCTCCGTTCCACTTCCCTTGCGACCATCCGCCCGCCATGTCTGCGAAGAGTACCGCCGTGGACCACGTCACCAAGACGTCCAGCGACTACGAAGATGGGCATGCCGCTCAAGGAGAATTCAGTTCCGTGATCTCCGACGAAGACCGCTTCGGCTTCTCCGAAAAGCAGAAGAAGAGCATCATCCGACGGATCGATCTTCGAGTTGTCGGTCTCCTCGGCGCCATGTACGCCACCTCTTCGGTCGATAATGCGACCATTGGGCTGGTACTCATCGCTGGAATGGGAGCGGATATGAAACTCAACAGTACGCAATATAGTACCATCACTTCGATGTTCTATGTGACGTTCCTCTTGTTCCAATTACCGGCCGCCGTCATCCTCCGCAAGGTCGGCCCAAAGAAGTTTCTTTGCACCATCACGGTAAGCATCCTTCTCCTACGAATGGGAACACAAGAAGCATGATATATTCGACAGCGCCTCGCGCATCTCGGATGACATCGGCTTGGAATGCCCTCAACCCATGCTGTAAAGACCTCGGCTAACCGCACCTTTTAGATACTGTGGGGTCTGACTACGCTCGCCTGCGGCTTCGTACGAAACTGGTACGACCTCGTCGCTCTCCGCCTCGTCCTCGGAGTCTGGGAAGCCGGCATGTTTCCAGCAGTAACCTACTTCCTCTCCCTCTGGTATCCCCGATACTCCATGCAGAAGCGCTATGCTCTCTGGCTTATGCTTGGAATCATCCCCGCTGCCTTCTCTGGTATCGTTTGCTACGGCATCTCTCATCTTGCCGGCAAGGGCGTCGGACCGAAAGCTTGGTCTCAGAACCAGACTGGGGACGGGATCGCAGGCTGGCGATACATCTACTGGATCTTCGGCGCCTGTACTCTCTGTGTCGGCATCTTTTCGTTCTTCTTCATCGTCGACTTTCCCGAGAAACTCGCCTTGGGCACCTCCAAGACCAAGCGTCCCTTCCTCTCGCAGGAAGAAGCTGCATGGGCCGTGTCCCGTGTCGAAGCTGATCGACACGATGTCATGCCGCCGGAGTTCCGAGTCTGGGAATATCTCGGCCATTTGAAGGACGCCAAACTCTGGGCGATGGCGCTGTGTTATGGATGTAACACTGTCGCTTTGCACGGGGTTGGATTTGCGCTGCCTTACATCCTCAGCGAGGGCATGGGCTACGGCGTTGGTGAGGCGATGGCCCTTTCCACGCCGCCAACGCTACTCGGCAGTATCACCATGGTCTTTGCGGCGTACTTTGCGGACAGGTTCCGGCGTCGTACGCCATTCATCTTGGTCGGTGCTTGTATGGTGATTGTTGGTACGTTTCCTTCCTTCTGGAACCCTGGCAAGAGTGGCTGGTTATATGAAGGGTGATCGTTCTGTGCTGACAAGACGGGATCATTGCAGGACTGAGTCTGATCGGCTTCGTCGAGATCGTCGGCTTGAGATATTTTGGCGTCTTCTTGTCCTTGTGCGGTGGACTGTCGAACACGCCAGCCATTCTGGCTTGGCAGGCGAATAATATTCGAGGTGAGTGTGGCTTGGTGGAAGGCGAAGAGCTGGCAAGCATTTCTTTGGAAGCTGACAGAACATGTTGTAGGTCAATGGAAACGCGGATTGTCGACTGCGCTGTTGTCCATCTTCGCCTCATTGGCGGGCCTGGTCGGGTAAGATAGTCCCACATTCTCAGATCGTGGGTCCTGCGAACTTTCAGCTAATGACCGACCTCCCTCATAGATCCTTCGTCTTCCGAGCCCAGGACAAACCGCATTACTATCCCGGCATAATAACTTGCATTGGAGCTCAAACGATCATGATCATCATTGTGTTATCCTTGAACGTGGTTTTCAAGCGGGCGAACAAGAAGGCTGCGGCGACGGGCATTCCAATAGAGGGATTGGAAGGGTTTCGGTATGTTTTCCTCGTCGTTGGCCTACTTGAGACGGATACTGACTGGGTTACAGGTACACATCTTGATGCGGTGGACTGATTGCTCAACACGGAGAGTCTGCCTGCTTTGCGAACCAACTTTGGCCATAGCTATCGGCTGATTAGCTGAGATTGTATCGCATACAGAATATGAAATGACTTGCTGCTTCTGGCCGTAGCACAATCCCGCTGCGAGCACTTCACTTGATGAAGACATCGAAATCAAGATCGCAAGGATAAGTAAGAAGACGGCGGATCACTCGCTCACTCTGAAGTCTGATCGACAATTGGGAACTGTTCCTCGCGTTCTTATGGACAAAGATAGATCATCTATGATCTTGGCCTGTTACATCACATTCCCCATCGACCTCAGATCCCTCGAAACACTTTTTCAGGTCCATCACCCCGCTGTCTATCCCGAAAGAAGTTTCGCCCTTTCCAGGAATCCCTCGCGGTGCTTCCACACTTCGACAATGTAGTCGTCACACTTCTTGCATCCGCGGAAACGTACAACCTTGACGAAATGGCGGTCTGGAAGCGGGTCTTTCGCGGCTGCGCGGCTGCTCATTACATCGAAGTCGATCAAGCGAAGTATCCACGGCCTGAAGAGTCGGGCCATATTCTTCGGCTTGCAGCGTTGTATCTCGTGGCTCCGACGGCAGACCAACTGCAGTCTTCTGAACTCTGTTGCTGGAGCCAGTGTCCTCAATAGCACAGCGATGTCTGCCTTTGTGGGCTCGATTTTTTGGATCGCGAGGAAGCGAAGGTGCGCCACCGACTGGCCGATCGAGTTGGTGAAGCGCACGAAGTTTGGCAGATCCCTCATGAATATGCAGTTGTTTCCGTAGAGCACGGGCATCGCCTCCGCATGTATCTGCCTTGACACCGCTAGGAGCTGTGGGCATGGAACTTGCTTGCCCGTTGGATGAGATTTGATGTCGACTCTGGGTACCGGATACAGCGACAGTTCGTATACGGTATCTCTGATCTCGGTTGGCAGATGCAAGAAGGTAGTGCGGCCTTTGATGGAGACCTGTGAGGCTGACGACATTGCGACAAGCAAAGATAGGTGCTGCGGCACGAGTGAGGTATGGGGTTGTTTGATCTGATGGTAAGAGTCAATCTCAACCACGACAGAAGATGTCAGTTGTATTTGGGAGGAACAAATGCCGATTTGTGGCGAAGTAAACAGTTTGCTTGGTCATTGAGAGACAAGCAGGGCAATGCAAGAAAGAGATGGTTCAAAATCGAATCGTATCGAAAGCTGTGTGGTCTCCGCGATATACAATGGTCTGCCGAGCTCAAAACTGCTATGCAACAAAGTTAAGTTCAGGGATCTATGCACGTACGATACAAGATTGTCGAGGAATGAGAGCTTTTGGTATTCGAACGGATACTTTCCATACAGCAGAGCAGTCGCGAGGCACAGTCTTCGATGGTCGGTTCCCGCAAGGGGCAAAAGTGAACAGCAAGCAAACTTTTATCGCAAACTCTCCAAAACATCAAAGGTGTGGAGTCTCCTGTGTCGCGAGAAACAAATCACGCGTGCTCGTAGAAGGACGGTGAGCGTTCGACGTCTGCTGGATGGAATGTTGCGTGTAGTCAACGTGATGACCAGCTATGCCCGTCTTTCATCCAACGCGCTCTTCCTTGACGCTTCCACAGACTGTGCATAGAGATGGTGACTCGTGAGCTTGTTGCATCATGAAATCAATCTCCTTGGCGTTGCTGCTTGCAAAACGCTCTTGACGAAGCAAAATCCTCCACGTCACTCTTCGTACTCGATCAGAACTTGAGCTTGCGGTGCTCCTTACGCTTGTCCTGGTCGAGCAACTTCATCATGGTCTCCTTGTACTCGGTGTTGAAGTGGCGTTCTTTTCCTAGCATGGGCATGCTGAAGCTCACCATGTCTGAGTACTCGTCCGTGCTGAGTGGCTCCGTGTCCTTCCTCGATGCGAAAGCTTCGGTATCGCTTCTCGACGCGCGTGCTTCCATCAACTGCTGCACGAAAGGCTTCAAGTCGCGGGCCATGTTCTTGGCGAATATGCGTGGGCCAGGGTAATGGATGTAGGTGATCTTGAGGCTTCGAAGTGCCGTAGTCGCTGACAGTAAGTTGACAGCCGCTTTGACCTCGCTCTGGTAACCGTAGTTTCTCAGCTCAATTTCAATGTGGCGGAGGTACTTGATGGAAGCGCCGATGGTGTCGAAGAACTTCTTGAGCTGTTCGGCGTCCACACTCAATAGGTTTGTTCCGTAGAGGATGGGCGTCGCTTCTTGATTCACCGACCTGGAGACTCGCAGTAGTTGCGAGGCCAGCGGGCGTACAGCTTGGGGGCGCTGATCGCGTTTGATGTCTTCCCGTGTAGGCTCGCGGCGTTCATTGAACGACAGGTTGAGATATGCGGTGAGGATACTGTTGCTTTCTTCCGACGGTGACGTCAAAGCCATTGCGTAGATGATGTTGCGCACCTCTGCCGGCATGTTTTCGAAGGTGAGAGTGCGCTCTCGCTGCGTCGGTGAGCCTTGATCTTCCGGTGACATACTTGACGGCTCCTGATTGATGAAGACTGGACGTAGACTGGCCATGGTTGTTTCCGCGGCGAACACCCCTGGATGTCGACGAGTGGTGTTGCCTGAGATCTTCATGATCGGGCGCGATGGTAGACGTAGTGGAAGAGTGTCCTTCCGTGTCAGAGAGTCTGGATATGCAAGATATTCATTGACCGGCGAAGAGGATAAGGTAGATGCAGCAAAGCAAGTGGAGCTGCTCGTAAGAACTCCAAGAGCCAATCGAAGTTCGGGAGACAGTAGGGATCATCTCGAAGAGGCGTAGGCCAAGATGTTCGTGAAAAGGAAGTAAGTGGAGCCACTTTCCGGGACTTCGAGGGCCAAACAAAATTCTGGACTGGAGCTTAATACTCATGCGCAAGAGTACGCATCGAGAGCGGCCGTCAGCGAAGCGACGGGCATAGGCTGCGCGTACTACTTACGGTGTGGACGCTCATCGAGCATTCCAGAAGCGTCAGGACTGAATGGCGGTTCATACGCACTGATTGTGATGGTCAGATCGACATTGAAGGCTGCTTATTGTTCCATAACGGAGTAATCGAACGCACTGGTACTGTTGTCGCAACGCTTTTGAAAATTTGGCGAGAAGAAATGCGCTGGAGAGCCACGCTTTTTTGTAGAAACGATGGTACGCAGGAAGACACTTTTGCGAGCTCATCGGCCTCTGCACGTTTGCTGAATGCAAACAGAAAGTGAGGCAAGGCCGTCGTTCTCAACGTCTGATGAGAAAGCGAAAATGCAACAGGAAAGAACTGCAACAGGCAATACTCCTGTGCCACTTGGAAGGCAAAAGTCTCGCACTTGTGGAAGTCTCGAAGCGCTGCAAGTATGAGGATGGCATTCGTTCCCCGGCTCGCATGATAGCCTCGCCCACCATTCATGTCTTCTTCCTGGTTGTCCGCGCCGGCTTCGGTTCTTCAAGGATCTCGACGAGCGCCTTCTGGACTTGTGCGGTGTAGTCCTCCACTTTGACCTGTCCGCTGAATCGAATGATTTCTGCAATCTCACGCGGACTGGACGCCTTCCCATCTTCGCCCTCGGCGCGTGCTTTAATGGCTCGGGTAGCCCAGATCCTCAGGTGGCCAGCCATGTTCTTCGGTGAACTGTTTGCTTTGCCATGTTTCAAGGAAACGAACTCCACATCTTGCAGGGATGTCGCTGTTGACAACAATTTTGTGATTGACTTGACGTGCTCGTGATGGGCGCTGGACACCATGACTTTGAAGGGGCGGACGTGTTTGATGGAGAATCCGAGCGCCGCGCTGATATGTCCAAACTCTTCTGCTCTGACCTGGAATCGATTCATCCCATAGAGGACAGGTGTCGCTTCTTTATTAACGAGCTTTGAAACTGCCAGAAGCGGTGAGGACAACCATGGTGATGCCAGAGGAATTCTCAGGTCCTTTCGGGTGTCCAAGTCGACCAGGTAGATCCCAGCTATCGCCCACTGCCAATCCACGCCGTTCTGGCAAAGCAGATCCCGCGCTTCAGGGTAGTTACCCGACTCTTTCAAGGCCTTCCAACGTCGCAACACGTCAGCGTGGTTGTAGGGCAGACGCAATCGGATCTCCACGCCGTCGGGAGACGTCAAAGCCAATTCGTAAATCTCGTTTCTGATCTCCGGTGGAAGGTCTTCGAAGGTGAGCGCACTTTTGCGTTCCGTGCGAAGGACTGGAGGCACAAGCGACATATTGATGGTAGGCTGCTCTGTGATGGTGATGTGCTGAACGTAGACGTGTGTCGGTGGGTGTGTTGAGGAGGTTCGATTTTCGATGTGTGTGGTGTGCCTGTAGTAGCTGAGGTTGTTGAAAGAGGAAGGTTGTTGGTGGAGTGCGGCGAAGTGAGGTAGAGGTTTGGCGTGGTGATAGAGCTTTGACGCTGTCAAAGAACGAGCTTGTGGCGGTGAATGTCGGAAGTTGTGATAGCAGGAGAGTGATTCATGGACTCGCAGGAGACTGCGATGCATGTGATAGCGCTGTGTCAATGCTTCCGATCTCGTAATCGCCTCACCTTCGCCTTGTCGAGGAGATCCAGGAGTGACTTGCTCACTTCAGAAGTGTAAGCCTCAGCGTTCTCGAATCCTGCGAAACGAAATGTTGCAGCAACTTGACTTGTAGAACGTCCTTCTCTGTCGTTGCTTTGCATTCGCGCCTTCATGAGCCGACTCGCCCAGGACTTCAGGAGTTGGGCCATTTTCCTGGGCATTGTGCGGGGGACCTTGTTGGGATTGGAGTACCTCGCTCCAGCCGCGATGATCAACCACTGTAGCCTCTTCGCTGGCAGAAGGGCCTTCTCGATGCTCCGTACGAAATTTTGTTGGATCACGCTGCATTCGACATCGACGTAGAGCTTGCGAATGTGTTGCACGGAGGGGCCGCATTGCTTCACAAATCGCTCTAGGTGATGCCATGTTATTTCCAGGCGGTTGATACCGTAGAGGATTGGTGTGGTCTCTGCTTGAATGAATCGGGAAACTGCCAGCAGTTGCGGATGCAAAGCCTGGGAGTCAGGCGCCGTCATGATGGTGAGCTTTTTCCAAGGCTCCGTATCCTTGTGTACAGCTTCCATGCGTTCGAATTCGTCTTGGCATGCGTCCGCCTCGTCCCATCGATCTTGTTCTTCGAACACCCAGAACTCCTCATATGCGAGTTCAACACGGACCTCATGTACAGTGCAAATGGGGACGACCGCGTCAATAGCTGGACGGGATAGCAATTGAACGTAGATAAGATTGCGAATCTCCGGAGGTAAGTCTTTGAACGTGAGACCGCGGTTTTGCCTCGCTGGTGGGCTCTGGAGCATTGACGGCATGCTGGCAGGTATGTGCTGTTGCGTGTCGATTGAAGATTGGAGTTGCTTGTACTGGAGGTTGCTGAGCGGTCTGCGAGTGTGATGTCTTGATCGAAGTCGGAAGCGGTGATGCGAGTGATACTTTGATGGTGGGGCGAGAAAAGAGGAGACCAGCCTGACGTCGGAATCAAGAGCTGATCTTGTGCATGTTCACCGGGGACGAGCTGAGAGCCGAGTAAAGAGTGGATACATATGATACCTGTGAGTGTGCGAGAATCGTTGTCACGATACAATACCACATGGCATTGTTTCGAGCAGCCACCGAGCTTGCTATTTCACATGCCACTCTATTGCTGGCAGGAGCGCTGGAGATCATGATTCCGGGAGGAGCAGTGCAATGTACACGTATGTCACCATCCGTAGGACGACAGGAAAGATCGCAAGTGCGACGAAATTTTAGAAAGAAAGTATATCGCTCGAAGGACCAACAGTGAAAGACAAAACAGAGGTGAAGTCAAACGAAGGAATGCCTGAGGCACCAGCGCGGCCTTCTCTCCGCTGCGAAAATCTTGGCTTGGCCGAGCAAAAAAGACTGAGCTTCGCAAAGCTCCGTCCGACTCACGACCAACGATCAAGGTGCTCCCACACGCACCACAACACCAATTCGCTTCACACGATCGACATACCATTCGAACCGACCTCCTTCAGATCACAGAGGAGAAAAGCGCATCCATTGACCCATAGCAGCGCCCAGGAACGCCAGCAACCATGTCCTTCCGCGGCGGCAGCAGAGGTGGTTTCGGCGGTGGAGACCGCGGCGGACGCGGAGGAGGAGGCTTCCGAGGCGGCAGCAGAGGCGGCAGAGGCGGTTTCCAGCAATCCTACGGCCCTCCCGACACCGTCTACGGTATGCTTCCATTCCCATCCCACGCAACCACTCCCCAAATCACCACTAATCCAATGCTTCAGAAATGGGCTCCTTCCTCCACGCCACCGAAGGCGAACTCGTCTGCGAATCCATCAACGTCAAAATCCCCTACTTCAACGCTCCCATCTACCTCGAGAACAAGACCCCAATCGGAAAAGTCGACGAGATCCTCGGACCGCTGAATCAAGTCTTCTTCACGATCAAACCGCAAGAGGGGATTCAGGCGACGAGTTTCAAGAGTGGAGATAAATTTTATATTGGAGGGGATAAGTTGTTGCCGTTGGAGAAGTTCTTGCCGAAACCGAAGCCGCCGCCGGGTGCGCCGAAGGTGAAGAAGCCGAGGGGTGCGGGTGGGTTTGGAAGGGGTGCGCCGAGGGGTGGGGCGAGAGGTGGGAGGGGTGCGCCGAGAGGTGGAAGAGGTGCGCCGAGGGGTGGTGGCAGGGGAGGATTTAGTGGTG
The DNA here is from genome assembly GCF_000219625.1 of Zymoseptoria tritici IPO323. Taxonomy (NCBI): domain Eukaryota; kingdom Fungi; phylum Ascomycota; class Dothideomycetes; order Mycosphaerellales; family Mycosphaerellaceae; genus Zymoseptoria; species Zymoseptoria tritici. The sequence goes on along the minus strand of NC_018208.1, from coordinate 71,016 downwards.
GACGTGGTGGTGGTGGATTCTCTGGCAGTGGAGGCTTCTCTCGTGGACGCGGCACACCCAGAGGCCGTGGACGTGGCGGATACTAGATGAAGGGGGAGGATGTTTGAATGGAATAAAACAGGCGACGGCGTTGGGAATTTCGACGGAAGCGGAGTTCATGGCGTTTCTTCTCTTGCTGCTGCTGTCAGGACTATGAGATGCGCATGGCAAGGATGCGCTCTGGCGAGGCTGCACTACAGTCGCTGTGTAGCAATGAGTGTTCAATGTATACCTTTTTTCTTGACTCTGCGGACAAATGCTGACGGTGAGCATGGACACTCAGCGTAGCAGGCTACAAGTGGAAACCCCGTCCGTCGAAATGTCGCGGAGTCAATCACGAGCGCCTTTAAAGACTAATCTACACCCGGAACCGCGCTCACCGTGTGGAAGACAGCGATCGGATTCCGTACGTCGAACAAGAAATGGCGGAACAATGGATGGACTGGAACTGGAAATTCTTGGTCCAAAGAGCAAGAGCGAGAGCAAGGTCAAGTCAACACCTCAATGGAAGGAACAGAACTATGACTGCTAACCACGTTCGACGTACTCTCTCTCCTCCTCAACTACCACGCTCGAGGCAAGACAGCATACCTCAGCTCCCCCATTCAACTCCCTGACAACATCCTCGAAAGTGACAAAGACGGGAAGCGAAGGTTTTCCCACGCAAAAAAAATAATAATCCAAACCTCTTCACCTCCTCGCAACCCACCAAAACCCACCAAGACTGGAAAACATGCAAAAATCCTGCCATCAATCCTCTCATCCGTCTAGCAACCTTCCTCAGCGTATTTACTCGGCCGAGGTCAGGCCCTTCAGAGGCCGTCTCCGTGCCTGCCCATCATTTCCTGCGCTGGAAAAAGCCCTGAAATCACCCCGATCCAAACCTCGCTCGGAATGGATAAAGTCTCGCCGCAACGATCGATCACTCTTTTACCCCACGCCAACCATCAGCATCCCATGATTCTCGCAAGATAACGCGGAAAGAAGCGCTGCGTGCGGCGTTTGCTTCGTACGGAAAAGGAGGTGGAAGGACATTGTCGTCTACCGTTCGTGAGTGGTTCGTCGTCGTCGGGTATCTTTTTGTGAGGTGATTTGAGTTTTTCACATCCCCCCCCCAGCCAGCGTTGGTGGAGACGAGGGTTTTTTTTTCTCGGAGGGATGGAGGGAGGAATGTGGCAAACGACGGAGGGGTGGCTACGGACGGTGGAGTTCGGATTGCGCAAACCCAGCTGGCTTGGGGGGGTTGATATCATGGCGTGCATGTTCCCCCCCTCCTCCCCCCGTACCCCTTATGGGTGCACGATTTCGATTCCTGCCTGCTGAGGTGACCCGAGATGGACGGAGAGGAGGGAGGGTAATGTATCGGAAGGGACTTGTCAATACAGAAGGTATGCGGGCTTTTTGATTGGCATCGTTCGCGGAAGAAATGGATGCTGCCCGGCCGTTCCAAGGGCTCTGAGATAGTCGTTGCCGTCGAAGTATCCGAGCCAGCGGATCGTTCGGCCGCGGCGGCGAATGTGGAGTTCACGGACGGCTCCCGTTTCCGTCCATGGGGGTTTTGGAGAAAAGTGAGTGGGGATCGCGGACTTGGGTTCACGGGATGAGGGTCTGAGCGCCGCTCTCTGATGGGCTGGGGACCGGGTCGAGAGGGTTGTCGATGGCGGGTTTGCGGAGTTGGGTGGTGCGCGAGGAGGTGGAGAGGTGGGAGATGGGTTTGAGTTGGGGTTGAGGTTTCGATTGTGGAGGGAGACATTGTTGGTTTTCTTTTCCTGGACTGGAGTGCTTGATGGGGAAAAGGTGAATTGGTGGTCCTTTGGGAGGGGTATCGTGTATTGTATGTCCCGAGATGGTGACCCTCCGCGCGAACGGAGTACTGGGAGAGATTTGGGTATGGCTATGTAACTTTTTTCTTTTGTGGATGTTTACGGTTTTTTGCTCGGTTCGATGATGCGAACGGGAGGAGGAAGTTTTGGGAGTCGACGTCGAGCTGTACGTCTGGTATCATCGGGTCTGTCTCTATGGGTGGGGGGGTAGGGAAGGTAGTATGCGATCACATTATAACACGCTAGTCGTAGCATGTGAAGTGGAGTGGATACTGCCCAACCCGTCGGCCTCCGGCGAAACCTGCTTCAAAAGTTCTCAACTATCAGTCCTCTGTCACTCTCTTCCCGACGCACCGCACTCTTCTTCTCCTCACCCCGGTATCGCCCTCAAAGCCTTCTCGAAAACTTGGACCAACTCTTCCGTATCCTCCAACCCCACGCTGAATCTCACCAGACTCACGTCACACCCATACTGCTTCGCCCATTCCAATTCGCTATAGTGCGCCAGCAACACGAATGGACTGCTCAGAGTGAAATTCGTGCCTAGTGAAGGGCCCTTGGCCGTTTCCAGCGCATCGTAAAAGAGGGCGGCGTCTTCGACGGAGTGGAAGGTTGCGCTGAGGAGGCCGCCGTAGCCGCCTTCCCATCCTTGGGCTCCTCCATTCGTTGCGTCGGCTCCGTTCGTCACGGCTCCTCCATTCGTCACTCGACAGGCGTCGTAGAATTCTCTCGTCTCGCTATACTTGGGGTAATTGAGCTGTTTGACCTTCGACGATGCACGGAGGACATCAGCGATCGCTTCCGCATTCGTGTTGATGCGCTTGATCCGGTCGACAAAGTCCCGACTATTGCGTTCGAGGTACATGCTATCCTCTTCAAAGTGGTTGTCCTCGTATTCGTTCGCCAAGTCGGTTTTGAGTAAGCGGTAGAATTTCCCTTGCGGGTTGAGAATCATCGCTCCGCCCATGACGTTGCTGTCGCCGGAGAAGATTTTCGTCAGGGAGGAGACGACGATGTCGGCGTAGGGGAGGACGTGGACGTTGAGGAAGTTGCCGATTGTTTCGTCGATTACTATGGCGAAGGAGTAGGTGTCTGCGAGGGCGCGGAGACGTTTGAGGTCGGGGGATTTGAGGAGAGGGTTGCCCGGGAATTCGCAGTAGAGGGCTAAGAAGCGTTCGCCTCGTTTGAGACGTTTTTCGAGGGCGTTGATGTCGTCGGCGTTGCCGTAGCCGTAGAAGAGCGCTCCGGGTCCGAATTTTTCGAGCACTTTGAGGGTGTCGACGTAGGGGAAGCCGTACATGATGCAGGTGTCGGGACCTCGAGCACGCATGAGGGATTGGTGGGAGGTGAAGATGGCGTTCATACCGCAGGAGAAGAGGTAGACGTCGTCGACGGAGAAGTTTGGGAGGTCTCTGGTTCGGCTTCTGACGAGATCGGAGGGTTCGTCGAGTGAATCTGGGAGATCGACGTCCGTGGTGAGAGATCCGGCGATTCGCTTGCGGATGGCTAGCTTGGCTTGAGCGGCGAAGGTGGTGTCGAGGTTGCGGCCGAAGCGAGCTTCTACAAACTCGGTCGTGTCTTGGAGGGCTTCGCCGGTTGAGGTTGAGGGTGTGCCATTGCCATCGCCATTGCCATTGCCATTGACGGGAGTGATGTCGACCGAGGTCTGCTTTTGATACCGTCGTGGACCTTTCGCCACACGAGGCATCGAGGGCTGACAGACGCACGACTGCTCGACGAGGAAATGGTCATCAAATGCGCGCTGACAAAACTCCGCCCGCCGACTTGAGATGCCTTCACCCGAATGCTGCCAGAAGGATTTGGCGGCAGGCCATGACTCTTGAGGGTAGATGACAGCGGAGAGTCGCGGGAGGATCTTCTTGTCGTCTGTTGGAGGAAGCTTGTCGGGATGCGGGATGAAGTTGAGAGCTCGGGCTGAAGAAGTGTCCACGGTCTTGGGGCTGTACTTGCGGATGAAGTCGAGACATCGGGCGGCACAGCGTGGTGATGGCAGTAGCATGGCCTTTTCAGTGTCTGGTGATCCATGGGCGGCGACAATGGAGGAGGCGAGCTTTTGTATTGACTTGTGGATGAAGAATCTGGCAAGTCGTTAGTATGGAGGTGGAATTATATGAGGAAGACATCACTCACCTTGGATATCCAGTCTGCATCTTGTCGACGACCCAGCTCTCGCCTTCTTCGTATCCCACGTTGGCCTTCCATGTCGGGAGAGATACACTGACGGCCTGAGGCATGATTAGTGAAGAGTCTCGGACCAAGACTTCATTCGACACAACACTCACATGTGGCGTGTCGGCGGGAATGGGATCTCCCAAGGTGTCGTTGAAGGAGAGAGACATGCTGGATGGAGGAAGTTGCTTCAGTCGAGACTTCGATTGTCGTCTTCTTAGATCCAATGTCGATGTACCCTTTCAATGCGGAATCGGTGAAGAGGGCCCTTTAAAGCAACTGGAATGAATGTATCAATGTTTGTCTGTCAGAGTCATTGATCTCTGTGTCTCTCCAAATTTTGATACAATCGCCCCTCCGCTGCGCTTCTCCGATGATCGGCTTCTGCTGTGGCTCAGGTTTCATGCAAGGATTCTCCCTCCCACGTGGATCTGCCGGGAGAGGTCCGTTCCGCCTCCACGCCACGCCGCAGAAAGTGTGGCTGAAGCTGAAGTGAACCAAGACATCTTTTTTTCGTCTGGAGAACTGACAGATCTACGACTTCACCATTTTCCGAACATGGCACAACCCGTGAGCAAAAGGCGGAAGACGGAGCATGTCTCTTCGGACGAGGGCGAGGATACTGCTTCATTTGCCTCATTCGGCGAGGACAGCGGAGGCGATCAGGGCGAGGACGAGACGACCACCAGCAAGAGCAAGCAGCCCACGAAAGTCGCCAAACCAGCAGCATCTCGAAAATCCACCACATCCACCACACAAGCCGCCGCCAGCGCATACACGAGCGGAACCTTCAAGTCAAACGTCTTCAAACTACAGCTCGACGAATTGCTCGGCCAGACCCGACCGAAGCATGGCAAGAAGGAGAAATTGGCAGAGACGGCATTGCGCCAGCTCAAGCAGACCATCGAGCAGATTCCCCCGAGAGGCCCTTTCACCGTCGTCGAAGCTGAGACCGATCTCCTCCGAACGAAAGTCGCCGTACCCTTCCCCGATCCGGGACCAGCAAAAGATGCCAAATTCAAGTTCGCATACGAGAAGCCTGCGAACATCAATGTCGTGGGTAGCTTCGTATTGAAGACGGCAAGCAGGTTGCATCAAGTCCTGGAGATTGATATGGTGGTTGTGATTCCCAGCTCGTTGCTAGAAGAGAAGGACTTCTTGAATCATCGATACTTCTACAAGAGGGCATACTACCTGGCGTGCATCGCGGCAGGATTGAAAAATGCGCACAAGGCTGAATATACAACACGATTTGCTCTCTTCCGTGGTGATCCTTTGAAGCCGATCGTGGTCGTCGAGCCAGCTGTGGAGGCAACCTCTCCTGCTCCTGCTCCGAAATGGCGGATCAACATCATCGCTGGCACTGCGGCTGATCAATTCCCTTCAACGAAACTACGCTTGGACAAGAATTGTGTTCGAAACCCGGACCAGGATGTTGCCGCTCCTACTCCCTTTTACAACTCCTCCCTTCGTTCCGACATGCTCGTTACAGAGTACCTCAAGCTTCTTCATGGCGCTGGAAAGAGTTGCGAATCCTTTACGGAAGCATGTCTCTTGGGCAGTACTTGGCTTCGACAGCGAAACATGGGCTCATCGATTGAGGCCGGCGGATTCGGAAACTTTGAGTGGAATGCATTGATGGCATTGGGACTACAAGGAGGTGGACCTCAAGGGAAGCCGATCTTCAGTCCTGGATACAGCAGTTATCAGCTGTTCAAGGCTACGCTGCAGCTTCTCGCCATGAAGGATTTTGCAAAGCACCCATTGTCTGTTGGGAACACTGCCGACACTCCTGCTCCGCTTTCTGATGGAACGCCTATTCTGTGGGACGCAAGCAGAGGCCACAACTTGTTGTATAAAGTCGCGCAATGGTCGTACAGACTTCTCCGTCACGAGGCCAAGTCAACATTGATCGCTCTCGGGGATCAGCTCCATGACGGCTTCGATGCAACGTTCATCCTCCGTGTTCACGAACCCATGTTTCGCTTCGATTACATGGTGCAGATTCCTGAGCGTCTTGTACTCGGCGGAAATACCAGGACAGCCCAGCACGACCACGTTGCCAAACTGTACGACGTACTGAAGCAGGGTCTCGGCAATCGTGTCAATCAGATCTGCATCACTCGTCCGGCTACCCCCTCCTGGGCCCTCGGATCATCGCGTCCGAGCTCCAAGAACGACATCACCATTGGAATGGCAGTGAACCAAGATCATGTCAAGCGTGCTGTCGACCACGGTCCACCCGCAGAGAATAAATCAGAGGCTGCAGCATTTCGAAAGTTCTGGGGCGACAAGTCTGAGCTGCGTCGCTTCAAGGATGGCAGCATCCTAGAAAGTCTGATCTGGTCGCCGTCGGAGAGTGGCCAGACCGTGCTGGAACAGATTGTGTGCTATTTGCTCAACCGACACTTTGATGTTGCCATCGTGGAGGATGTCAAGTTCTTCGGCGATGGCTTCTCCAAACAGCTGCGCGGTGGTACGGACAACGCTCTCTTCACGCCCTTCGTGGAGCGATACCGCCAGTTTGAGAATGACCTTCGCGATCTCCGCGACTTGCCACTCTCAATCCGACAGATCATGCCCGCGGATCCTCAGCTTTGCTCTGCATCGATCCTGCCACCCGCTAACGGCAAACTCAGCCATCGAGCAGTGCCAGCCAACGTCACCATCCAATTTGAAGGCTCCGGGCGATGGCCAGACGATCTTGTTGCCATCCAGCGCACCAAGATCGCTTTCCTCTTGATGATCTCTCACATGCTCCAAGAGACCGTCGACTCTGTCTCCTGCCGCATCGGCCTTGAAAACGACACCCATCCCACTCTCAATCAAGGCTACCTCGACGTATCCTACGACCCAACCACCTCCTTCCGCCTCCGCATCTACCACGAACGCGAACAAACCCTCCTCGAACGCAGCCTCAAATCCAAATCCACCGATCCCCAAACCCGCGAACTCGCCGCCCTCGGTCTCGCAAAGTACAAACGCGACTACATCCACCGACCCGCACAAACGCAAGCCCTCATCCGTCTGAGCACCCGCTTCCCCGCTCTCAGCGGCGCCATTCGCCTCACGAAACAATGGTTCTCCTCCCACTTACTCTCCAACCACATCCCGGAGGAAATCATCGAGCTCTTCGTCGTGAGATCTTTCACCCATCCTGCTCCCTGGTCCGCGCCATCGAGCGTGCAAACGGGATTCCTCCGCACTCTCTTCTGGTTATCGAGATGGGACTGGCGTGTTGAACCTCTTATTGTAGACCTCGCAGGCGACAACAACTCTCTCACACCCGCTGACCTCACCGCCATCACCAATAATTTCACCGCCTGGCGTCAACACCTCGACCCAGCCATGACCCGCGTCGCCCTATTCGTCGCTTCCTCACTCGACCACGAAGGCACGACCTGGACGGACGCCGGACGACCCGCCAAAGTCGTCGCGGCTCGCATGTCCTCCCTCGCTCGCGCGGCATGTGCAGAAGTCGCAGCCAAAGGTTTAGATTTGATCCCGCAATCACTTTTCGAGAGTCCACTGGCCGACTTTGACTTTGTGCTTCGTCTTAAAGATAATAATAACAACAGTCGCAGTCAGCGGAAAAGTCGGGGTTTCAAGAATCTCGAAATAAGCGACGAAGAACACGATGGGAGCCTGGTCGGTTTCGATCCCGTAAGGGACTTTTTGGAGGATTTGGAAGAGGTGTATGGCAGTGCCATTTTGTTCTTCCATGGAGTCGTAGCTGCAAGAGGAGGAGGAGGAGGGAGGGGGGTCATTGCGGGACTGTGGAATCCTGTTGTGATGAGTTCGGCGAGGAGGGGGTGGAAGGTGAATTTGGCGGTTAGTACGGTTCCGGTTGTTGAGGAGGAGGAGGGGAAGGGAGAGGGAGAGGGGGAGGAGGTCGTAGCGGAGGTGAATAAGGTGGCGGTTTTGAAGGAGCTGGTGAGGGTTGGTGGGGACTTGATTATGGGGGTTGAGGGGTGGGAGAATGTAGAGCGTTGAATGAAGTACGGAAGTTTATTGTCATGCAAAGCGCAACAGTGGCGCAGATTGTATATATTATTCTATTCTTGCGTTCGTCCGGCTTCGAAAAGGACAAAAACACGACGACTCTTGTGTTCTGAATTTTTTATTACACTCCCACTGTCTTCCTCCAGCTCCCTATACAATACGACCGACCCCGGACTTGCCAATTTTTCCCCCCCACGTCTTTCTGTAGATCAGTCATACATACCCCCCTGTCCTGTCCATGCCATCCGTCGTACGCCGCAAAGCATATTCCCAAGCTGCTCCCCATGCGCTTTTGCCTATTATAAACGTTGTAACACCCGGTTATTAATAATATACCCGGTGTCGTAGGGGTTTTTTTTTGGGCCAAGCCGAGCCCCCCCCAAGGGCACTCCTGGTCAAAAAAGCGTCATACTTGTCTCTTTCTCTTTCTCTTTCTCCTGTGCAGCGGTGAGGTTTGACGGAATGACGAGTGGTTCAGCGGATGTGTCCACACTACCTCTTTCCTCACGTTAGTACTTGGGCTGTCATGAACCCTCTTTTTTCTTTTCTCCCTCGAGAATGAATTCACGCGCAAATGGAGGAGGGGTTTCGGCAAATCATGGGAATTGGATTGGAGCGACGTTACCTCCTCTGTGCTTGATGTCATTGCAGCCTTGAGGTCGAGGACCTCGAGGTTGGAATTGAGTTGTTGACTTCCGGGTTGGGGATCTCTTCGAGAGGCATGCATGCTTTGATCCAGCGCCGCCGCCGCCGGTTCCAAGACCAAGGAGGGCTGGTGTGGCGTTCGCCCGCTGCGGTAGGTCGTGTCCTTGGTATAGCTGTCGTCGGTTTTTTTTTTCAGCTATCGAGGATTTTCAAGACAATGGTATCCCCCCCCCCCGCGGAGATGGTAAATACGTCGTTGACGGAGTGGCACTTGGCTGAAGTAGAAAGGGAGAGGGCTAAGGATGGAGGGCGGATCATTTGACGACTTCTTCATGGTTGAGGAGGGGTTGGAAGCGGTTGAGATTGATTTGAGTGGGAGATGATGAGGAAATGGAGAGACTTGAGCATGCCTTGAGAATTTTCGCATCTTTTCGTCGCCTGGGAAATTCGTTTTCGAAGATGAATGAATGCTTTATGAGGTTCGGATACATGGAAAGGCAGAAGATCCCGATGGAGCAACGCAGTGCATCCGAGTACTATAGCTCCCCATGCGACATTGAGCTATGGCTTGCCTGATGGGGTGCGCGACGGGAGAAGCTATTCCGAGTTTGTGTATGCCAATTGCCAAATCATGAACTGCATTTGACGCTACCGATGCTCTCCCGGGTTCGCCGAGGCTGCACTTGAAACGATGGAGCGGAACACAAGCACATGGAATTTTTGACGTGAGGCAGTGCCACATAGCCCCCCAAGCCGTACAAACAGTTGCGTAGGCGGTGTTGAGAGCGATGGTGATTGTAGCTCCTGTGGCGTCATGCTGCTGGACCTGGTGGGAACAGGTCGAAGACAGTCCGGCTGTGCTATCGCTGCCTTGATGCCGGAGACTAAGCTGGCGGTGCGTCGACGTCAATACCACCACCGCATGCGAGTAGAGGAAATCTTGTGCCAGCGCCTCCGGTGGAGCGCGAGAATTGCTGTGCGGATTGGAAGAGCCAAGCGCTGTGTCGAGTTGCCTCTAGACGACAGGGTATGCGAGTCAACTCGGACTTCGGCTTCAGCGGGCATACCATGACGCCTATGGTGGAGGCGCAGCGAAGCTCGATGAGTACGAAGGCCTTGTCAGTCCATTTGGACTCTTCTCCAACTTCTGCGATGGAGTGTGCGATTCGTGGGGTGCATCTCTGCCTCAGGGAGCTAAGGGATGCCTCTTGGTGCGTGCGTGCAGGAGTCCTTCGCGATGGGACCACGCTCGTAAATGTATCTTTTTACAGTATCGTGAGAGCAGCCGAAGGGAGAACTCAAGAAGCTCGTCGGCGAGCAAACCAAGAATAAAGTTTCCAGAGACCACAACTTGAGCTCGCTTTACGTAGACGAGGACGGAGGCCAACGGTGAAGAGAACAAACTCAGCAAAGCCAGCGTCCCGGTCAGGTAGACCGAATGGATTAAAGTCGGATCGATCTGCTGCCGAGAAAGTGGATTTAACAACCAGATTCTCTCAATCAAGTTAGCTGTACGGACATGGTGTCCGCTGATGAACGAGCGTAGCCAACATAAAATGTTGAGCATGAGCCATCAAGGTGGACCATTGACCACATCGGCATGTGTGCGCTGTGTCCAATCCAGTGGATCCATCGTCACTGTTCCCGTAAGGTCGCCTTCCAGACGTGGGAACATCGCCAGGAGGTAGAAAGTTCTGTGCGGAGTCTGGTGCAAGATGCTGCTGGGTTTCTCTGATTAATTTGGACGTCCACCAAGAGACTCGATTGCCGCTGACTCTTCGGATGCCCGACAGCCTGACCCGAGTGCCAACATGACATTGATCACTCCAAATCTGCACCAAATGTGGTCTTGACCCGGGGATCGTGGTGTCGATCTATCATGGCGAGAAGCGTATCGAGAGCAAAGATGGCCTGTAGCTGATCGGTCGGTCGGATATCGTTCATATGACGCAAAGAGTACTCACGACACTCCGATGCTCGCATGGCGACGGATATGGACCATGCTGGGTGACTATAACTCGAGCAGCATCCCCACTTTGAGGCTCAGTGTCGTGCCATATCCAGTTTTCCGACGTACCGATCGATGCAAACGCCGACTATCACGATAGCGCGGGTATCGTCGGCGAAATGATTACGCACCCCACGCACGAGAACCCACGTTCCTGCTTGCCTGCACACGCTCAACCAGTCAACGTGTTGTGCTCCCAGGTTGTCAGCGACCAGCCATCGGCTCATCGGGCGGCCAGAAGTCGGCAGCTCAGCCGACCAGGAGCTCGCCGAGCTCTCCCGTTTCCTGAAAGAGCTCCGGTTCCCCCCACTTGGCGGCTTTTCTCGTCGAGCACGCCATTTCCTCGCTCACTGACTGGCTCTGAGAATACCAAAAATTCCCGAATTTGGTCGAAATGCCTCTGTTTCGGCACCAAAACGCCTTCGGCATGCCGAGTCGGATGCTGAAAGGTATTCCGAAGTTCAGGAATGTTCCGAACGGGTGGCAGAGAGCCGTGTCGTCGTCGCCAAGGTCGGAAGTCAAAAGGGCGGTGGAGGGAAGAGGTGGGACACAGGGAATGAGGAGGGAGAATCATACTGTTTGGAGAGGAAGATTGAGGAGAGAAGAGGCGTTTGATTGGCATGGCGTGAGGAGGAATAGTACCTGGCAACAGCATGGTGGCAGGAGAGGACAACCACAACGAAGCAATGCCGCGGGCGTCGTGGGTGTTTTGGTTGGCGTTTCGGCGGTTGCGGTGTTGGCTGCTCCTGTTGTGGGCTGGGTCCAAGAACATGCGGGCCAGGTCGTTGATGTCAATGAGGATGATGGGGTGAAGATCGATGGTGTGAATGGTGGGTGATGGCCGATAGCTGACGATCGATCAGAGCTGACTTTGGCAGACACTCCCACTTTCCGCTTGGCTGAAGTAATCCAGCACGACCGAAACGCTGACCGCAAATGGGTCATTCGAGGTAACGCCGTCTACGACATCACCGATTTTATCGCCTGTCACCCCGGCGGTGAAGTCATCCTGCGAGCATGCGGTAGCACCATCGATCCGTATTGGAAACTGTTCAGTATTCACGACAAGCCGGAAGTGCGGAGTATCCTCGATGGTTACTATATCGGCGACATCGATGAGCGGGATCTCACCGATGCAGGCGAGGTCGATTGGTGTTCCGTCAACGGCCTCGAGGACGGTTGTATCGTTGATCCATTCAAGGATGATCCGGAGCGGGATCCCAGGTTGATTGTCCAGACTGCAAAGCCGTGCAACGCGGAGACACCTGGCGGGCTTCTCAACGACTTCATCACGCCTGTTCGACTTTTCTTCGTGCGGAATCATCTTTGGGTTCCTGATATCGAGGAGAAGGAACACAGGCTCAGTATTGAGCTCTCGGACGGCGAAGAGAAGTCTTTCACGATCGATGACCTCAAGCAGAAGTTCAGGAAGCACACCATCACCGTAACCCTGCAATGCGCCGGCAATCGAAGAAGCCACATGAGCCAAGCCAGTGCGAATGGGAAGACCGCCGGCCTCCAGTGGGACGTCGGCGCAATTAGCACGGCAGAATTCACTGGAGTTCTGCTCCGCGACGTCCTCCTCGCTTCCGGCTACGATGTCGACAAGGCTTGCTCATCAAGTCCCCACGATGAAGACGCCGACAAGCACGTCCACTTCTGTGCACCGAGCGATACATACGAACAGTCCGTTCCCATTCAAACAGCTCTGAACCCGACGTCTGATGTCCTCCTGGCGTGGGAAATGAACGGCGAATCCATGACCCGCGACCATGGTGGTCCACTCCGAGCGATTGTGCCGGGAAGTGTGGCGACTCGCAGTGTGAAGTGGGTTGGGAAAGTGCGAATCAGTGGAGAAGAGTCCCAGAGTAATTGGCATGCTCGGGACTACAAGTGTTTCGGACCGAATGTGAGGGCGAAGGATTTGAAGCCGGAGGATTGGGAGGGCGCGCAGTCAATTCAGGAAATGCCGGTGCAGAGTGCTATCACGAATGTTGTCTGCTCGAAGGGTGGAGACAATGGCAGGAAGGCATCATTGCAGGGCTTTGCGTATTCTGGTGGTGGGAGGAAGATCGTTCGGGTGGATGTCTCGGCAGATGGAGGTCAGACGTGGCAGCAAGCGAGGCTGAAGGGAGATGAGGCCAAAGGTACCAGGCGATGGGCGTGGACGTTGTGGGATATTGACTGGGCAGATGAACAGCTTCCGAAGGATGGTCGCCAGGCCGAGTTTGTGGTGAAGGCGGTCGACGAGGCATACAATTGTCAGCCGCAGACTTTTGATGCGACGTGGAACTTTCGGGGATTGCTTGGAAATGCATGGCATAGGGTGCCGATGCCAGCGGAGTCTTGATGAGATGATGGCGCTTTGAAAGTGCAATAGCGGATACCCGGGGCGCAATGACCTCAAGTTAATTAAATCTTTTGGCATATCTCTGTGCATCATCGTGAAGACAGTCTGTTTCGTGTCCACATCCAAGTAAGCACGACCGGCGCTGCACTGCTGGGTTGCGATTCGCGGAGCCATTTGTCATTCGCAGTGCCCTTGAAAGTGAGCTCCGTTCCATGTTGCGGGATCCTCGACTGCTGCATGGAATCTGCTGGTCCGGACATCAACTTCGGTACTCTTCCGACAAGTACCATCCTGAGCACGCCAGCTGAGGTATTATTTGCGTTGTTACCGTCTCCGCCGACAGGAAGCGCAGCACCACTTTCTGATCGCACTTCATCCTTACGGCATCGCGAAGCGGGAGAGTACCATGGTAAGTCCGAGCAAACAACACTCTTTTCACTCCTCGTCCAACTGGAATGATCCGTAAAAGACACACAAAGCCTTGCTCGAGCCATGCATGCAGTAATGAATGATCTTGAGCTTCTCCTCGTCGTTCTTGTGGTACTTTGCCAATTGTCGGACGTCTGAAGTTCGAGGCAGGTACAGCACAAAGTCGTTTGTGACCTTGGAGTATGCATCGTAGAGATGTTGAAGGTTGTATGGCTCCATGTACGAGAGGTCAAAGACGTCCCAGTCGGTGTATGACGGTCCTGCTTCCCGTCAATCCGAAGCTCATCTCCAGTGAATCCTGCATGTACTCACCTCCCCATGGCGGACTCGCGAATAGTACCGCGTTCTTTCCTGTCGCCTTGAGACGAGTCTTCAAAACATCGAAAACATCACCTTCAATCCACCAGATTTTCTTGGCCACGCCGTAGACTTCCGCGTTGTGCTTGGCGCAAGCGAGAGTTTTCGGGTCCTTCTCCACGGCAAAGATCTGTTTCCAGCGGCCGGAAAGTGCGAAGGCGATCACGTTACCGCCCGCTCCGGCGAATGCATCGATCAGGACGGTTTTTGAGGCTGGTGCTGTTGCAACTTGGTTGGCGATTTTGCTGTCAGAGGTCAGTACTTGTTCGTGAAGCCAATGAAGATTCCACGGATTGACACACTTAGCTATCGGCTCTGGAGTGACACCGAACCAGGCATCGTCGGTGAGCCAGATGCCTTCGTCGTATTTGGAGAAAATGTTGTGGCGCTGATGCCAGTACTTGGCAATTTCCGACGGAAGCTCTTCTGTGGATTCGTAGTGGTGAACGCCTTCTGGTGGCTGCGCTGTCGACGCCATGTCGCTTGAGAGGATGTGTGATCAAACGATGGATGACGAGTATCTCCTTTTGAAGGATGATGAAAGGTCGATGGAATATTCGTGTTTGCGATGAAGTGAAGTTGTGTAGAAGGCAAAGTTCTGCCTCAGGCATGGCGAGTTGAAGGACTTTTGGACTTTCTTCTTCCGCTTCAGCACCCTGACCTGAACATCGACGTCGACCTAATTCGATGTTAATCGCACGCAGCATTGACTCCGACGCGACGGCAAAGGCGGCCGGTATCTATCACGAGGACACAAGATGTGTATGGCCTTACTCGCAATAACAAGAGCAATGAGCTGCCAGATCAGCTCTCCCTGATTCGCGGCCGCTTGGTACGATAGATTTGCCCCCATAACCTTCAGACGACGATTTGAAGCCACGATCGCAAGAGGAATTGCTCATGGCAACCCGAATAGACGGCATGTTGTTGCTTCGGAGACATACGTCTTCAACGGGCGCCTCGACGCAGCGTTGTAACGGCCGCATTGCCGCGGCCGTTGAGCTTGGAGCTTGCACTTCTTCTGTATGGCATCTTTTTTTGATGCTGACTCTGGACAAGTGACGACAAGGCACCTGCGCGTAGGACGGCCGACCATATGGCATGTCTCGGAGAAGATTCAGTCGAAAGTCGGCCAACGCATGCTTTTCAAAAAGCCTCGAAACCAGCGCTTTCACTTTCTCTCCCTCTCGCCGTTCTTCAACGGCTCGGCACCAATCGCCTCGTGGCAGACGATGGCCAGACATGCCGCGAGCGCCATTGAAGGTGAAGCCCAGCAACAGTTGTCATGCCTACGCACGATGGTGAGTATATGTGGGAGTGGTGTATAGATCAATGAACAAAACGGAGACCAATCCTCGACTGGAGTGCTGTCGTTCGAAGCCCACTGATTACCACATTTGCTTTCCATACATCAGTCTCCATCCCATCTTGCCCTCTCAGAGCATCCCGTCATTTCTTCATCGAACCATTTACCAAAAGTTCCAGGACGAGCGGCGATCACTGACATGCCGGTCCGACGGCTGAAGAGCAAGGCGGTCGCCGTTGGGCTTCTCGCGACCCATGGCAGTGCGAATGCTTTTGGCTCAAGGGACAAGGTGGCGGTTTACTGGGGACAGAACTCGTTCGGATCCTCGGGCCAGCAAGCACAGCAGTCTCTTGCGACGTACTGCGCCAACACGGATATCGACATCATTCCGATCTCATTCCTGCTACAGATGTCCAGCGGACAGGGCGGCGTCCCGGTGGTCAACTTTGCGAACTCCGGGAACGGTTGCGGAACTTTTGCTGGCACCCAACTTCTTGACTGTCCTCAGATCAGCAAGGACATTCAAACATGCCAGGATCAGTATAAGAAGACCATTCTCCTGTCCATCGGCGGCGCCACGTACACCGAGGGAGGTTTCAAGACCGAACAAGCCGCCGTGAACATGGCCAACCTGATCTGGAACATGTTTGGACCGCCTGGTAGCAATGCTGCTGGAATTGCAGCTGACATGACCGCCATGGAGGCGCCGATGATCACATCGAGCTTTGGCTTTGGGAACGTATCTACGGCGACTATCTTGGCCAGAGGTGCGCTGCCGACGAACACACCCGCGGAGTTCCTGTCGCTGGATACGAACATCGCTCCGGTTCTACCCTCGTCTACGGGACTATTTCTCAACGCAAGCACTGGATGGCAGTCGGCCAGTCAGTCCGCAGTCACATACTCTGATGAAGGAGTCGAGGGAGATGCGGTCTCGACGGACCCTGCGGCAGGTGCAGCGGCCATAACGCAGCTGGAACCGCTCATCCCTGGGCAGACCACCAGCAGAACTCCGTCCTCATCACCCCGATCATCTACGACATCCAGCCGGCAAACTACTCCCTCTTCGAAGTCCACGACCAAATCAACCACTTCATCATCGAGATCATCCGGATCACTCACGCAATTGGACCCCTCGATTCCAGGAGTTTCTTCTTCCAAGACCACATCGTCCTCCAGTAAGCTCACAGCCACCAGCAGCAAAACCACGACCACCACTAGTAGAGCTCCAACAACCAGCAGCAGTGTCCCATCTCCTCCTGCTATGGCTCCGAGTGGCATGACCTTGGTGACATATACCTTCCGAACGACCTACACAAGCATCGAGACGAAGTACGAGACACGCACAGAGAGCATCCGGGACCAAGGATTCACTCGGAATCTTAACATCGATGGAACTGCGACGGACACAGCAGGCAATTCCGAGGCTACATCTCCGGCCGACGATGGATCTGAGCAAGGGACCGCCGCTACTGTTCTCAGACCCTTCCATAGTGTCTCCGTCGACGGCTTCGACCTCGACATCGAAGCGCCCACTCAGAACTTCGTCCCCTTCGCTAAGCGTCTCCGAGCTTTGATGAATGCTGCCAACACGGACGCCAATCTCAACCGTCAATTCTACCTCACCGTGGCTCCCCAGTGTCCCTACCCGGATGTCAACAACGATGCTATGCTCAATGGTGGTGTGGAGTTCGATGCCGTCTTCGTTCAGTGAGTGGTGCCAATTGAAGTATCCCGCAATTACCATGCTAACACATCCCAGATTCTACAACAACTACTGCGGCATCCAATCCTTCATCCCAGGCGCCGCTACACAGTGGAACTACAATTTCGACACTTGGAATAAATGGGCCGTCAATGGCTCTGCGAACCCAAACGTCAAGGTGTTCATCGGTGTTCCGGCCGGCCCAACAGCGGCTGGCTCCGGCTACCTCAGCGTCGCGAACCTGAAGCCTGTCATTGAGTACAGCAAAAAGTTCTCCAGCTTTGGTGGTATCATGGCTTGGGATGCTTCGCAGGCGTATGTCAATACGGGCTTTTTGTCGGGTATCAAAGCGGCGCTGGTCGGTCAGGTTGCAGCTCCTTCGTCGACTACGTCAAGGTCTTCTTCTTCGTCGGCGACTTCTTCGACTACGAGATCGACGACGCAGTCGACCACGGCGTCAACGACTCGATCGACGACAGCATCACCCAGTCCTGTGACATCAAGCCTCTCCACCACACGATCCACCACAAGATCTACAACCCAATTCACGACTCCCTCAACAACTCCCTCAACCACTCGAACAACCACCCAATCCACAACTCGATCAACCACGACATCCCCCACATCCAAAACCACGACCGCGACAGTCACGACTCCATCAAACGTCTTCTCCGGTGTGCCCGTGATAAGCTCCACTACGGCATCGACTTCCGCGGTCCCCTCGCCGCCGACGTACGCTGCGCCGCCGCCTCCGCCTTCGTATAAGGAGGAATTTCGGCAGTTTGTGAGGGGGTTGTGGTGAGGTCGGAAGGATGGGAGGATGAGAGGAGTTGTGGGTGACTTGGGTTTTAGCGATGGCGTTGCTTACTAGCTAGCTGTGTATAAATTTCGATTGAGAATGTGATAATACTGCTTTGCGGAGTGCGTGATGTTCTTCGAGTGTGTGGAATGCAAGCGGTGCGCTTTCATGTTGAGCAACCCTAACCCTACCCTCCATGGAGCAAAAGCGGTCTGCTAACGACATGGACAACTCTAGAAGAACAAACCAAGTGAAGCGACCGAAGTGCATTGATACATCCAATTGTGTTTGATAGTTGTGTCAATCGTTCGTCGAGATGCCCGTCTCAATACTACCAGCCCGAGAGACGGAATCCAAGAGACTTGATCTTCACGATTTGAGACTTTTCAATAATGCGAACGAACGTGCTACTCACGCCGCCAATCACATCTCGTCACCAGTATACCCACACTGCCTCAACTCTTTCCTCACCTGCTCCTCCGTCCCAATCTTCAACACCTGCGTGCCCTCAAGCTTCTCCCCTCCCGCCTGACGCATCTTCAAATCGTCAATCGCTCGCAACTTCTTCAGCAGCGATCGGATCTTCTTCTCGTGAGGCGAGCCCGCGCCGGGACTGGTGACTTCGAGTTCGGGCGCGGGAGCTTTCTGCGGTTGAGCTGGAGTGGTGCCGTTCGCTTTCGCTGGCGCAGGCTGGTTCGTGTTGATGGCGGCGGGTGTTGGTGGACCATTCTCACGTCTTCGCGACTGTGGTCGCGAGTTCTGGGTACTTGCGGGTCGAGAATTGCGGTCTTTGCGCTCCGGTGACGCCTTCTCGGCTTCGCCGTTCTGTGCGGGAGCCGTGAGTCCGTTGGCTTTGGCTTCGGCTTCCTTGGCTTTTTTCGCTTCGCGCTTCTTTTTGTTTTTGAGGGCTGCTTTGCTGAGGTTCTCGTCACCATCGGCGGTGAGACTAACACCACCTCCGGGCGCGGCGCCAGGCGGCAACTTCGACTCATCGACGGCTTCCGCGCCGGGAACCTCGCGACGACGGGGCTGGCGGGGTCCGAACGTGTTAGGCTCTGGTGCCTTGCCGGACATCATTTCGCGAATGAAAGCTGCGCCGCCTTCGTCTTCACGCTTGAATGCGAGAGGAGTTGCGGTTCCACGAGCTCCAGGTGGACGGTACGCACCCGCCGGCTTGGATGGAGTCTTGATCTTACCAAGAAAGTCCATGGCCGAGGCGTGCGGAGTTGGAACGGACTGCACGGGGTTATCGAGGGGATGCTGATCGGCGGACTGAGGACGCCAGACAACATGGTAAAGCTCGTGCATGTCCTGGTTGTACATCAAGCCACCTCCAACGTGCCAGACCCGAATTCCGTTGTCCACACGAAGGCGAGGGCTGGTGGTGGCAGTCAGGATATGCTTGCCATCCGGACTCCACTCGCAGAGAGAGGTGTTGCTCCCTTCGATCGTGGCGACCTTTTCGTAGTTCTTCTCCAAGTCGTAGATGTCCATGGTTCCGGCCAAGTTTCCAAATCCAGCAACAATGACAAATCGACCATGTGGGGAGAAAATGATCGTGTTACGAGGTCCAAGGTTGAAGCTGTGCTGCGGAATTGCTCGAGTGTTGAAGATGGTCGTCTTCGCGGGCATGTATCCGTACACCACTCCGAACTCCTTGGAATTCGGCGACCAAGATACATCGTGGATGGGACCCTCCTTGTCCAACTGCACGCGCGAGTCGAATCCGCCGTTCGAGCTGAGCAGGTACATGTTCGTCTCGCCGTAGTAACTCTTGTTGCTCTTGTCGACCTCGGTCTGCGCTAGAACGATCAAGCTGGTCCCAAGCTCATTCCACTTCAGCTGCACCTTGTCGCCCTTGAAGAATGTCTTTTGCGACACTGGCGACGCGAATTGTGGGACGTTGAAGATCTTGACTGCGGCCGGCTGACCCTTGTGCTCCGGAATGAAGACAGCAAGCGAATGTGTCTTTCCGGGAGACAGCGCAAAGTCCGCGACACCCTCCACACGCAGCTTGTTCCACACCGTGCCCAGATCATTGCTCTCGTAGACCTGCACCTCGTTGTTCACGCGACGCGCGCAGAGCTTCTCGTCGGAAGTGTACTGCAAGTTCCAGCCAGTTTGCGCCTTTTGCACAAATTTGCCAACCACTGCTCTTTCTCCATGCTCGCCGGCATTGTCGTCGATCGTGCGCCAAACTTTGAGGTTCTTGACGGTATCGCCGTTCTCGTCCTTGGTCGGCCGTTGCCAGGTGATGATGTAGGTCCCGGCGGGAGAAAACCCGAGTTCGTATACGTGCTCGGCGGGCAGCTCTGTCACGACGTGTCCAACTGATGCATCGATTACGGTGACCTTTTCCGGCGAGGCCCAAGCGAAGAAGCGTCCATCGGGAGAGTACACGCAACAGCGGAGGTTGCCTTCGGGGAGTTGGAAGCCGGGCAGGTTCTCGTACACTGGCGCGGCATCGAACACACCCACATTCTTCGACGTGCGGTCTGTGGCATTGTTAGCATTCGTAGCCGTGTTCTTGGGTAGTGTTTTGCCAACGTACATGCGAATTGTGTTGGCTGAGACATGGCGTAGATTGTATGATATCTCGTCGGTGCAATGAGAATGCTTTCCGGCGGCCCTGGCAGTCTTTTTGTATGGCAATTCTTTGTTGCGGTGAATAATTATCGAGCGGCTCTCTTAACGATGACGGCGAGGGCGGTGAATCTGGAGGGATCTGGTGAATCGAGAGGGCTAGAGCTGATCGCTTGTGACTGAGTTGAATAGTTAAATCCACCACAGTAAAGGCTTGACAGCAGAGCAGTCGGATGAGGAGGAGGACGATGGTGGGTGAAAGAGGATGGAGCTGGGCTGGATCGTCACGAAATTCAAAGAGACTCAGCGACTTTCGAAGTTCGCGACGGGACTTCCCGCTGTCCCGGATTATCAGGTCCATCCAACAACGCCAAGCGCTACATCATGCTGCTTCGGTACGGCTCGAGCGATCTTTGGAATGCGGAGGGTGAACATGAAAGTGTCAAGGAGCTGCCTGGTAACATGAGTGCTCGACCCCTACACTGCAGGCTTGCGAGAGCAGAACAATGTCAAGCAACGTCGGGTAATTCAACAATGGCCATCGCCAACGAGCGTTCGGAATCGAAGGACTTTGATGTTCATGTCGAGATTGGAATGTGTATTTGTACCGTCATGATAGCATGGTAGGAACCGATGTCGCCAAAAGTTGTACGAACAGATGCGCCTGGGCGACAGCCGTGAGTTTCTTCCATGGCAAATGTCTTGCATGGCCTCGAACGCATCGCGATGACTTCTGCCCTCGATGCGAGACCGTAGACGGAGTCTGGCCATCAGAAGCCACGAGAGCCGTGATTCGCCTCTCAGCGAAGTCTTCTCCAAATTCGCAGACTCGTCTCATGTTATATAGGCAGGGAAGCTGGCCGAACGGAATCGTAGGTGCCGCATGGCGCAGACGAGCTTCGTGCAGATGTACTTCGTCTGAATCCGCAGCAACCACCTCGCACGGCCACGCTCCGGGCAGGTTGCAGAGTCAAGACTTCCTCAACACCTCACCACAACTTATACCACGGCTTCCCCTCCGCCTTCTCCTTCAACGCCGCCAACTTCGCATCCTGCTCTTGAAATTTCGTCTCCCTCCTCTCCTTCCGCAACTGCTCCTTTCTCTGCTCCCTCGCCTTCTTCTCCATCTCTTTGCGGTTCAAAATCTCCATCGCCCGAGTCATGCCCTCCTTCTCCGCCTGTCGTCGATACAAACAATATTGGTACTGTCCTCCCGACGACACCACAAATCCGCCCACTGCCCAATTACACGCTTTGAAGACCGGTGCTGTACAACCTGTCAGTCTCGTGTCCCATAATTTCCACATCGTCATCCTCACCTCGGAATATAAACCGTACTCCTCCCAACGCAAACCCAGCCGCCATCCCCGTCATCAAGGCGTCGCGCACGCACGGCCTCTTGTGGATTTCTGTGACTGGCGCTCCGACGTGGAGGGCGTTCATGAAGGTCACTTCAGGCACTTGTCCTCCTGCGGTGTGCTGGGTTCCACCGGCCATGAGGTTGGCATTCTCGGGAGGTTTGAAAGTCTGCGGTTTGGAGGATTCGTTCCATTGTGAGCCGGTAAAGGCTTTGTTGGAGGGATCGACGGTCAGAGCCTCGCGGCTGAGGTCTTCTTTTGTTTGCTGCTGTCGCGTGTCGTCTGCCATGTTGATGTGTGAAGAAGGAGAGGAAGGGTGGGTGTTGCGATCGTTGATCGTGGTCGATGATCCGCTCACCTGGGAGTGGTGCCTGAGGCAGGAAGGACGACTAGTCGATTTGAGGTTTGACGACACCCGTCTTTTAGACGTCGACGTCTATCAATCTGCACGTTCGTCTTACCGTGCCCTATCGTACAGCTCGGGAACGCACAAGAGAACTGCGGAAGAATTCGGTAAGAAACTTGGCGAAATCGGCAGATGCGATATGCCTCCGGGCTGAATCTCTGGTGCTTACCGTCCACTGTCATCGTTCACCGTACTTGGCAGCATGATCAGAGACTCCGAACATGGACGCTCATTTTGGCAAAGAAGTGTCCAATACGGAACGTACGGTATTCGGGCGCTGTAGCTCGCGACAACGCCAATCTTACTGCGCTTGCTGAACACTGCCGTCGACTGCTGCACTTTGGCAGAGCACTTCGGAAAGCACGAACAGCCATGTAATTCACTGCAGTATGGATTCGGCCAACCTGGTGGGCATGATGGATTTTCTGCCCGAAAACTCAGCATCGTTTACCGTACTCATCACGCACTACCGTACTTGGCGACGTGGTTGACAGAAGGAGTCTATCTGTGGCGGCGGAGTCTGTCATTGGATCTGGGCGGTTCACAGGGTAAAGACCAGAGTGGTCGATCTAAGACGTGATCTACCTGCCGGTCACCCCGAGACACCAGGCCACCAACATGCGCTTCCACTTGGACGAAACATGCCTCTGGGCTACCAAGAGTCGTTCACCGGATTCCTCCCTGCACCGAAAGAACAGTAAAAGTCGGCATCTTGTTACAGTCCAGCACGGAGCATAATGTTCCCTCATGCCAACTTCGATGAGAGTCGCCGCCGGACTGATGATCGCCTGCTCGCTCGATATTCGTATACCATCTCTGAGCAACTTGACTACCTGCAAGCGTCGAGTGGAAAGGCTTCGTTCCCGTCGGCTACTCGAGGAGGTTCCGGGAGCTCTCATGATTATACAGCTGCTGAGCCCGGCGGAGACTGGTTGGAACGTGATGCGGCTCTCGACCCCAAGTCGCTTTCTTGACCTTCGAGACAAGAAGTCGACGTGTGTCGATTTTGAATGGAATTTGGCTGTCAGGATGCGCCATCGGCCGACGAGTTGCTGTCGGGTAACGCTCTTACCATTAATTCCTCTACGAACGAGACCGATCTTGACGACTCGCAGATGGAATTACTGGTCGAAGAGGCCAAGCAGTCCTTTCGAGATTTCAAGGAAACACTTTGCACGGCGGACTTGTCAGTTCTGAGTGCCTGCTCGCCACATTGATCAGCCAAAACTGACCTGGCGATTAGCGATCCCGGCTCCCCCCGGCGGACCCAATCGACCGCCGATCTCTCGCGGATGGAAGCTTGACAGCTGTTACTGCCACGATCATTGATCCCGACTCCTCAACAACGACGAGGAATCTCGTGTCAGGCTTCAGCATCCACCTACCGGGCCAAAGTGGACGAGGACTACGACAATAACGGCACAATCGAGGGATGGAACGTTAAATGGGGAAGCTTAGCGAGATAGGAAGGAGACCTGCAACCTTCGTGGGTGGCCAAAGTATCGAAGACAATGGAGAGAAATATGTACTGTAGTCAACCAACCATCTGGGCGACGATTCTGCTGGTACTTGACGGACATGCAAAGCTTTTCATTACCGACTCCTCGAACCCGAAGTTCCTTTTCTGTTCACACCTTGCCTTGATACGAGCACAATTCCACCGACGCAGCATTGCCCAGCATCACCATACGAGCACCTTCCACATTCGTTCTCTGCATCGGCAGCTCTTGCGCCTCTGGTTGCGTCTCAAACTTCGCGAGATGTGTCGTGGAGATCAACCCGCGGTGTATTGCTATATGCTGATCAACGCCTCGCCTGCAATGCATCTACCAGGGCATCAACTTTCGGTTGGAGGCCAGTTCTCTGCTGTCACGTTGAGAACGCACCTGCCAGTGGGTTCTTCCGTGGACGACTGCGGAGTGGACGGCGAGGTCCACCTGCGTCGACTGCAATCATGGGAGCAAGGACGCGGAGTATTACCAGTGTCACGGAGTAGGTGGTAATCCGGTCTGAACGATACAGGACGCCATCTGAGTTACCCGCGTTTCAATCCAACAGCGTCGATAGGTCGCCATCGGATCTGACAACATTAGAACAGACACGTGAACGTTGTCAATCAGGGGTTGAGTTCTGGAATCTCCGCGACCGTTTAAAAAATGAGCAAGGAGGATCTGATAAGCCTTGGCACTTGACCATCAACAAGTCACTCGAGCAGCTTGAAGACAGCAGAGCGGGCTTGAGTCCCGCGAAGACTTCCGAATGCCCAACGAGCTGAAGTCGATAAAGGGACGAAAGCACCGGTCGGAGATCGGCTTGTAACAAGAGGGAGGTGCCTCTTATCAAGGAAGGTCTGCTCATCAGCCCTTGGGTTCTGGACACCTGACGCCGTCGCTTGGATTTTGATGAGGTCTTTAGAGGCAAATGCTAGCTCATGTGAATCGCTGACGTTACACGAAAGGAACAAAGACCGACAACCCTCAGCATTCGACGGTTGACAGCTCGCTCGAGCAGCACTCACTAAGAATAGAGAAGCGGAGTTGTATCGCATGAAGACACATTACGAGCAGATAGCGTTGAGCACCTGCAAAGAAGGCCTGAAAGATCGACTCGGACATCTCATCTTCTATCGAGACTTGTAGAAGAGAATGACCAAGCTGGAAAGGTCTCACAAGATTGCGAAACGCCCAGTTTCAAGGAGTGTATGAGCGAGTAACTTAGGTCCAATCAACAGTGTCCAAATGCAAGCTTCAATGAATGTATTAGTGAGTAACTCGAGCACAATCAGAGATGTCCAAATCCCGGCTGACCGATACAGTGGTCGCCCACAATCTGATCAGGCGCCCATCAGCAGATAGATTCTGCTTGAACCCGCAGTCCGCTTGCATGCTCCGTCCACAAAATCCGGGATGATCTTGCTTCGCGTTCTTGTTGGTGTTTTGCGATCCCGGGACTAACTGATTCCACACTTCGCGTTGATGCTGTTGAGGCCAGTCACGGCGTCGACATCGAATTCGCAATTGGCGTTGTCCCAAGGGCACATGTTTTCCTGCGAACCATCCCGATGTTAGCGAGGTTCGCCCACGGCAGCATGATGTCAACGCCTACATATATGCAATCACTGACAGCAACACCAGGCGGTTGACCATACGGAACGGTGCATCGACCAAAAAGGTTGTCTGTTTTCATTCCACCTTCGAAGTACAACGTGTTGTGCGTCACGCATGTCTATAGGTCTGGTCAGTACAGCGTCGGAGATGGCATGTCAAGAGCGGGTACGTACACCGCGGATGACATTCACTCCCAGGGCAGCCGTCACCAGGGACAGGATGATGGTAGACTTGAAGGCGAGCATAGTCGGTGATTGCTTGTGGCGAAGGAAGTCGGTTGCTGTTGTAGAGCGTTGGATATTGAGCAGAAAGAAAAGCGGAATATGTACCGGGCAATATAGCAAGTCAAGCAGAAGCTGTTTAAAAATACCAAAAACCTCCCTTAGGTTTACTTAAACCCTTAAAGCCTTAGGCACCGTTTCACTTAAGGGCTCGTTATTATTACATGACTCGCTCGTTTTAGTTAGTCTATATAGCTTAAGGGCCTTCGCCCTTATAATTAGTATTATTCTTTTTCCGCTTTTTTTTAATTATCTAGTAGCTAAGAGCACTTAAGGCGGCTCCTTAGCCGTCCTACCGGCTAGCTCTACTACTTAAGGGTTAGGGCTGGCCGGATACTCGATTTATTGCCTATTTAGCTAAACTAGCTTAAAACGATTCTAGTTTAAGACCTCCTTAGATCCGTAGACTATACCGGACTTTCTACTTAGACTATATACCTAACTAGAATTACCGGATTTTCTATAGCCGGGGGTCCTATATATAACGATTTACTCGGCGGTACTATATGTACTAGATTTCTAACTTCTACTTAAACGACTAACGTAAAACTCGTTTTGCCTTAAGTTCGAG
Organism: Zymoseptoria tritici IPO323; assembly: GCF_000219625.1. Classification (NCBI taxonomy): domain Eukaryota; kingdom Fungi; phylum Ascomycota; class Dothideomycetes; order Mycosphaerellales; family Mycosphaerellaceae; genus Zymoseptoria; species Zymoseptoria tritici. The sequence continues at coordinate 45,057 of NC_018208.1, read as the reverse complement.
ACTTAAAGTATAGAATTACCGTACTCTAAACTAGTTACCTAAATACTTAAAGCGCGCTATGTTCGAACACGATAATAGCTAGAGCTACCTAGCCGCTTAAGGGACTATAAGAAGACGCCGGTCTTACCTTTAAGGAGCACATTGCAATAAGATCGGCACAAGCACAAGCGGCATTCTATCGATTAGAAAGACTAGCAAATACCGAACGCGGTCTATCTTCTATATCGTTAAGAAAGATCTACCTAGCCTGCGTTACTACAATAGCAGACTACGGGGCCCCGGTTTGGTGGCGGTCGAAAAAGAGTATAAAACCTCTAGTATCTCTACAAAGTAAAGCTTGTAGAAAGATCCTAGGCGTTTTCCGTACCGCCCTAAACGTCCTATCCGAAGTAGAGTCAAATCTCTTCCCCCCGGATCTACGCCTAGAGAGACAGTTAATTTTATACTCTCTACGCGTAGCAAAGCTACCCGAAAACTACCCTATAAGACTCGCTATCTAAAGCGCGCCTTCGGATACGCGAGAAGTCCGACACGAGGACTCGAGAGAGATACTTCCGCAAAAACGACAGAGAACATAGATACAACTACTCTATTATCGACTCCGACAATACAAGCATTTCGTAGAATACGAGAGGGCTAACTACGCAAAAGACGATCTCTTTAGCGTCTGGAAAACCCGATACGAAATAGTAAGACAACGGGAGATTAATAAGGTACCTAGGAATACAAATAGCTACCTTAGTCGATTTCTATAGAGCTCGCTAGGAAAACATAGAATAGGAGGAAGACGCGCTTTAACTAGTACCTTCTATACTATCCTATTAGGACACGGATACCTAAAGTCCTATCTCTATCGCTTTGGACACGTAACGACGCTAGACTACCCTTGCGGACGACGAGAAACAGCAGAACACCTCGTATATAGCTGCCCTATCTACGATGTATTTAGGCTACTACCGCTACGATAAGCATAATCTCTACTAGAAATAGTAGAAGATAAGGAACTCCGGAAACACCTTACTACCTTTCTCTCGGATACAAAGATTGCTTCTAGGTCCTAGCACCTAGCAAGAGGCGAAGACGAGACCGTCTAGCCTACACTCCTTTTACTTTTCCTTATTTGTCTTTCTTTAAAGTCCTTCGATACTAGCTTGCTACTATCCTAGGCACGGGTCTTTCCCTAAGGTTAAGAGATACGAGAGAACAACGATTGTACATAGATAGACTGCTGTCGCGAGACAGCCGTCCTACATAGTCATAGACTCCTATAGGACGTAAATGGAACAAACAAACAAACAAACAAACAAACAAGGGACTATAAGAAGGAAGTTATAACCCTTTAAGTTACCGAAAGTAATAATAATAGTAACTTAATTTAATTCGATTAATAACCTATCCTACTAAGATAAGATGTCCGCTACTAGCTAAGCTAAAGGAACTATAGAGCTCCCTTCCCCTTACGACTTAAACCTAATAGTCGCTAAAGGAGAAGAGCTTAAGGAAGATAGGTAAGGCTATCTAAGCCTAACTAGCGAACTTAATCGTATTAAGGAACGAGCTAGCGATATAGGGGCGGCACCGTCTACTACCGCTTATCTCTTCCCTAAAGGAGACCCTTAGGCTAATCCTTAGACTAATCCCCTAGCTCTACTTAGAGCTAATGTTACTTTCCGTACTCCCGCTTACCTTAGTCGGCCTACGAACGTAGGCTTAGGGCCTACTCGATTTAGCGAGTATATAGCCGCCTTAAGGGAGATAGAAGAATATATTAATCGACTTAAAGCGGACGCTGTCCGACTTAAGGCCGAGAACGCCCGCTTGTCCTAGGAGCCTACTCGAGTAGGATCTACTAATAGGCCTATCTAAGGACTAAGCGAGCTAGGAGCTATACGGTTTAAGCTATCCCTATATCGAGGAGATAACCTAGGACACGGCTTAAGTAGCGACGAGGGACCTAGCCGTCCCTATCGTTATACGTCTAGAACACTAGGTAGGGATATAACTCCCCTTAATTCCTTAGATACTTCTATTAAAGCTTCCGTCCGGGCACTAGAGCTATACTAGGGAGACACTCGAAACAACGCTACTAATATCTAGGTTAGATCTATAGAGCATTACTTAAGGTCTTAGATTGCCTTAAGATAGAGGGGTATCCGCCTATCCGAAGCTAACCTTATTAAGTTAGTAGGTAGCTAGATATAGCGTAACGCCCTTACTTAGTAGGAGGAACAAGAAGAGACTTATAGGCTTAAGATTAGCGAGGGTACTATAGTAGGTAGAATCGACTACTACTAACCTAAGGCACTAAGAGGTAAGTATATAAGTACCTTAAGGGCGCGGTATCGAGCGTAGAATTATATTAAGAAATAAGTAGTAGCTATAAAGTGCATTAAGTGCTACCGACGACCGGTAATGTTGTTGTTAGATCCTTAAAAAAGGAAGAATCCGACTACTATATATCGCTAAGACCTAAAGCTACGCTATACCGTAAACTATATTTAGTACTATTTGCCCTACAACATTTTCCTCCCCTACTTATTATATATCTATGCTATAGACACAACAAGTACTACTTAATAGCGACTAAGTTCCTTAATGTCGTCGTTACGAAGATCTAGCTTATTAAGCTAGTTCTTAGCGAGCTAGTCCTCTTCCTTACTACCGAACTATAGGTATTACTGGTAAACCTACTCTATAGTCGGTACGTATCCGTCGGCAACGCGACCGGAGGTGCTAAAAACAGGCAGATCCTTAGTATTAGTCTTAGCCGAGGGGTTGCGAGCCTTACTCTCCTCGACTATATTGCCCTTAGTATTAATAGTTACCTTTAAACCCTTACTATTATTACGGTCGTTAATTTCCTAGGCTATTTCCTTAACCTATAGCTTACTCTTATTCTTAGCTAGTACGGCTATACGCTCGGTACGCTCTGTATCGCTCGCGCTTACCTTCTCGTACTTACTACCGCCGAAGTAGCTATTATTAAATCTAAAGGCTTCTTACTCTTACGGACGGACGTAGTCGGCTATAGTAAGGAAGACGCGAGCGACTAATATAGCGCGAGTCTTAGTAACGTACTCCTTACGGTAGAATTTAGACTTAGAGAAGAGGGCATCTTAGTTAGCCTTAGTACCGGCATCGAGGTAGGTAGTAGTACCGAGAACAGCGTTAGATAGAGCACTCTACGTACGGATAACTACCGAGGTAGGGAAGGGCGTAGTCGGTGTACCGTAGTTATTAGGCTTACTAGACGGAGTCTTAAAGCTAGGCATACGTACGGAGTAGGAGTAGGTAAGCTCGGCGACGGTACTAGCTAAGGCATTCTCGATAGTACTACCGGGCTTACCGGCGATAAACTATAGTAGAGTAGTTATACGTAGCTTAGTTACTAGTCCGGTAGATCTATACGGAAGTAGTAGATAAGAGATGCGAGCAATACCTACCTTAACTAGCTAAAGGTACTAGTTAGTCTTAAATTCCCGAAGATCCTCCGTAGTAATTATCTTATCGGTAATTATTAGAACTATCGTATTACGTAGACTAAGCTTAAAGCGAGCATCCTTCGTAGTAGCCTCCTTATCTATACCCTTAGCGACTTTAGAGTCGATAAGTACCTACGTACGCTCCTCTATATTAGCATACTACTTCTTCTAGTATAGGTATATACCGGGGATAATTAGGGTATAGTTCTCCTTATCTTTATCGGTAAGGGAAACTAAACCTTAAATTATTATTACTATTAACTTATTACCCTCGAGCATATCGATAGGGTTATAATCTATATGCTTAAAAGTAGTAAACGCCCCCGGAAGCGTAAGCTTAGCGTAGTACGGGTATAAGTAGAGGTTTATTACCTTATCTAGTCGAAGAAGGTAGTATAATACGTAGTACATTAGGTCTTAGCGCATACTCTACTATATTAGCGAGTAGAAGTAGTTGCGCAACTAGCTAATGTCGTTAGTGCCGGGAGGTATAAGGAAATAATAGTAATACATCTTAAACTCGCTCTTAAAGATATATAGAAGGTCGAAGTTCTTCTACTAGCCGAAGATGTTAATAGCGATCGTACCGTCTAGCTAGAACTAATCGTAGACTCCGGGTAGTATAGCTTTAGCGGCTATAGAGAAATCGTCGTTTATTATATAAACCTCGAACACTAATTTGTTAGGGATCTTACGGTATATAAGGTAGGAGTCGCGGGGATAAGGGGACCGAGCAAACTTCTTAATATTAGCGTAGGCTTTATTAGTTAATAAGAAAGCCGTAATGCGATTACCGGTGTTGTTCGCGTAGTCGATAATGCGCTATATAACGGTGTCGTAGCTAAGTACGTTAACGTAATATCTAGCCTTTCTAAGAAGCTAATACTAATATACGAAGTAGATGTAGTAACCGTCGCTTAGGTAGGTAGTAGTAAGAGCTATAACTATATTAACTTTAGTACGAGTAGCTACGGTAATTGTAGCCTTGTCCTTAAGGCGAGTAAGCTTCTTAATTTTCTCGATAACCGCCTTTAAGGCGGCTTTCCGAACAGTACTATCCGAAAGGTTAGTAGTTACGGATACATTCGGGCGGAAGTATATATAGTTATCCTTAATTCTAGCCTTTATAGCCGTAGTCTTAATACCGCGGTTGCGACGACCTAGCTTATCCTTAAAGTCGTTATTACTAGTATTATCCGCATTATCTTCCTTAGCGTTGTCGCCGCGCGTAGCTATAAGCGTAGTAGTAGTAGTACGGGTACCTACGCGTAGCCGTATACTCGGCCGAGTACTCGCCGTATCCTTACTAAGAGGACGCGCTTCTTAGTTATCGATATCTTAGAGGGCCTCGGCTAAGAGCTCGTCTTCCTTAACTTATCGTACCGCGCTAGTATCGAACTTATTCGTAAATTTAGCGCTAGAGCGCGTACGGCCGCGGTTAGGTAATAAAGTGCGAGTAGGCTTAGGGCTATTAACCGGGCTCTTAGGGTAGTCGATAGTAAGGGCGGTAGTAGGGTAGAATCTAATAAGCGCGCCTTATATATTAATATAGTATTAAGAGTAGAAGAGTAGGTTCGCCTTTATCTTATTACTACGGTTATTAATAGCCTTTTCTAATTCTTCTAATTCCGAGCGCGTAATTACGCGCATAGTAGTGTCCGGATCGTTCTTAACATTCTAAACTACTAGCTTAACATCGCTAACGGTAATTTCGGTCGTATAGGTAGTACGGGTCTTACTAATGTTAGTAATTATAGTACGTATAAGCGCGTTAATTATTTACTCTACTTTCTTCGAGGAGTTAATAAGTGCGCTTATGTACTTATTAAAGTCGTTAGAGCGCACTTTGTTAATTATAAAGTATAGATATACGACTATACTCGGGGCATCCTCGATTTAAAGGTTTATACTTAACGTACGGCGATACTAGTCGTTACGCTTTGCCGAGTCGCGAGAAACTTAAAGATTAGCGGAGTAGTTCTTAACTTTACTATCGAGTAGATTAAAGCGATTAACCTCGACTAGGTAGTAGACCGCTAGCTCCTTATCGAATAGTATACGTATATTGTTAGTAGTTATCTTTATAGCTACGCCGAAAGCCTTAAGCTTCTTAGCTATGTCTACGTAGAACTAGAGTACTTCTTCCTTATCGAAGTTTACTACGTAGGTACGAATTTTATTAATGCTACTAAAGGTGTTACCGTTATATTAGATAGGGGTAAGTAGTACGCCTTATAGTATAAGCGCGAGCGCCTATAAAGTCGAGTTAGCTATCGAGGCCGGTTATAAAGGGGGGTAGTAAACGAGGATATTAATAAGGGGGTTGTAGTCGTAAAAAGTAACTCGAGAAAATATATAAGAACTACCGGTAGGAGAAAATAAGGCTAGCCGGCTACTCCCGATTAAGGCGGAAAGTAGTAGTTAATATATACCTACTATAAGTATCGATGTTAAGTGCGAGTAGTTACACTTTAGTACGCATATTAAAGAGCGTAGTTAGTTTAATAGTTCGCTATTTCTAGATAGTCGAGCTAGTACTAGTTACTACCTTAATACGGCTATTTTCCCTCGATTACCCCCGGGGGTAGCCCGGGGTAATACCGGGACGGGGTAGCGGGGACGGCGGTAGTAGCCGCGATATAATAATACTAGTCGTAGCGATAGTTGTTAGTAAATTCTAGATGTTTATAAACCTTCTATTAGAGGTAAATTGTTTCTAATTATTAGAAGCCGCTTATAATTATTCCGGAAGCGTAGCTAAGCCCCTAAAAAGCTTTACTACTTACTATTCTTTCTCCTCTTCTTCCTTACTACGCCTTATAATTAATAGTAGTATTCTAGTAGCGATAATTAGCGGTAGGGACGGCGATGTTATAGGCGAAAAGAGCTTACTTTACTACTTTAGGCGATCTATGTTAGTGTACTTAGTATAGATATAAATAACGAGGTCGAGTAAATAACGCCGCGTACTCTTCCCCCCCCCTAAAGGCTATTATACGAAGCGCTCGTACTACGATACGTCTAGTAAGGCTAGGTTAGGTAGTCGTACCTATAGGGACGGTAGTAGACTATCGTCTTCGTCGCTTAGATTATGCCCTTCTTTAAGCTCGTCCTCTAGAGGTATAGTAGATCCGACTTCTAGTAGTAATACGCGTATAGAATCCTACTTAGGTATAGGGCGGAGCATTCGGCGCGGAAAGGTCGTAGTAAGAACGGCGCTAGTACGACGGCCGAACAGACTGCACCTTCACGCGGTGGCCGTCGTAAGTACCTTCCTCGGAAGGGAAACCAAGACAGTCTGGAAGAAACCTCCTCGAAAACCTCTTGAAATCCGCCCGAAATCCTTCTCGAAATCCGCCTCGAAATACAAGCTACAGAACAACGGCACGATTCGAACGAACAGCCCTCTACGTTACGAACGAGAAGAAGCAGTCTACTCTATCCTATACGCGCACCTCCTCGAAATCCGAACCGAAACACTTTAAAGAGCTGGAACAGTTGGTAGAATCCATAACTCTGCGATCAACCTGCGTAGCTGTATGCGTTTGGAAGCGGCATGCAGTTCTACAAAGGCGTATTGAGGATAAGAGGGGGCAGCGAGTTAGATAGCTGCTTCTGCTTTTGCAGTGCTTTTGCACGGCATTTTGCACTACTTTTGCACGGCATTTTGCACTGCTTTTGCACTGCATTTCGAATTTGCAGCGTGCGTGCGAAGCGGAAGGATCCGCTGAAAATTCTGCAAAAAGCTTAGCGCGAAAATTCTGTAGCCCCGGCTGCAGACAACGACACTCGTTTGATTTCCTTTGTCTTGCGCTGTTTTAAAGTCCTTCGGCAGATTCTGCTTGCAGGTCCTGCCTTAGGCACGGGGTTTCCCCTAAGGTCAAAGAATACCGAAAGAATTTGATTGTAAATAGATCTACTGCCTTGCCTCTAGGGCAAGGCCGTCCTACATAGTCTTGGACTCCGAAAGGACGTAAATGGAACAAACAAACAAACAAACAAACAAACAACGGCGCTAGTAAATTCCTTAATCTTATATATCGACGTAGCTTCTAGGTATAAGTATATATAATATAGTCCCTTCTATCGGAACGATAGCTTTTCCGTAGTTAACTTTCTTTCTCCGCGGCGTATAAGAATAGTAGTACTAAGAGGGATTAGTATATCGTCGGTGTTATAGGTATTATCCTAGTATTCCTTAGTAAGCTCTCGAAGCCGTAGGCTACGAAGGCGGGCTTCCTTAATGTCTATTTCCCTTATAAGGATCTACTCGGTACGTAGGGCGATAAGATCTTCTTCCGTACGAATGTTGTTCTAAGCCGTAGTATTCTAAGTCTAAAACTTAAGCTCTACCGGAAGGATAATATTAAAGGAATACTAGAGTTTAGAAGGTATATAGCCGGTAGTTCTTCGAATAGTAGATCGATTAGCCTATAGCGCGGTATAGAAATACCGGCGCTATCCTTTTATAGTTCCGTTCGTATACTTAGCGAGAACATCGAGTATATTCGGGTGCCCTCGCTCTACTATTCTATTTCCTTAAGGGTAATAGGGCGATACGCGACTAAGTCGTACGTCTATTTGTACGAGTAGAGTAAGTACCTTACCGAAGTTCTTATAGCTACTATTAAGCCGGATTAATTTTATAATACTATACCTATAAAAGAGCATCTCGTATATAAAGCTAGCAATTATAGTAGAGCTAACACCGTTCGTACTAATAAGCTTACTTTTGTTTATAATGCGCGCCTCCGGGAAGCCGCTAACTAGCTCCCTTACTATAATAATGCTTATAGTTAAGTCGACATTTATAGTATTAATCGCCTAGATCGTACTAGGCTCCGGATTAGGTATATATAGTAGAGCATTCGCGTAGTTACCCGTACTATATAGGTTATACTACGGGCACCCTTTAATATATCGTAATACGTCCTTATATATGCCCTTCTAGAAGTACCTACTAGAGAGCTTATAGAATACTACTTCGCGACCGCGGTAACCGGCATCCGGGAAATTATAGTAGTATAAAAGTATAGTCTTACGCTTATCCTTATTGTCGATTACTCGAGCTAGTAGCGTATTAATACGCTTTTAGCGGTACAGAATCCTATCGCGAATAAGATACCGCCTTAACTTCTTCTTAAGGGTATAGAACTCCGTTAGATCTACCGAGGGCGGTCGTAAAAGTATAGCTAGGTAGTATGTAATCTTCTAGTAGAACTCGGATAGCTCGCCTTCTAAAATGTCCTTAATATTAATATTACCGGCATGTACCTATACCTAAAAGAAGTTACGGTTAATTATATTATCCGGGTCTATATTATGTTCCTTATCTACGGCATCGGACGGAGTCTAAGGTTTCCGTAAAAGGCTATTAGCGGCACCGTACTTTCGGCTAGGTATATGCTTAACCGTAAAGTCGAAGAGCCGAATCTAAGTAATCTATCGAGCCGTAACTAAAGTCGGAAGGTCGTTCGCCGGCATATTAAGCTAGTAAACTAGCGTGTTCGTATCTACTTCTAGTACGAAGTAAACACCGAATATATATACTTTAAGCTTCTTAAGAGCGTAGAGTATACTACGATACTCTCGTTTGCTAGTATCGTATTTAGCTTCTTCCTTAGTCTATAAACTACTTTTAAATCGAACCGGATACTTACGGCGGTCGTTGCCCTTTACTACCTATATTAGTACTACCCCCTAGCTAAGACTAGATGTATCTACTACTACGATTATAGTCCCTCCGTTAACGTAATCGATCGTAATAAGGGCCGGTGCCGTAATAAGTGCCTCCTTAAGCTAATCTATCGTATACTGTTCGAGCGGCGTCTAGACGAAGATACTACCCGGCTTAGCTACTACGTAGATAGGGCGAGATAGAATAGCGAAGTCCGGAATCTAGATTCGGAAATATACTATAACTCTAATAAATAAGCGGGCTTCGGTAGTATCTATAGGTAGTCCCTACTCGGTAATCTTAATAACCTTAGCGGTGTCCGGGTAGCGACTAGCCGAGTCGTAGACGTAGCTAATAATGTTTATACTAGTCGAGAACTAGAATGTCTTACTTAGATTAATAGTTAGCCCTACTCTTTCTATGTCCGTAAGAACCCCGTTAAGGTTCTAAATATACTCGAGTACGAATCGACGAATGCTAGGTTTAGCCTCTTTATTATTATACCGAGACCGAGGGCCTTTAATACTAATATTATCTAGATACGGTCGAGCCGCGTAGAACATATAATCCTTAAGAACTCGGTATATAATTCGCTAAAACTATATAACCGAGTTCGTAGCTCCTATTAGAATACTAGTCTAGCGGAAGTAGCCGATCGGCGTATCGAATCTAGTTAAATCTCGGTCTCGTTCGTCTAGTAGGATTTAGTCGTAGTTAGAGAAAAGGTTAATTAGTATTATAACTTAAAGGCCCGCAAAGTCTATAGAAAATCTATTAGTGTCCGGGGGCATATATACGTCTTTAAGAGTAACTTAGTTAATTTCTATTGCCGCATTAATAAGCCGGTACTACTTTTGTCCTTTCTCGTTAAGATCCTTCTTACTAACTAAGAACTAAGGATTCTTATATACTCTATAGTAGGGTTCGAGGGTTCCGCGATCTAGTCGCTTCTTAATTATCTTAGATACTATATCTCGAAGGCTATAAGTAACATAGAAGTCCTTTAATTACTAGGGAACATAAGGTATAGTTCGTATTCGTTATAGCGGTACGACTAAGGGTTTAAGGCGGCCGTATTTAGAGAAATCGAAGGAAAGTATAGCCTCCCTATTATATAGGCATTCTATAAAAAGCTTACGCTCCTTATTAAATAGCTCTATCTTAATGTTTAGTGTCTTAATTCTTTCCGGTGTTAATCTCGTCCCCTTCTTAAGCTCGGAGAACTTCTAAATTAGGTATTTGTTATCCTACTAGCGATCCGACCGCGGTAAAGATGCTTCGAGCTTAAGGCTAGCTTCTTTCTAATTCCCTACCTTATTAGTAACGCTCTTCGTATTATAAACTAAAGCTTCTACTAGCTTAACTTTGTCCGCTTTCCTCTTATATAGTATATAGTAGTTAACGGAAAATTCGGAAAACTATAAATTCCTCCCCCCGTATAGCGATCTCTTTCTTTCTTCGTAGTAGCGGAGGTAGTAAGCGGTAGCCGCGAGCTCGAGTAGCTTATTATATTTATTATCGATACTATTAAGTTCGAATAGAAGGGAGCTAGGGCTTAGTATCGATATAAGGTAAGATTAAATATCGCGATATTAGCTAGTTTCGGGGATAAGTAAATTCGCTAAGTTTTCTTCCGAAGTTTCCCCGGCCTAACCCTAGGGGTAACCCGGGGCGCTAAGATTTTCGGGAGCGGCCGAACTTTCGGGACAGCCTGCCTTATTTCGACCTCGTCTACTAAATACAGATTCTCGACTCGAAGTCCGTTTTATACTTAACTCTTCCGGAAATACGTACTAGATCGCTCGAAGTAGGACCTCTAATAGACTACTAAGTAGCGAGGAGGTAGTTAGCGGCTTAACTCGGCTTTTCCCGAAGCGCTAGTAGGTATAAGGACTCGGTACGTTAGACTATATAGTTAAACTCTAATAAAATTAATCGTACGACCGTTTATAGCCGTAATCGTACTCTACTAAGATCTATTATCGTAGTTAGTTAAAGTTAGGCGGACCCGACGATACTACGGTCGCCTAAGAAGAGTCGGTATATCCGAGTCTATAACTAAGAAGGGAACGTAAACCGTAATACCGTAAACCGATACCTATATACTAGTAGATAGGCTAAGGAAAGGTAGAATACTAGAAGCCGTCTTTATTAAGACTTTAATTCCTATACCGATCGGGACGCCGGTACGGCGAGCTACCGCGGTAGACATAATATAAGACTCGGAGCCCTTATTAATTACCGCGGTAGGCTCTCTATAATCGAAATCGCCGATTATAGCCGAGACTCTTAGCGACGGTATAGTTATATAATCGTAGTCGTTAAATATAAACCGGGCTTTAGCTAGGTCTTCGTATAGGTCGGAAAGAGGTATTATACCCTCTTCTATAAGGTCGGCTCGACGGCCGAACAGACTGCACCTTCACGCGGTGGCCGTCGTAAGTACCTTCCTCGGAAGGGAAACCAAGACAGTCTGGAAGAAACCTCCTCGAAAACCTCTCGAAATCCGCCCGAAATCCTTCTCGAAATCCGCCTCGAAACACGAGCACAAAAACCTCTCGAATCCGCCCGAAATCCTTCTCGAAATCCGCCTCGAAACACGAGCTACAACAGAACAACAGCACGATTCGAACGAATAGCCCTCTACGCTACGAACGAGAACGAGAAGAAGAAGAAGAGGCAGTCCACTCTGTCCTATACGCGCATCTCCTCGAAATCCGAACCGAAATCGCATGTCCCTAGAGACGTCGTCGCCCTCGAAAGGAAGCATACATGCACTTTAAAGAGCTGGAACTCGGTGGAATCCACAACTCTACGATCAACCTGCGTTGTCGTAGATAGAACTGCTACTACGATACCACAAAGGCATATTGAGGACAAGAGAAAGAGACAGCGGGTTGGATAGCTGCTTGCGTAGCTGCTTGAGCTGCTTGTGCTTGCGCAGCTACGTCGCTCCTGCACTGCTTTTTGCACTGCAATGCATTTCCTCTCTCTTTCGAATTCGCAGCGTGCGTGCGTGCGAAGCGGAAGGATCCGCTGAAAATTCTGCAAAAAGCTTGGCGCGAAAATTCTGCAGCCTTGGGCTGCAACACTCGTTTGATTTCCTTTGTCTCGCATTTGTTTAAAGTCCTTTGGCAAGGCAATTGCCTTAGGCACGGGGTCTCCCCTAAGGTCAAAGAATACCGAAAAATCTGATTGTAACTAGATCTACTGCCTTGCCCTTAGGGCAAGGCCGTCCTACATAGTCTTGGACTCCGAAAGGACGTAAATGGAACAAACAAACAAACAAACAAACAAACAATATAAGGTCGGCTCGAAACGCTATCGTTATAAATTGCGATATACCGGAGCGGACTTCTACGGTAAAGCTATCCCTTAGTATCTCTTCGACCTTATTATCCCCTTAAACGGAGTTTAGCTTTACTACGTTATCGGATAGTAGTAGACCTACCGGCCCGCCTCTTAGCTTATCTATAAATACCGGAGTATTTTGTATACGACCGAAGAGCTTCTACGATATTAACTTAGAGAGTCTAAGAAGCTCGCTAAATAGAAGGGATACCGGAGCCTTCTATATCCGCTTAACTAGCACTTCGTTACTATCTAACCTATCGCGGATATAGTTATCTACTCGCTAAGTTTTAGGAGGGGTCCTTCTCTTCTTAGCTAGCTCCTTTAGAGGGTTTACTAGCCTAACTTCGGCATCCGAGTCTACGTCTTCTATATAGTCTTTAGTAGCTAGTTAGCGCTAAGAATCTCGCTTAATAGATTCTACCGGCGGTTCTAAGAAGCGAACAGATAATAGCGAGTTCGTTCCTTAGATCGTTTAGCTATTAGTAGGTAGTATAGACTAAGAACGAACTATATCTACGGTATAAGACTTTAGGGTCTTAATCTTAGCCGTAGACTAGTCTACGGTAACTCGCTCTTTTAGTACGCGGTAGTTTTTATTATATAGTTTTAAGATACTACCGACTACTAGATTCGCCTTCTTAGGAACTACCGCGGCATTTACCGGAACCTCGGTATTATAAACCGGCACTAGAATAGGGCACCTATCTTCTTTAATATAGAGGATGTTATTAAAGTAGGAGCTCGAAGTCTATCCTTAGCGGCTACTAACCGGGGTTATATTAGAGCTAGTCGTAGGCGCGGGCACCGGGGGTGCTAAAGAAACCGCATCCGGATCTAGCTTAGAAGGGCGACTATACTTAAGTGTTCTAATAGGCTGCCGAGTTTACGAGTACTAGTAATCGGACCGCTAATCTAGCTTATATTACGAGAGCTCTAAGATCTCTCTATAGTAGGGAAGTTAAAGGATACTAGCTAAGGAATCCTTATATTGTACACGTCTTCTAGCTTCGGTAGTATTAGCTAGAGTCTCGGCTACTAATTAATCCCTCGGAACTGTAGTAGTCTCTTATTCGGATTACCGGGTTTTCTAGCATACTAGTAGTAGGCAGCATCTTAGTGCGCCTAACCCTAGTTAAGAAGGAAGTTTATAAAATAGTAGTTATAGGCTACATAACTAGGCATTCTATAGTTAAGGCAGCGACCTTAGCGCATAAGCTCGTTATAGTTAGTTCCGGCTCTACTACTTCTATACCTATTCGCGCTAGCACTTCCTATGCTGTTGCGACGGGGTGCCGGAGGGCTAAGCTAAGGGGGTAGTAAACCGGCGTTCGCATATACATAACTCTAGAAACTAAGGTCTTCTATAGGGGCGCGGTAAGCAGGTACGTTAATCGGAGGATTTACGGGCACTTAAGGTTACTATGTAGACTAAGTCTAAGATCGAAAGATCTTAAGATCCCGTATACGTCGATTAAGTTTATTAATCGCGGCACTCGGTTTATACTCTTGTTGCCGCTACAGACTAAATAGGGAATAAGAGCTACGCTCTACTATAGGTACCGGCTTCTACATTTCTTGTGCCCTAATAAGACTAGCCGCAACGCTATCTTCTACATCGCCGCTAAGTTCCTTAAATCTAGCTTTACCCTTAATCTTAGTAAAAACCGCCTTATAGATAGTGCTAAAGTTAGTATACGTAGTAGGATTACGGAGGTTAATACCGAGGCGACTATAAATAGAGCGAGAAACTCGGGCTAGAAGTCCCTTAAAGAACATCTTTATACGAGAGACATTATCGAGCTAGTTTAGTTATAGACATCCGGCAATCGCTTTAAAGTGTCTATAGAATATAAGAAGCTCCTCGCTACTAGTAGTCTCGTAACGACTAGATTGTCGAGCTACTAGCTATTCGAGAAACGACCGGTCCTTAGTTCTAGCCGTAGAGTTAAACTAGCGCTAAGTAAGAAGCGCCTCTATCTTAAACGTAGACTAGTCGCTATTAGTAAAGGCGTCGAATAACTTAAACTACGAACGTAGCGTAGGGACATAGTACTTAATAGTCTTACGGATCTTCTTACGATCCGGCAGTTTAGATAGGTCGTAGTAGTCCTTAAAGAGGTCTTCGACATTCTCGAAGAAGGTAGTTATATCGGCACCGTTAAAGAGGGGAGCGTCGGTACTTCCGGGCATTAGTATTAAAGGGGTAAGACGAACGAATAGTACTACGGTGTTACGTCTTCCGGCAGCTATAGGCTTACGTATATAGTCGGCTATATTACTACTCTCGAAGGTAACCTCTAGCCTATTAGTAGAGTCCGAGAGTATAACGTCGCCCTTCGGTTTACGTATAACCTAGTTAGGGCTAATCCCTTTAGTAAGCTTAGTCGAATCTAGGCCGTCTTAGCTAGGTATAGTCGGATTAGTACCTTAAGAAGACTCCGAGTTATCCTTACTTAAGGAAGGGCTAGTTTTAGTACGAGTAGTAGAAGAAGCCGTAGCCTTAGTAGGGTCGCTAGTATTACCTAAAGACATAGCGATTAGTGTCGGTAAGGTTTAAAATAAGAGGGGGGTATAAACTACGAAATAAGGGAGCTAAGGTATCGTTAACTAATTAGTATAGAAGGCGATAATTCCTCGAAATGTCGGGTATATATAAGGAGGTACTTAAGTACGAATGCTCGGTTCTATAAGATTCTTTAATATAGTCGGTACGTTCCCTACTCGGAGGGTAATCTATAAACCGTAATATTAAGAGCCGGCTCTAAATAGCGATATCCTTACTAAGTTAGGCCCTTAGACTACTCGATCCTTAATAGTAAACGAGGTATTATAGATCGAGTAGTAATCTTACTAGCAAAATGTATAGCGATAAGCGATCGCCGGAAAGTATCGGAGGAATATAGGAATCGACGATTATAGTCGCCGATTCCTTAGAGAAGAAGTATTGTATCGATCGCGAGGCATCTAGTTTTTAGGGTTTTTAGTATACCTACGCTCTAGGTATCTAGTAGTTCTAGTTAGATTTTATCTAGTTTCTTCGTATCTTCGAGGTATACTATTAATCCGTAATTCCTATAATTCTTAAGCCGTATATAAACTACGCTACGAGTAGACGTAAATTTAGGTTTTCTAGTAATAGTAACAATATATAAACCGTGCTATAGATTCGGTTCGTATTTAGGTTTCCTTAATTCCTTAATCTCGAGTAGACTATACTACGTACGAGTATACGTCCGTCTATACCTTACAATTTATAGTAATGTACTATAGTACGAGCGGGTATACGTACACCGTCTTTAAATTAGAGGTGTCCTTAAGCCTTAACTTTAAATAAACTATAATTCGAGCGACTATACGTTTAGTAACCGTAACCTTAAACATTAAGAGATTACCTCGTACTCTATATTAGCGTACTATAGTACGAGCGGGTATATATACGCCGTCTTTAGAGCAGAGGTAAACTATAAGCCTTATATAAACTATACTACGAGCGGGTGTACGTTTAGGTTTCCTTAAGCCTTAAATAAGCTATAATACGAGTAACTATGCGCCTAGTGTTCTTAAATGTGCTATATTTCTAGTAACCTTATATAAGCTATACTATAGATTCGGTATACGCTTAGGTTTCCTTAATTTAAGTGCTTCTACTTCGCCCTATTAATAGCCTATAGTACGAACGAGTATACGACTACCGTCTTCGGTACGAGTAAAGCTTCTATATGCCGCGTGTCTTTCTTAGTACTATATATCCGAGTCCTTAAGGGGTACGTCCGTAGATCCGAGTTTTCCTATAACTATTATATATAATATAGACGACTTATGTACTTACCGAGTATGCCCTTTCCTTTATATAAAGGAGCCGTAAAGAGTCTTACATCGTCTACTAGAAAATGTAGTAGGTAGAATCGACTACTACTAACCTAAGGTACTAAGAGGTAAGTATATAAGTACCTTAAGGGCGCGGTATCGAGCGTAGAATTATATTAAGAAACGAGTAGTAGCTATAAAGTGCATTAAGTGCTACCGACGACCGGTAATGTTATTATTAGATCCTTAAAAAAAGGAAGAATCCGACTACTATACATCGCTAAGACCTAAAACTACGCTATACCGTAAACTATGTTTAGCACTATTTGCCCTACAATAGTACCTAGCCTTAAGCTATCGCTAAAGTAAACATTCTTATCCCTAGCCTTATCCTTACTCTTACCCTTACTCTAAGAGTCTACGAATTTCTATACTACGACTAATAAATCTAGTAGATAGAGGCTAGTTTTACGGAAGCTAGAAGCGATGTTTGCTAGTATAAAGGCCTTCTACTATACTAGCTAGAATAACCGGAAGAAGTTACGCTTTATAACCGCTAAGAGTCCTTTAGACTAGTATATAAATAGTAACAGCTCTATAGAATAGTAGCTAGCTAGTAGACTAAATTGTTTGTTTGTTTGTTTGTTCCATTTACGTCCTTTCGGAGTCCAAGACTATGTAGGACGGCCTTGTAAGCAAGGCAGTAGATCTATTTATAATCAAATTCTTTCGGTATTCTTTGACCTTAGGGGAAACCCCGTGCCTAAGGCAAAATGCTAAAGGACTTTAAAAGCAGCGCAAAACAAAGGAAATCCAACGAGTGTCGTGTAGCCGGGGCTATAGAATTTTCGCGCCAAGCTTTTTGCAGAATTTTTAGCGGATCCTTCCGCTTCGCACGCACGCTGCGAATTCGAAAGAGAGAGGAAATACATTGCAGTGCAGAAAGCAGTGCAGGAGCGACGTAGCTGCGTAAGCAGCTACGCAAGCAGCTATCCAACCCGCTGTCTCTTTCTCTTGTCCTTAATATGCCTTTGTAGAATTGTATGCCGCCTTCTAGCGCATACAACTACGTAGGTTAATCGCCGAGTTGTAGTTCTACCGTACTCTAGCTCTTTAAAGTGCCCTTATCCGTCGTATAGAGGACCCGAATCTCTACGAGGAAAGAGGTGCGGTTCGGTTCGGATTTCGAGGAGATGCGCGTATAGGACAGAGTAGACTGCCTCTTCTTCTTCTTCTTCTTCTCGTTCGTAGCGTAGAGAGCTATTCGTTCGAATCGTACTGTCTTTCTGTTGTAGCTTGTATCTTCGAGGGGAGGTGTGCCTCTAGGTCGGTTGTTGTTGTAAGGGAAGAGGGATCGACGGCCTCTCCAATCCTCCGGAGGAAACTTGGCTCTGCGATAGTATCGCAGGTTCGTAGCCGGCACCGCGTACAGGTGTTCCTCGTCGCCGGCCGCTAGTAGACTAAAGAGACTAACATCTAGAGGCTATAAGTAGTATATTAAGTAAGGTAGGAAGTGTGAGGACACCCTTACGATAACGCCTCCTACCTGTCCTAACCTAGACTATCCTGGCACGACAGATTACCGGTGCTATCTTATCTGGCCCAGACTAGGACATCCTGTCGAGGAACGAACCTTACGGGCGTACGACGGCCCCCGAGCGGACGTTAGACTGCGACCGGTGCCTAGTCTAGGCGGAGGGACGCATTTAGCAACACGAAGGACGGGTATATAGCCTCGGGGGACGCTCTCGTCCATTCCCTTCCTTATCGAATCGACTCGTTACATTCTATAACTATTTGTTTTCGGTGCAAGCCTACATTCCCTCTTAAGGTATTCCTTAACATTCGATTCGATTAAAAACAACCGTACAACTGTACCGAAAACTACCGACATAGCTCTAAAGATTACCCGTCGTTAGGACGATTCCCTTCCTAATACCTCTACCCGATAGTAGGCGAGCGCTTCCTCTACGGAGCTATTAGATACGCCTACTAGTTAGCTATAGGACGTTAACCTTCTTAACTAGCCTAGCTCGGGAGAGACCGCGGAAGAAAAGGCTACCCGGGAGTATGATAACGAAGTCGCCCGCGCTACCTTCGAGTTCTTAACCCTTTAGTAGAAGATTAAGGAGCTCCGTACCGAACTAGACTATCCTACGCTAGAAGGGAACCTAAGGACGGCTACCCTCCGCTATCTTTTCTCCGAACCTAACTAGTATACTAGGACGAGGGATAACCTCCCTAAGTCGAAGGAACTACTAGTCTTCGAGGGCAAGTCGCGTACGAGCTACAATAACTAGGTCCGAGCCCTCGAAAGAGCCTTTAGACGATACGAAGGATTCGCCGAACGCGAAGACCGCAAGGTCGACTTTGCTGCTAACTATATAGGAAAGCTCTAGTAAGACTACTAGGAACGCTACGTCGACGGCCTTAACGACTATTCTAAGCTAACCTAGTCTATAATAAAGGAGGTTATACTTAACTCAATAGGTATAGAGACCGAACGGCGCGAGAAGGCCTACGAGAAGCTAAAAAAGGTTACCCTAGGTAACTGTACGCCGGAAGAGCTCCTCGAGGAGCTAAAGACACTCTAGAAGGAGCTCGATAAAAGGGACGATAGCAAGAAGATCCTTAGGTTCTATAGCGCCCTTCTATAGATCCTTCGCAACCGCCTCTCGAACTACCCTACTACCCTACTAAACCTGGTAGACGCCGAGGAGAGGGCTAAAAAGGCCTACCGCGCTAACGAGGGCTCTAAATAAGAGGCTCGTAAGAGGTAGGCAGCTAAAAGGGCCGCTAAGCAGGCGAAGAAGCGCCCTAGCGACGGCTCTGCTACTCCGGACGGCAAGAAGGCAAAGACTAGCGATAGCGAATAGGACCCGAAGGGCCCCTCTAAGGCTACGTGCTACGGATACTAACAGGTCGGGCATATCCGCCGCGACTATACTAACTAGCACCTATAGAAGGATTCAGGGAAAGAGACGCCCCCTAAGTAGACGCTGTTGCTTAGGTAGGCTAAGTCCTCTATAATAAGGATTAGCGGCGCTCGGCTAAGCTAGGAAAGCGCCGCGCCTAGTAAGGGCGCCTAATTAGCGTCGAGTTAACGCTAAACGGCCTAGGGGAATCTAGAAGGGTCCGGGGCCTAATTAATAGCAGCGCCTAGGACAACTTCTACGATTCTATACTAGTAAAGGAAATAGGGTAGACGGTTTCCGAGCTATCTACCTAGACAAAGTACCTAACTCTAAATAGCTAGAGCCTATAGGTCTTTAGAGAAACGAGAAACTCCTACAAGGCTATAGACACCTCTAGCAAGGCGTAGGGGTGCGTAGATACGTTTAAGGTAGGACGCATCTACGGTTTCGAAATCGTACTCGGCATACCCTAGCTCGAGAAGTATAACCCGGGTATTAACTTCGCTCTAAAGAGGGTCTTCTAGAGGTAGAACCCTCGAAAGCGGTAAGCGATAGCGGTAGTGTCCCCGGATAGGTTCTACCGGGAGTGTCTCGGTAAAGTCGAGGTAGCTCTTTACGTTATGTTAATCTAAGAGGTCGAAGACGGACTCGAACTAGACTAGAATAGCGTCCTAACGGCGTACTCTAACTTCTCCGACGTCTTTTCGGAGGAGTTAGCTAGTAAGTTAGCACCGCATAGACCGTACGATCTTAGGATCGACCTAGTTAAGGGAGCAAAGGTCCTATTTAGCCCTATATACGCTCTATCGGAGGTAGAGATAGATACGATGCGTAAGTAGCTCCCTAAACATCTAAAGAGTAGCTTCATTCGCCGCTCGACATCCTCGGCGGGCGCGCTAATCCTCTTCGCGAGGAAAAAGGACAACATACTCCGCCTCTGTGTCGACTACCGCGGCCTAAATGCGGTTACGGTAAAGAATAGGGGGGGTCTTCCCCTAATTTCCGAGTTAATAGACTAGCTAGCTAGCGCCAGGTACTTTACGAAGATAGACCTCCGCTACGCGTACTACTATGTCTGTATCCGGGAAGGCGACGAGTAGAAGATAGCCTTCCGGACCAGATACGGCTATTTCGAATATACCGTAATGCCCTTCGGGCTCTATAATGCCCCCGCGGTGTTCTAAAACTTTATTAACAGCGTGTTAGTAGGGCTAATCGACGTGTTCTGCGTCGTTTACTTCGACGACATCCTTATATACTCTAAAACGGTAGAGGAGCACGAGGGCTACGTCCGGGAGGTGCTAGAGCGCCTCCGGAAACACAAGTTGTACGCTAACTTATCTAAGTGCGATTTCTATAAGGACCGCGTCGACTACCTCGGGTACGTTATTATACGTAATAGGCTAGAGATCGACCTAGAATGGGCTAGATCGGTCTAGGAGTAGCTACTTCCCTAGTCGATATATAACATTAGGGTCTTTATCGGCTTCGCGAACTACTATAGGCGCTTTATTAAGGGTTTCTTACGCCTCGCTACGGCACTTAACCGCTATATAGAGGGGAAAAAGGCAGTAAACTAACATAAGAAGGAACGAGCGTACTTAGAGCTCGACGAGCAAGCTATGCTTTCCTTTAACGAATTGCGGAAAAGGTTCTCGGAAGCTCCTATCCTACGCTATTTTAACCTAGAACTGCCCTATAGGGTAGAAACCGACACCTTAGGCGAGGCAATCTCGGGCATCCTAAGCTAACTATACGAAGACTACGGCAAAACGTAGTAGTTCCCTATATTATACTTCTTACGAAAGATAATCGCGGTAGAACGGAACTACGTTACGGAAGACGCTAAGCTGTTAGCAGTCGTAGACTCCTTTAAGCACTTTAGACAATACCTAGAGGGGGCTCGACACTAGGTCGAACTACTAACGGATTATGCGAACCTACAAACTCTTATAACGACTAAGACCTTGTCTAGGCGGTAGGTTAGATAGGCCGAGTAGTTGTCGCAGATCGACTTTAGGACTATTTATAGACCCGGCAAGGCTAATAAGGCGGCGGATACACTAAGCAGAAGGCCCGACCTAATAGACAAGGACTACTTTAGACGGTAGGCTATAGACGAAGAGTCGTCTATAAGCTTGCGGCTCCTCTAGACGGCATTCTAACCGCATCTAGACTATAATAGACTAGTAAGGCACGTAGAGGTAGTAAAGGACGCCTAAGACCTAAAAAGGCGCCTGAAACGCGCCCTCTTAGAAGATCCGACCTTTAACAGGATTAACGAGGAGAAGGACTAAGCGGAACCTGCTTCCTAGGCAGATCGATAGACTAACGAGGATAGAATCGCGTACATAGACGGTAAGGCCTATGTACCTAAAGGAAGTATAAGACTCTAACTGCTTTAGGAATACTACGACGACCCTATAGCAGGGCACTTCGGCTTCTCTTAAACGCTCGAACTTCTACAAAGGAGTTTCTACTAGCCTAAAATAAGGAAATACATTAAGGACTACATACAAACGTGTTAAGCGTGCAGCAGGTTAAAGCTACGGCGGCACAAACCTTACGGATTGCTATACGTAGAGCTACTATCGCTTACACTATAGGAGGATGTAACGCTAGACTTTATAACGGACCTGCTACCTAGTATGCTTCTAGGCCAGGCTTACGACTTAATCCTAGTAATCGTAGACAGATGCACTAAAATAGTCTATTATGCGCTATATAAGAAGACGATTACTGTAGCAGAGCTCGTAGAGGTGTTTATAAGGGAAGTCGTACGACTCTATAGCGCACTAGCTACGATTACGTCGGATCGAGGGCCTATCCTAACCTTAAAATTCTAGAGTACGTTCTGTTTCTGCCTTAGTATACGCCGAAAACTAAGCATAGCGTTCTACCCTTAAACAGATAGGCAAACAGAGCGCTAAAACTAGACGCTAGAGCAGTATCTTCGCACATACTGCAACTATAAACAGGACAACTAGGCCTCCCTACTTTCTACTGCGGAATTCTCGTACAACGACAGCGTACACTCCGTAATAGGGGTTACGCTATTCTAGGCGTATACGACACGGGACCCTCGGCGGTGCTACTAGCCTAGACTACGCTAGAATAGACGAGAAGCCCCGTTCGCCGTACAACTTACGGACCGCGTTATCTCTAACTAGAAGAAACTGCGGGTTAGACTAGCTAAAACAAAGAAGCAAATAGCTAAGTAGGCGAACGAGTATAGGAAGGACATCTCCTTTAACGTCGGAGACGAAGTCTACCTTAACATACGTAACATTAGGTTATTAAGACCTTCGGCGAAGCTCGATTATAAATACATTAGACCTTATAAGGTAAAAGCGGTTATTAACCGCGTCGCATATACGCTCGATCTACTAGACTTACTAAAGATCTACCTAACCTTCTATGTTTCTCTACTAGAACTATCTATCCCGGACTAGTTTAGTCGCAAACAGGACAGGATAATGCAATACGACGTAGGAGAGGACAACGAATACGAAGTCGAGGCTATTCTAGCCGAACGTGTAGACGAACTAAACAATCGGGAGTACCTTATTAAGTAGAAAGACTACGACTAGTCCGAGAACTCCTAGGAAGTAGTAGTTAACATTAGCCCGGCAGCAATGCGGGCCTACCGGCGCAGAATAGGCCAGAAAGGACCAACTGCGCGCGGTAAATTCTAGAAAAAACGCTAACCCCCTTAGTCAATTTTTCAATCCTTTTTCCTTTATAATATTAAACTTTAACATTTTTAATAATTCTAGGGATTTTACTTAGGCGTTAAGGCTTTCTATTCTGGACTATTCTAGCCTACGTTAAGCTATTCTGCGCTATTATAACTCAAAAGGGCCCTATTACTCTATGTAATAGCGTTATCTGTTATACCCTGCACACTACTAGAGCTAACTAGACCAAACCGGCTTAATTATCGCTATCCTCGTCCGAAGCGTCCTCTCTACGCTCCTAAGCGGCCGTAGTGCGCACCAAAGCCTTTAACGCCTCCCTATTAGTCTTTCCCGTACCCCTAGCGTACGTATTAAACCTCTCTAGGGCCTTGCTATTGCGATGCAAGGTAGTCTTGTACTTGTTAAGCTTCTCCGTTAACGACTGGACCGTAATAGCGCCCTTTAGATTAATTAGGCGGCTTCTCTTAGACCTCGGGGTCCCGGTAGTAGCCTGCTCCTACATCCTAGCGTTAGCTTAGTCCAAAATGCGCTAGAACGGTACACTTACGGCCTTCTTTATATAAGTAGCGGCCGACCTGTCCCGCTTCTTAACCTTTTGACCCGTCGTGTCCTACTCGCGGGTACCCTAGTACAAAGTAAGACCCTCCGGGCCGCGAACGCTGTTTCTAAGCTCCCTAAGGCGCTAACTGTTAGCATACTAGTCTAGAATAAGCTAGAACGGCATATACAACTTAATCGAACTAGTAAACAGGAGCACCTTGCTCCTTAACTTCTTCCTGTTGTCCGCGTTCGCTACCGGATTAGCGTACTCTGCTTAAATCTGGGCATTAATAGTGTCCTACTCGTCCTTACAGGCCGGAGGGAGCTATTTAGGGTTAGCCTAGATCCAAAAGACTCTAGAACAGTCTAGAAATATCCTACCTAGAAGCAATCGGCGTTTCTGTCGTCTAGACAGCCGGCGCATTTAGTAGTAATGCCCTTAATAGGCTTCTCTAACGCTAACTAGCACAGTTTAGTTAAGTCTTTGTTCTGCTTAATGTCTTTAATGCAATTAAAGCACGGATTGTAGTTAAAAGTCCCGTTGCGGACCTTTCTAGCGTAATCGTTACGTATAAGGGCCGCGGCGGCGGAAGATATAGTATGTCTGCGCTAATGTTAGCCTTGCTAGACCTAAACTAGACTATACTAGCACCACCCTAGATTACTTACTTTTAGTAGTTAGTAAAGAAAAGAGAAAGTTTAGAAGAAGAATTAAATTAATATAGCGACGCTATAGACCCGCAAATCCTTCCAGATTAGGACATCTAGCAGCTAACAGCTTATGAATTTTCCACCGTAACTAAGGTTAGTTGCAGAGAGGGGAGGGGGGCAATGTAAGGACACCCTTACGATAACGCCTCCTACCTGTCCTAACCTAGACCATCCTAGTACGACAGATTACCGGTGCTATCTTATCTGGCCTAGACTAGGACATCCTGTCGAGGAACGAACCTTACGGGCGTACGACGGCCCCCGAGCGGACGTTAGACTGCGACCGGTGCCTAGTCTAGGCGGAGGGACGCATTTGGCAATACGAAGGACGGGTACATAGCCTCGGGGGACGCTCTCGTCTATTCCCTTCCTTATCGAATCGACTCGTTACATTCTACAACTATTTGTTTTCGGTGCAAGCCTACATTCCCTCTTAAGGTGTTCCTTAACAGGAAGACTACTACGAATATCCGGTAGTTAATATAATACTAAAGAAACGCTATGTTTACGTAAGAGCTATAGCTATTAATAACTAGCAATCTATAGCCTTTACCGGCCTTCTACCTTATAAGAGGCTCGAATACCTTAGTAAGCTAGTAGAGTCTAAGGCTATTATTAGTCTAGCTATTTAGTAAGGATGCGAAGAAGGTAATATACTCGTCCGGATTCTAGTCTTAAAGCTACGAGGATTAAATGTTACTAGTCACTACCTTATATATTAATACCGGTAGTAGTATAGTACTATTAGTATAGATAGCCGTAATTAAGGTAATTTACTTACGACTACTATCTTATAGGTTGCCGAGAAGGGAGCCTAAGAGGTATTGCGACTTTATAAAGACTCGCTTTCTTTTCTAAAGTATACTAATAAGGAAGCCCTTCTTATCTATATTATACGTATTCTATATCTTAATGTTATACTACTATATCTTCTCTTTAAGGAGCCCGTAGTATGCCTTATATTAGTATACTAAGTCTACTATCTTACGGTTCTTATCGAGAGGGTTAAGATAACGTAATTAAATAGTAGTACTATATTAAGTTATAAACTCCCCTACCTACTACTATCTTAGGGATACCTTTACGATATCGTAAATAAAGGTAAGGACTATTACCGGTATCGGTAGTATGCCTCTACGTATTAGAGTATCGATATATCGTACGAGGGTACGCTCTTACTAGTATAAAAGAATTATATTGTTTTTATCGAATTTAGCTCGCGAATTAGTTACTCTACGAAACCGCTTAGATAAAGTTGTATAGTATACGCTATAATCTCGCGCTACTTTAGAAATATTCGTCTCGCTTCCCTCTCTTAGCACCTATAACGCCTTGTCTATTAGAGTTATAGTTGTTATTAATTAATTCGTTAAAAAGTATACTATATTATAGATTTTAACGTTCTTAAAATTCGAGCTGTGCACGTGACCGACCGTGCACACGAGCGACCCCACTTCTAGTGAGGTGCGTAAGTTTTGGTGATTTACGCATCTGACACATCAAGCTTAGCGTCCACGCATCGAGCTTAGCGTCCACGCGTATGGATCAGTTTTCCCGTCTCCGCTTGGAGTCAAGTTCTTCTTCGGCCTCCATCTCCTTCTTCTCCTTTTCCTTCTCCTCCGATGTGATCGATGCTTCTGCCGCCGGAACTCCCTCCACATACAGCAGCTCTTCTCGCTCGGTGTCGACGGGGAAAGGGCAGAGTTTCCAGCATAGCCAATATGTGAATCCGGCGACCAGAGTGCTGACCAGCCAGCTCAAGCTGTACAAGTACGGTAGACTGCTCCCTTGGGAATGCCCTTCGCTCCACAGGCAGCCACAAGACCAGACATGTTCGGTATGATGCCGACGAAGAAAGCCACCACGGCTCGAGGGTTGACGCCGAGAGTATAGAAATGGATGCCTCTTGGATCGTAGAGCGACCAAACCGCAATCTTGCGCCTTCGACAGATCCAAAAGTCGGTCATCACGATGCCCGCAATGGCTCCCAAGAACAAGGCATATCCACCGAGGAAGGATGAGAACGATTTCGCACTGGAGGTTCTGTCAGTTGGAACCTCAACTCCAATGACTCTTCGGAATCACCTGTACTGAATATACCACGGCATGGCCAACACTCCCAACATCGCACAAATGTAGGCACCGCGCCTATTGTTGATGTATCGAGGAAACCAGAGCGAGAGGTCATTGCTGAAAGAGACACTGTTCGCACTAATGTTCGTGCCGATAACCGCGAACGCCCAGCAGAGACCCGCGAAGAATTGGGCCGGCCGATTCTCCCACAACCTGGCGACCTCCAAGGGATTCCACGTCACCTTTCCATAGATGACCTCGAATGCACTGCTCACCGTCACTCCCAGTACTCCGCACATCGTCACCAGCACGCAGAGGCCGACCGTTTGTGTCCAGAAGACCTGCGTTGAATCCTTGGCGTATCGGGTGAAGTCTGGCATATTCAATGCGAGAGTAGCTTTGGGTCCAATAGCGCTCGTGACGCACTGGAAGAATGCCACGATGACAGGACTCCCGTCTTTGATCTTGGTAGGTTTGGAAAATGTTGGTCCGAAACCTTTCGCTGTGAGGAGTCAGCACGCTATTCCGCCTTCGAATCAATCCTCAGACCGGACGCTCACCTGCAACGATTGCCCAAATGAAAAGAGTCAAGCCAAAGATCGGCATGATGACCGTCTTCGCCATGAACATACACCTCAAACTGCTCACATGCAACCAAAGCAGCGGCAACTGAACAATAACGAACAGGAAGAAGCACAGGAGCTCCGACCTTGTAACGTGGGCAGATGCCGCCGAATGATTGGGAAAGTCATCAAACGACGGCCAGATAGCGGAGATCATAACTTGCAGATATTGATCGCCTTGGAACGACTGTGTGCCAAACCAGATGCAAGCAACGACACCACGAACGAACACAGCGGCATACGATCCTCGCATACCGAACGACGGCCGCGTGAAAACGGGGAAGTTGATCCCCAGAACGCAGCCAACGTATCCGTCCAGGATTGCTGGGATGCAGACCAGAACATGGCCAATAAAGACCGCGAGGATGGCAACACCTGGGTTGAGACCTTTCGTTACGGATGTTGACGAGACTGCACATGGCGCAGAGAGTCAGCTTGTGCTTCATCTTCTCTCCATCTTTCGCGACCACACACCTTGATACATGGATATTGAGAACGCCTCGGCAATCCAGAAGCCCAGTAGACTCGGCCATCCCCAACGATCGGGCGAGCCCATCGGGATGGGATCCATGTCTTTGTTGGACAAGCGACCACCCTCCGTTCCGAGCTCGGCACATCCGGACCGAAGCTCTAGGCGTCTTCGGAGGCCCAATGGTGCAGTTGTGTGCAGTTGGCAATGGCTTGAATCTTTGCGAAGGCCTGACAAGAACAGACCGAACGTCGAAAAGCGTTTCAAGACGGAGTGGAAACTTGCAAAGTCACTCTTCCACTATCAAAAGCGTCATCTTCATCCTTTCGGCTGCCGCACGGGCTTATCGCCATCGCAAAGCTCCAAGAAACCGTTGCCCTGTCGTCTATCGCTTAATCATCGAGGGAACAGACTCGACTCGGCTATGCAAAGAAACATTCGCATACGAACATTCGTCAGGCGGTGTGATAACAGTACCGAGCAGATTCGTGGCGTTGCAAGTCCCGCATGTCGATAGTCTCGAAGCGAACAAGATCGCCCGTGCAGTATCCGAGAGCGGAGGCATTCTGGAAAAAGGTGCTAACACTGTGGAGGTCGACGCCATAGCCTCGATCGGCGCACAAGATGCATAGTGAGGTGGATCACAACCTATGTCGACGGTCCCGCCGGTCCTGGGACCCTGCCGCCAAGCTCGCCAGGCGCAATCACAGTATGATTGTCATCAATGAGTGTTCCTGGAGCATGCCCTTTGGCTTGTACGACAACTCGAGCGGCCTGCAAGATCGAGAGTCTTCAGGTATTGCGAGCGTGGCATCGATCTCGATCGAGCTCCCACATCCCGCGTGTATCACGACGCACCATTACCGATGAATCCGTCTTTCCTGCGAAGGACGCTGATAAGGAGTTGTTGCGACTCTGGAATGTGCACGGCGAACCTCACAGCTCGACGTTGGTCTTTTCATTTCCAATAAGGCTCACGAGCTCAATGTCTGAAGATTGCCATCTAGCTTCCCCGATCCCAACCTGACGAGCATTGCTGCTTTGGTGAAGCATAATGCTGCAACCCAGCCATCCCGCCCAGCGTTCTTCGCTCCCGTCGGCGATTCGTTCGATGTCATATCCTGGGCTACGTTTTACGCTATGTTGCAAAGCATCAGCGTACTATGCCTTCAAGTTCCGGGATGAAATCGAGCATGCCAACAAGACCGGCCAGCAGCCCGCAGTCGCACTGCTGGGTACGGGAACATCGATTGAGTACCTCGTTACTCAGATCGCATTGAACAGCTTGCATATCAGAATCCTTCTTTTGAGCAATAAGAATTCGCCAGCAACGAGAGATCATCTTCTTCAAGCGTGCAACGCTGTCGCGATTGTCGTGGACAAGGCGAACGAGTTGTCTTTGGCCGAAGGGGACGGCTGCCAGTTACCGGTCGTGGCCCTGATCGAGCTTGACAAATTGCAAGAGAGCTGCGACGCGGTGCGCGAGCATCATGCAGTATTCGAGTCGAACGACGAATGGAATCTACAATCGATGATCATCCACTCCTCAGGCTCCACGGGCATGCCAAAGCCCATCATTCACACCAACAGGAGTCTGTGTCGAATCGCAAGAATGTACAGGCTGCTACCAGAGTACTACATAGGAAATTGGTATCTCTGCTTTCCGCTGTAAGGCTTCTTGGGTACCAATAAGTTGTGCGGACGCTGATAATGCAACACTCCTGGATTTCACGTTGCTGGACTGTCAACCGCCCTCTCGGGCATTCCTACCGGACTTCCGACCACTCTTCCTCCAACAAATTGGCCACCAGCCCCAAGCCTCATCTTTACAGCATGGAAAGCACTGGACAAACTTGGCTCCCCAGTCGACTGCCTCCACTGCGCTCCCTCGGTGATAGAAGATTTGTACTCGTACATCTCCCTCACGACCAAAGACTTCAGCCCTCTCACCCGCTTGAAAGTGCTGCAACCCGGCGGCGCAGCTCTCTCTCCAGCTATGGTCGAGAAACTCCAGTCGGTTGGAGTGAACGTGAAAACCACCTACGGGACGACCGAGATTGGACCGCCGTTCCGCACGATTCCGCATACGAGGGACAACCCCGATGTCTATTGATTTCGGAATCTCTACCCAGAATCACCGCTCGTGCGAATGGAGCCTTTGGGCGAAGGCTTGTTCGAGTGTGTCTTCGATGAAGGATTTCCTCTGGCGGCTGAGCTCTGGCTTGACGAGTCGGCGCCGAAACCGTACCGTACCGGAGATTTGTTCATCGAGGACCCACCTGAGAGTGGGTATTTTGTTCTTCAAGGCAGGCGTGACGATATTCCGATACACAACAATGGGGAGAAGATGCACGCAAGGGCGCTTGCGATGTCTCTTGGAGAAGACAGACAGTGTCATTGCGGAGAGGCAGTCTTTGGCACCGGGAAACCCTGTCCTTCTGTTGTCATCGTGACACGCTGGGAGAACGTGCTCGAGGATAGAGACGTAGATCTCGAGGAAGCCGTGTGTGAAGTGGTAAAGGAGTGCAACAAGATAACGCTGGCGCACTCTAGGATCCCTCGCGAAATGATCCTCATCCTTGGGCGAGGTGAGACTCTGCCAGTCACTCCAAAGGGAAACGTGCGACGCAACATTGCATGGGAATCCTACGGCGACAGAGTCGAAGAGCTGTACACTCGCTTACTCGGTGATGACTCCACATCCGGCAATCTCGAGGACTGCTCGCCTGTCCGGACAGATCTATCACAGGCGGACGTGATTCGCCACGCCATTGCTGATGTTCTGGGCGAGTTGCCGGAGGACGTGACTGATGATCAGGACTGGTATCACCTCGGACTCGACTCGCTTCGTGCGGTTGACTTGCGGTCAAAGCTCGCCAGAGTCTTCGGAAGTTTCCCTATGATGTCCACGGTCACAGGATTATTGAGCTTCCTCGAGAGCCGCAAGAAAGATTCTTCGCTTTCTCAGACATCAATCAACAGCCGGCACCACGAATGGGTGAGATCGACCATCCAGCGCACGAACCGAGAACTTGACGAATGGGTGGAGTCGCCGCATCAAGGGCCCATTTCTGAGCGAAACAACCAGCAGATCGTGTACTTGACAGGTGCAAGCGGAGCGTTGGGTAACGCCTTGCTGGAAGCTCTTGCTGACTTGCCATCGATCAAGAACTCCCGTTGGCTATGCCGGCGTCCAAGAAGACCTCAATCTCTCCGACCTCCACTTCACCAACAACCGACCCTTTTTCGGCGACTGGGCTCACCAAGAGAGATCCCACGCGGGTTGAGTTCGAAGCGCGATCGCGTACAGCTTCGTCACGGAACTGGGCTTCTCCTTCGCCGACGACATCAATCCCCATTCAATCTGGGACCTGCGCGATCGTATCGACTGGCTTTTGAAGAAAGGTGAGATGAACAAGATGTTCTGGGCGATGGCTACGCCGGGGTGGACGATAGGTACGTTGCAAGTGGCAGCTTTGTTAAGGGGCGCGGGTAAGAAGGACGAGGAGCTCAGGAGATTAGCGGAAAAGACAGCGGAGAAGACCGTGGAGGAGATGACGGAGGCGTTGACAGTCGGTGTCGGGTGTGTCGACCTAGATTCGGGTAATTGAACATCGGAAGTGATCTGGGCGAGTATGAATAGTGGCTTTGAGTGACCGTCCTGTCTGCTGAATGAATGAAAGAGTCAGAGCAGAGGAAGGACGACAAGCAGACTTTATGTAATGACGCCGATCGCGGTTGATATAAAAGGACTCAGGATGTGAACCAATAGTAAAAACCTGAACATGCTTCTCCCATGCTACTACCCTGCAAGGAGAGACCGGTGCTCCGGTGCGGAAAGTGAGGTTTGCACCGATGCCGTCCTTGTCACGTCCGTCTTGGAAGTCTCAACTTCTCATTGACACATAACGCTCGCGGCCTGCCATTTGCCGACCTTGCCGTAGGGCAGCCTGATTGACAGATTAGACACACCGCGAACCGTGAAGGACTGTTTGTACTTACTCAACACACCCAACCCCCGGCGGATCAACGACCGCAACATGTGTCATTGTCGTGGCGCTGGCATCGCACTGCTGATTGTTGTTGGTGAAGAAAGTAACGCCACACGTCTGCAGCAGCTTGACTTGAGCGCTTTTGGCGTCAAAAGAATTTGGCGTGCCTGCTGGCTTTCCGCAAGTAAGGTCTCCGTTTCCGGTCATCCTGTGTGATACCAATCCGCCGCAGTTCTTGTCAGACCAGAAGATAATCTCGAAGGTTGTAAAGGCCTGAACCATGGCAAGGCTGGAGAGGATTGCTCCTGCAATCGGGATCTGCATCGTAATGGTGATAAGTGTCGGTTGTGTCTGAAGCTCGATAGATGTTGAGTGTTGCGGACCAGATGGTAGAGGGTCGAGGACGGAGAGTTGGTCTCGATCGTCCTGTTTGATGATTGATGGAAAGTTGGGATCCGAGAAGAAGAAGAAGAAGGACGATCAGCAACTCTTATATGTTGACACTGATCGCGATGACAGGCGTGCTTAATCGTGGCAGTGAAGTGTCATGGCAGTGTCATGAATCTCTTGAGTCAACTGATAATATGAGCCATGACATGCTACCGCCCTACAAAATGGGAGCGGAGGACCGCGGTACGGGAAGTGAGGCGTGCACCTCGTACAGACCGTGGACTGCATACGGGAAGCAGTGCTGACGCCAAAAACTTAATCGGTGCCCATTTTGCGCAGGTATCGACACATTCTCGACACCTTCTCGACTCTGCATTGGACTGGAGATGTCGGTATCGTCTCTAGGGTACAGACATTACTTTATGCTTCTGATCCAGAGTCTGTATCCTAAAAATAGGGGGGAATGCCTGCTACGGAAATTCACTCGACGGGCAGTGCTTACCTTTGGAAACTGAATCGACGCTCGTTCGCTCGTTCCGTCGTCCCGACCAGGGAATAGCATCTTCTCGGTCCTGTTGGCTCGAGAAGCTGGCTTGGATAAGTAGACAAGCAATGTAGGATGAGTATAAAGAAATAATGTGCAGCCTGAAGTAGGGTTCCTACGTTCGTTACAGCTGCGTCCTGGATGCCTGTTCCTGTCCTGTAAGAGCGTGAAGAAACTCAATTCTACGTGCTCCTATTGGGAGCAGAGTAGCTCCTCGTCGGCGATGGTATGTGTCTGACTTCAACATGGTCGTATCCTTGTCGTTCCGCTGTGCGGGGAAGCCGTGACTTGGTAGCAACGACATCGCCCTTCAAGCAAAGCCCTAAACGGCTAACTTTCAACAAGGCGCCTCGCCCTAGGATTCCGGAGGTCTTCGGGAAGAGCTACCTTGTCTAACACACCGAAGCTCGCAGTCGAGTATAGATCCCATTCGCCGACTTGGCCTTAATGCACTTTCTGCTAGGAAAGGACACCGGTAGAAATCTACTGCCAATACTCTGTCGAGGTCGTGTATACTACTATAGTTCTCGTTGCTATAGTTCTCGTTCTTATAAGCGACGACAAAGACGATACTTTGCATGCAAAAATCAGCGGAGACACCGGAGCATGTCTCGGAGATTTCGGATCTGCCCCAGGTACGTGCTCTTACTGATGCTGCCTTCAGAACCCGGCGATATGCTTTGCGAGAGTCAATGCTCCTCCTGCACAGCTAATTCATAATTGGGAACTCAGGAATCGAACGGATAGCATGACGGGGTTCCGGAGTAGACGTTCCGGTGCTGCCGCTACCCCGGGAATGTACACATGCATACAGGGTTCAAGTCCAAAACTCGGTCGATCGATGCTCTGTTCCAGCCGTGGTCAGTCAGGGAATGCATGCCCGAGGCAAATGTGGTACAGAGGACTTGCTGCGAACATCGCGTCTCGACGGATGGGCGGTACCTGAAGAATGACGGTGTGCATCGGGCTGCAGGCTGCAGCATAGTGCGACATCCCAAAGTCCGCTCTGTCGCAGTTCCACATTAGCAAGACCGGCTTATGACCAGCTGAGCTTGAATAGCTATTCTTGATGCTCTTCCTAATGGCCAGCCTGATTCTGAAGAGCCGGAACGAGGACGAAGGATGAGGGGCTTCTCACGGTCGCTCCAAACTGTATTATTACCCTCGCCAGTCTTTCCGCGTGTCGAGTTCGCCGTTTCATGCGCTGGAAGAATATCCTGGAGGCGCTGGAAATATTGCGGCATGGTTGCGGCTTCGTGTAAGCACAGCAGGCAGTATGTACGAATGTGTGAACACGCTCTCACACAACACCTTGCAGGCCTGCATGGGCATAGCGATCAAGAAGCTGCTGAAATCGAGGATCTTGCAGCAACGTGAGGTGTGAGATCGAGCCGATCACGAGACCCCTGGTAGCGCCCCCTCAGGCACACCATGCTGTCAATTTTGATGTACCGGGACCCCCTGAATAGCAATCACAACGCTCTCGCCGATCATTAATGCGATTCACACCAAGAAGAAGAGACGCCCCCTCAAGCACACCATGCTGTCAATTTTGATGTACCGGGACCCCCTGAATAGCAATCACAAGGCTCTCTCCGATCATTAGTACGATTCCCACCAAGAAGAAGAAGATACGGCCAGTGCGAGCCCACGGACGGTGCATACTTATCACTCCGATGCGTTCACCTGCTGTGATTCCGAAATTGAAAAATCGCGTATGAAGCTAGGTTCATCCTACAAACCCCGCGCGTTGGCTCATGACTACAGACCCTGGAGGGATTGGGAAGCAGTGCTCACGCTGAAACGGAAAACTCAATCGGTGCCCGAATCGGGCAGGTATCGATAAATGAAAGAACTCTGCATTGGACCGGAGATGCTGGGGTCGTCTGCAGGGTACAGGCACTGCTTCAAGCTTTTGGTCCAGAGTCTGTGCATTCATTTCCAGTGCTCCATGATTAGTAATTTCCATGTCGATGGCCCATGCGGCGTGTCTCCAGCCTTCTGGATGTGACGGAGCTATATAAAGGCTGTCGTTCGTGTCAGCCGTCGAGGAATCTGTTGTCTGCTGCCTTTGATACGGGTCTCCCACATCTCCCAAATCTCTCTCCTATCTGGACCATTCACCAGTCGCTCAACATCTGCCTCATCTCCCTCTTTGGACCAACTTCCAGTCGCTCAAACACCATGAAGGGAACTCTTCTTCTCCTCGCATCGGCGCCTCTCCTCGTCCTCGGGAGTTGGATCAACCCTCAGTATCGAGTCTACTGCACTGCGGTTTCGTGGGATGACAAGGCCTGTCCAGGTTGGAAAGCCAAAGGCTGCGTAAGTGATTCTGCAATAATCTTTCGCGCGCGCGAAAAGTCCAGAGATCCATTTTGTCGCTAACTTGGTGCTCCTTCCGATTAGTGCAGGAACGACTACGACGGCGTGTTCAACGACAAATTCAAGAATGGGCATTACTTCGGCGGCACCTGCCACATTGGACCTAAGGCTCCGGGTGGTGAGGATGGGACGATTGCTTGTATCGACTAGTGTCATCGGGGTTCTCGTCGTTGGATCCGGTGCCTTTTGGGAGCAAGAGCATGCTGCATTGAAACAACGCGCTGGGACAATGCGACGCCGCAAACACGTGGGTTGGGTGGATGAAGTGGCGAGTACTGATGCAGAGAGGGAGATGTACTGGTCTGCTTCCGTGGATACAGTCAATGGGCGATGGCATTTGCGGAGGAAAGGGAAGCCGGGGGTGCGTAGAGGCCGAGGACAATAATTTGGTACAAGGAAGTAATATATGTTATGGTATTCTGGATGTCTGTTAATTGTCGTTGTCGGTGCGGCGTTCAGGTATGAGCTCTGGTGCCCTGTGAAGTGAGTAAGAGTCGCTGAATGAAGGGGAGTCGTGTCACGATGTGATGTGGTTTCACTGGTGGCCTCAGGCTAATGCTGAGTCACCTGTGATGCTGGTGGTGTCCATTTCTCGAACCGTTTCCCGGCCATCCCATTTTTTCAAGTCATTAAATATTAATGTGAAATTGATTAATAGAAGTCGTCTGCTCTTGTCATTCGGCGCCGGCGCGGATCCGGTACGTCTGTGACGGGCGCGGCGCGGGAGCTGGTCGGCGGAGTGGGCTAGGCGGTGAGGTCGGCGGGTGCGGCGGTTGTATTCGCTGTCGTCGCTTTCGTGGCTGTAGTATGAGGACGGCGCCATGGTGGTGTCGATGTCAATGTGGATGTGAGGTCGAGGGCGGGTGTGAGGTTAGGAATGATAGTGGATGTGGTGGTCGCGGCGGTCGCATGATGTTGATTGTGGGTTGGCAAGAGAGAGTCAAAGGTCGCTGCCTCTTGTGACAAGGATGGTGATTCTTGGAGTGTGGTTGGCGAGTCAGATGTTGACATGTTATCGCGTGCATGCAGGAAGCGTCATGATCGACGCCGAGATGGTTTGGGGCATGTTGTCTTCCACTTTCGTTCTCACTTTTCCAACAATGCAACCATTATCGACTTGATCTGATATTGCCTGCTCGTCTCACGTCGATGGATACACGTTCAAGAAACAGCGGTCTAGTCGATACTCGGGAAATAACACGATCGCCTCGAGGCGATTCTGAAGATGCGACTGAGAGAGGATGTAGCACTTCAGGAGCGTTGCTATACTTCGGACTCGATACACGGGACCAACGAATACACTCGGATTGTTGCGGAAGACCTCCATGGCGAGCAATGACTTGGAGGGGCGTCCGACGGACATGCGAGATCTCCTATCAAGTGCTGAAAATCATCTTTCAACGAGCCTTGTTAAGACGCCAGCGGAGACATGCTTGACCAGACCCGGAGCACTTGTTACTGCGAAACCACTGCGTTGACGCAGGCCTGCCTTGCCTGGCCATTTCCTCTTCCCAGCACAGTCGATCTCTGATCAACACATTCGCCGCTCGGCATCTCCTGGCTCGCTAGGGATTACATCGAACTGACCGCGCAGGTAATGTCGTGGATTTTGCTCACGTCGCAAGCGTGCGAGCTTGAAGCAGGAATCGACGAGAAAGCCTCACCTGCTCGTGAGGGCACGTCTGCTCTCGTAATTTGGTGGATGGTCAAGCCATTCGGGACGGCCAGACGCACGTTGCACGGTTTAAATATGTTAAGACCTGTCCATTTTAGTCCGTATCTAGACCCTATCTTATGTAGATTAGAACCGCTATATAGAGTGTTTTTCTCTCGTCGTCGTTACGTACAATAGTAGTACGTAAGTAGGAAGGTTTTAAGTTATAGCTAGCCCTAATAGACTCTAACCTAACTCCGAAAGTAGTATAGATAGAATATACGGACTAACGAGAGAATACCCTATATAGGGTCTAAGCTAGTTTTATATACTTTAACTATCTAAGCGCCCTAAATATATATAAAATCGATACTATATATATAATATCCTATTATAACAACTAGATAATATTTATAGTACTAGGCCCTAAGTCTAGGCCTTAGCGCGCCCTTCTCGTAAACCGCGTTTTTATATACCTTCTTCTATACGCTCTTAATAGCTATACTACGTACCCCGTTGTTATAGATTTTATATAATCGTAGACGTAATACTAAACTATCGCTTAGCGAAAAAAGCTACCATAAGGTAGTTTGGGGTTAGGGTTGGGCGGTCTCCGCAAGCTGAAGCCGGCTTTCGGCACCGCTAATTGGTCCAGCGATCTAAAGCCGCCTTTCGCGACCGCTGATTCGTCTACCGGTCGCGGGGTCCACACCCTCACTTTTTCTAATACACCGAGACGACGAGGACGCACCTACATACCGCCCTACTCCCGGTGCAGCTTTGGTTCTTACTTAATTCCCTCCTACGAGAGGTCGCTCGGAGCGATGCCTAGGCGAGCAGTTCACTAGTCTCCGCGGTCGCAAGCCGCCTTTAATGCTACTACCCGCGAACGTCGGTCGTAGACTCAGCGAGAGCTTCGCGCACGGCGACGACAGGATGCTCTTGTAGACACCCTACAACCGTAGGCACCGGTCGTAGCCGGACTATCTGTCGTCGTAGGACCATCCGTCGTAGCGAGCGCGGCGCAGCAGCAGCAGCACCGTCCGACCGAGCTCGTAGAAGACGCCCCGGAGACAGCTATCCTTAGGAGGAGCCCTCGGAAAATCGCTCCTAAACCTCCTTCGCACGCAGCGCTACTACATAGACCGGTCGACGAGTCCGACTAGAACACCCTCGTTAGAGGCATCGTAGCAACAGGTATCCGCGCTAACCAGCAGGCCGTACCCCTACCACCAGTTATCGACGAATCCAAAACAGCCTAGGAGCCCGACCCTCTACTACCGGTTATCAACGAATTCGAGTTACCAGTTATCGACGAGTTCGAGTCGGACCAGGAGCTTGGCCCTCTATTACCAGTTATCGACGAATTCGAGACAAATCAGGACCTTAATCCTTCCGACCTCGACGACCGGTCGCTTACTGCTTGCGTAGAAGAAGACGAGGAAGAAGAGGAGCAAGAAGAGGATTACGTCGAGGACGACTTTTCGGATATATATAGCGACCAGTTAGTCACTTTAGGTAGTGGCGCTACCGACGAGGACGAGAGGGTAGGGACAAGGCACACTACAACACCGGTTATCGACGAGCCCGAGACACAGGAGCCTGTTCCTCGGGATCCTGACGACTGGTCGCTTACCGATAGCGACGTAGGAGAAGAAGAAGAAGGAGACGTCGAGGACGATTCGTCGTCGTATGCTAGCAGCGACCGGTCGAGCGCACGAGGTAGCAGAGGGACAGATCAGGATAAGAGCGAAGAGGTGAGGAACACTGCAACTCCCTATACTATTCGGACACTCCAAAGAGCCTTTCGCTATAGCGGCTGCAAGTGTTCCCAGGCAATAGGAGATAGCGCCAGTCTAGAGAGGCAGGGGACCGGTCAAACGCTCCGCCAGTTCTGCCGTAACTGGAGCCTTGAGGTTACTAGAGAAAGCGATAAGGAGAGTCAAGACCGGTCCCCGGACAGAGACACAAACATAGAGGAACGATATACGATTCCCGATATAATGCGACATATTGCAGAGCATGGAGTTCTCCCGGTCTATAGTTAAGACCAGATCCGCTACATCGCATAGGAAAGACTCCTCGCTGGCAGCACTGGTGCACCGGACGATAACCGACCGGTCCTATCGCTCGAGCGGTCCTGTCTAATACACCAGCAGCGGCCCTTTACGATAACGCGCCAGTGGGACATTAATGCCCTATTCCTACCACTGACCTTACTTGCAGCCCATCGGCATGGCATCCAGTTCTGTTACCAGCCACGGTTTATAAAGACTCTTTCTAGCAACTGGCATACACCTATCGGCCGGTTAGGCATCCGCCTAACGACATATAAGCACTTCCGGCTCGCCCGTGGCTTTGGTGCTACTAGCTTCGATACCTACATCTTCTTCCCAAACCTACCTTTGCTATCTACAAAGCGGCAACGAGCGGTCGACAAATAGCGCCGCTGCTACCTTAACCGGATCCAGCAAGCGCATTTTATTAACGAAATCTTTATACCTGCCCTCGAAGACACCTACCTAGACGACATTCTCTAGCACTATCCTCGCACTTTCGAACAGGCGTATAACCGGTCCTACGCTCGCCAGCGGCAGTCGATTCGGTCGACCAACCGGTCGTTTAGCGAGCTATTCTACGACCTTCCAAATACATGGCCGAGCGATCAGGCCCGGCGTCCTAGGGCACTACCGCTCGCGCGTCTCTGGACCCGTATTTGTAAACGCCTAGCAGACGACGAAGAGGACTGGCAGGAAGCAGAACTGATTACAGTGCGCTACGGCTGTAAGCTCGAGCTCCGTGAGACGTCTGTCGCCAGCCTTCGGCAAGTGGTCAACCGGTCCCTTGAACGACAATTCGACAAGGAGTACATCGACTTCGACACTGCCTTCGTAGATCTTGCGTTTGAGGACCTAGCCTACTAACCTACAAACCGGTCGAGGGTTCATCGAGAACCCCTCGTTCTACTCCGCCGTACGAACTACAACGAATACCAAGCTAGCTAGCTTAATATAAAGCCAGAGCTCTACCAGTGGAGTGGGACCTTTGACAGTACTACGGTTCGCGGCGAATCAAAGCGCGAATCACCTGAGCGTTTAGGCGGTGTCGCCTTTATGCAAGGGTACAACAACATTAAGGATCTCTTTGCACCAGTCGACCGGTCGACCGAACCTCTGTTCTCCTAGCCGGTGTATAGCAGCCTCGCCTTCTTACAGAGTGCAGCTAATAAAGCCCAGGCGGTCTCCCGGCGAGGGCAGGCTGCTAAGGCTCCATAGCGCCGTCGCATCTTTGCAGCGTTCAAGCATGAAGTCCGGTCAGTCCACCGCTCGCTCCGGTCGTGCGAGGACAGTCTATACGGCTTCGGGGTCCGAGAGGAATATCGGATATCCTGGGACTTATTTTAGAAAGCACAAGTCCCTGCCGGTCTCGATCAACCGGCTCTTGTACAGCATACGAATAGACAGACACACTAGCCCTTCTTTGTGCTCGAGAGGCGCGATGTGCTCTGCTATATCCGGACCTAGATTAACCGCTGGCTGTATGCAATCTGTACAGTCCTATCTACACTCCCGCGGACCGGTTACTCTACCAGTAGCGACACTATCGATGTTTAACAGAGCCTAGCCTCGGCTTTCTTAACCGCCCTTCTCGACATCCTTACGTTTACTACGAACAGCCGCAACATACGGCGTCACTATCGGCTAGAGAAAGACCGGTATAAGCGGTCTCGTGGAGTGCGTACGCCCTAAGATCGCCGTAGGCTAGCTCTCCTACAGACCCTTCGTCGCACGAACCTCTACTAGCTCCTAAACGATATGTTCGACTAGATTCAGCTACGGTTCTAATCAGGCGTTCTGTTACAGACGGCATATGCAAACGACTTCCTCCAGCAGAAACTCCGGTCGACCGGTCAGGGCCGTCTCTATATAGCCTTTAAGACCTAGGTACAGACGCTAATGAGTCAGTTGGCCGGACATGTATAGGCCGGCGACGCCGAACTCTACCGCGCTACGTTAAACAGAACCCTAAGGGAACTCGCACGGCTATGTGTATTCCGCTACTGCAACTGTCTTCTCTCGACGCTATCTACACCGGTTAAACGGTTAGGGAACATGCCCCGTTTGCCGTATATTAACGACCCCGACGAAGTATCTCTACAGGAACGTATAGGACTCGAAGGCCTTTCCTACGACCTCATCGATCGGGCGACCGGTCGAGATCCCTGGGTCTCCCCGATTAGAGACGGTGGTAGGTAGGCGACCGGTACTGGCGGCTTCTCTGCCTAGCCAAACACCTAGGAAACACGCATTCAGCTCCTCTTTGACTAGGACGATAGATTCCCTCGTACGTGGGACAACCGCCCATGGCGGGTATAGACTCGCTACTACTACGATGCACTAAAGACTATCCCTGGCAATTCACCCTGCACAGGCAGACCGGTCAGTCCGAGGATAGCGGAAAAGTAGAGGACGAACTTTG
The DNA here is from genome assembly GCF_000219625.1 of Zymoseptoria tritici IPO323. Taxonomy (NCBI): domain Eukaryota; kingdom Fungi; phylum Ascomycota; class Dothideomycetes; order Mycosphaerellales; family Mycosphaerellaceae; genus Zymoseptoria; species Zymoseptoria tritici. Next base: position 4,267 of record NC_018208.1, on the reverse strand, counting down.
CGTTATACGCTACTAGATACCTCCGGGTCCTGCCCTTATACGAGAGCAGCAAGCTCTACCAGACTTGCCAACTACCGGCGTTTACTCAACCCCCAGCCCCAGCCCGACCTCGCCCGAGTTCAGACAACGATTCACCGCCTCCAAGGACCCGTCAACCGGTCGTATACGAGACATCAATCAGGTGGATTGCAGCTTTTCCGTCCAACCTAGAACAAGCCCACGAAGAGGGGAAGACCCCGAAATGGGAAGCCCTCCGTACATGGCGAAAAGACCCAAATCGAGATAAGCCACGTTACGACGGCTGGCACATCGCACGTCAGTACAGGGCCCATCCAGAGTACTTCTCTAGGGCGAATCTAGACCTCGGTAGTCCGGTCAACGAAGCAGCACGTGCAATGGCACGGGGCACTAAGGGTAGCGAAGGAGGCAGTTCTGACGAGGCAGACGAGTGAAATTACCACCCCCAATCGCAAAACCGGTGTAACCATTAAATCCGCCTCAAAATTCCACCCTATTCCTGGAAATCCAGCTCCGTCACCTCCCAACCTGCTAATCTTATGCTCTACAGCTTATAAAAAGCCGGAGGTAAAGGGTCCATTCCACTCAGCTATTTGACCTCCGGGAAATTGTTGGGTATATATTTTTCAGGAATCTGCATGTGCTCAGATTTACACGTTCTTAAGACGCCTCATGCAACCCACTAGTCGACACGTCCAGGCCGATAACGAAGCGGCTGACAGACACAGTGGCCTAACGGCTGGCTATTCAGGGCGCGCACAGAAGCAGTTCGGCTGACCCTATATGCCAGCAGGGTTGTGCTCTATATGTCACTACATGCGCTATTGCGACATGTAGGTCCTCTATTCTGTAATGCTCCTCTTGAACTTGTAGGTTTCACCCGATCGGGAAGTCGCAGACTTCCAAGTGCAAAGGCACCGCGTCGATACGGTTTACCACAAGTTCAAGAGGGGGAAGAATTAAATCTTTTGCGAGATTCTTATCTTTTGTCGAAGGAAGAGGGTCGAGTCCAGCACACCGCGAGCGCGGTGTCGTAGTTTTATATCGTACGATAGATAAACAGGTATCCAGTAGTCGTATCTAGTATCTAGTAGTCGTATCCAGTATCCGGTAAAGGTAAGGGCCCGGGCAATGGCCGGATGGACAAACGGACGACGGCGTTGGAATCGCGCGGGTCGATTACCCCATCCTAGCCACCGGTTTTGCTCTACCTCGCCGTCTCAAATATCGTCCCCGGGGCGACCCTGACCAACGCCTCCGCGAAAACCAGGTAGGTGTTGGCCCGAGGGTGTTGGCGGCGATATCTCTACGGGCAATGGCCGGATCGACAAACGGACGACGGCGTTGGAATCGCGCGGGTCGATTACCCCATCCTAGCCACCGGTTTTGCTCTACCTCGCCGTCTCAAATATCGTCCCCGAGGCGACCCTAACCAACGCCTTCGAAAACCGGGTAGGTGTTGGCCCGAGGGTGTTGGCGGCGATATCTCTACGGGCAATGGCCGGATCGACAAACGGACGACGGCGTTGGAATCGCGCGGGTCGATTACCCCATCCTAGCCACCGGTTTTGCTCTACCTCGCCGTCTCAAATATCGTCCCCGGGGCGACCCTGACCAACGCCTTCGAAAACCGGGTAGGTGTTGGCCCGAGGGTGTTGGCGGCGATATCTCTACGGGCAATGGCCGGATCGACAAACGGACGACGGCGTTGGAATCGCGCGGGTCGATTACCCTATCCTAGCCACCGGTTTTGCTCTACCTCGCCGTCTCAAATATCGTCCCCGGGGCGACCCTGACCAACGCCTTCGAAAACCGGGTAGGTGTTGGCCTGAGGGTGTTGGCGGCGATATCTCTACGGGCAATGGCCGGATCGACAAACGGACGACGGCGTTGGAATCGCGCGGGTCGATTACCCCATCCTAGCCACCGGTTTTGCTCTACCTCGCTTAAAGTTGTATGTTTGATAGAGTGATTGATTGAAGAACTAACTAACTAAGGGAGTGAGAACCTATCTTATATGCTATTGCACCAGCCAGCCATTGCCAGCCACCGACATTCCTAACACTCCCCCTCGTTAGCTGTTCTATACTGGCCTCATTAAACCCTCTGTGAGGGAAGAGTGCCAACTCACTCACTTGGCGGTGTAATGTTCAGTAAGGTATTCCATCTCAACGAACGATTCCCACCGCGGATCTCTTAGGTTGCACTTCCTGTCTTCCGGATCGAAGTGGTTGTCTTTCATCCAGCTCATCTTATGCACCCAACGCATCGTGTGGCCGATATAGTGATTCTCGTCGATCTGAATGCTAGTATCGCTGTATTAGGCCCAGTCTATAGTGTCGGTGATGAAATTGTCATGGATGTTGCCTATAAACACTCGATTGATGCGCCAGGTGGACCTGATTTTGTTGTAGAACCGGACAATGCCTCCGTGAACTTCGCTTAGCTTGACTTCCTTGTGTCGGCGCATAAGGTCTCCGCCGTCGCAGTCGTAGATAAACAGATTCTTTCCATGCTTGGTAGGGCCACTAACGATCGCAAAGGCCCACACGTGCCACGGGCGTTGACTCTAGTTGGAGTCTTTTACCCAGTTAGCTTGTGGGCTTTTGACCAGGGCGATCCAGGTTTTCGCGGTGTATAGGTCAAGTTCCTTGCACCTCGTCTTGCAGGCGGTTTAAAAGGCGGTCCACAGATCAGAGTCTTTAGCGTCGTCGTATGTGGTAGACCAGTTCACCCGTTCTTAATCGGTCAAGAAGGCAAGAGGCTTAGGGTAAATGTATGGTCTCTTACGACCGTATTTCTCCGCAGATCCTTCGTTAAAGGCTTGCAGCATCCTGGCCATTTCACGGCAGTCTTTCAATTGTTCGGTAGACGTAAAGTGATCTCGGTAGATGCTTTCGAAGGTTTCGGGGGTAAGAACGCTAAAATCTACGCCAGAGAGGTTCTCAGGTAGCAGGGGACGTCTCTGTTCAAGCCTTTGTCGAAGGGTTCGACCGGTAGCGGTGCCCAGAAAGTTGGCTGTATCAGACAGCGGAAGGGACCAGTCTAAGTCGATTCTTGTCAAGGTAGGGCGGCCAGACTCGTTCTCCGCAAGCTCAAATCCAGATTCGGTTCCATAGTTGTGGTTTCGGTGGAAAGGAAAGTCTTCCATAGTTGCGTTGTTGGATGTTCGAGAAAGGAAGCAGGTTTGGTTCTGAAGTCTAAAAATCCTTATTCTTCAGCGCTAAGGTCAGCGCCGAGGATCACATAACTCGGATTCTTGTATGGGGATTTGGCGTCGGCGGCGACGAGACGATGAATAATCGGTGAAAGTGCCTTCAAACTTAGCATGCTGCTTCTCGATGTCGTTGTCTCGGACCTCGCTATCGCCGAAAATCAATAGCGACAATACCGACGTCGCTATCGCCGTCTTGGCGCAACTCCCCTAGGTTCGCTAACTCATTTTATGTCTTCCAGCCACTTTGGTGTCGTTGCTGTAGCAGGGAGTGACAGTCCAACCGCCTTTCGAAACGCGTAGAATGGTCGATTCGGGAGCGGTTTAGTAAGGCCGTCCGCTATCATCTTCTTAGTCTCGACCTACACTAGCTCGACATCTCCTTCTTGTACCCGTTCGCGGATGAAGTGAGTGTCTACGCTAAAGTGTTTTGATCGAGAGTGGAAGGCAGGATTCTTCGCGAGTGCTATCGCGCCTTAGTTGTCGCAGTGTATGATCGTCGCTTGCGGTCCTTGATTTCCTTCGGGAAGGAGTTGATCAAGCAGCGACTTTAGCCAGATAGCTTCCTTCGCAGCCTGTGTCTGTCCCATATATTCCGCTTCGACTGTCGATAGCGCTACCCTCGCCTATCGTTTAGACGACCAGCTGATAGCTCCGCTACCAAGGCTGAATATCTAGCCTAACGTAGAGCGGCGTGTCTCGATGTCTCCTGCCTAGTCGGCATCTGTGTACCCGCTTAGTGGTCGTAGGTCTCCCTAAAACACGAGTTCAAATTGAATAGTGTGACGAAGGTAGGCCATAATCCGCTCAACGAGTTTCTAGTGTGCTTCCGTAGGGTTGGCGCAGAACCGGCTGACAACAGATACTAAGTAGGCGATATCTAGGCTTAGGGTAGGGTTAGGGTTAGGGTTAGGGTTAGGGTTAGGGTTAGGGTTAGGGTTAGGGTTAGGGTTAGGGTTAGGGTTAGGGTTAGGGTTAGGGTTAGGGTTAGGGTTAGGGTTAGGGTTAGGGTTAGGGTTAGGGTTAGGGTTAGGG